>NW_024037054.1:12859405-12930842 GCF_015706575.1 Patiria miniata
GGCTGTCAGCGCCAGCCGACATGGCTCTCATGTGTCGCGGTCTAAAGGTACCTTAACATGGATGGATTTTGACAAACTATAACTTGTTGGATGGCGGATGAATAGGCCAACAAGCTGACAAATCGGCAAGGCTTCAGACTTGAAACTTTTGGAGTGAGCCCCAGACATAGGTACATGATGCCCCAGTTTCGTTTTTGTGCAGTAAGTCCCATAGCAAGGGCTGTCAGCGCCAGCCGACATGGCTCTCATGTGTCGCGGTCTAAAGGTACCTTAACATGGATGGATTTTGACAAACTATAACTTGTTGGATGGCGGATGAATAGGCCAACAAGCTGACAAATCGGCAAGGCTTCAGACTTGAAACTTTTGGAGTGAGCCCCAGACATAGGTACATGATGCCCCCAGTTTCGTTTTTGTGCAGTAAGTCCATAGCAAGGGCTGTCAGCGCCAGCCGACATGGCTCTCATGTGTCGCGGTCTAAAGGTACCTTAACATGGATGGATTTTGACAAACTATAACTTGTTGGATGGCGGATGAATAGGCCAACAAGCTGACAAATCGGCAAGGCTTCAGACTTGAAACTTTTGGAGTGAGCCCCAGACATAGGTACATGATGCCCCCAGTTTCGTTTTTTTGCAGTAAGTCCCATAGCAAGGGCTGTCAGCGCCAGCCGACATGGCTCTCATGTGTCGCGGTCTAAAGGTACCTTAACATGGATGGATTTTGACAAACTATAACTTGTTGGATGGCGGATGAATAGGCCAACAAGCTGACAAATCGGCAAGGCTTCAGACTTGAAACTTTTGGAGTGAGCCCCAGACATAGGTACATGATGCCCCCAGTTTCGTTTTTGTGCAGTAAGTCCCATAGCAAGGGCTGTCAGCGCCAGCCGACATGGCTCTCATGTGTCGCGGTCTAAAGGTACCTTAACATGGATGGATTTTGACAAACTATAACTTGTTGGATGGCGGATGAATAGGCCAACAAGCTGACAAATCGGCAAGGCTTCAGACTTGAAACTTTTGGAGTGAGCCCCAGACATAGGTACATGATGCCCCCAGTTTCGTTTTTGTGCAGTAAGTCCCATAGCAAGGGCTGTCAGCGCCAGCCGACATGGCTCTCATGTGTCGCGGTCTAAAGGTACCTTAACATGGATGGATTTTGACAAACTATAACTTGTTGGATGGCGGATGAATAGGCCAACAAGCTGACAAATCGGCAAGGCTTCAGACTTGAAACTTTTGGAGTGAGCCCAGACATAGGTACATGATGCCCCCAGTTTCGTTTTTGTGCAGTAAGTCCCATAGCAAGGGCTGTCAGCGCCAGCCGACATGGCTCTCATGTGTCGCGGTCTAAAGGTACCTTAACATGGATGGATTTTGACAAACTATAACTTGTTGGATGGCGGATGAATAGGCCAACAAGCTGACAAATCGGCAAGGCTTCAGACTTGAAACTTTTGGAGTGAGCCCCAGACATAGGTACATGATGCCCCCAGTTTCGTTTTTGTGCAGTAAGTCCCATAGCAAGGGTGAGCTGTCAGCGCCAGCCGACATGGCTCTCATGTGTCGCGGTCTAAAGGTACCTTAACATGGATGGATTTTGACAAACTATAACTTGTTGGATGGCGGATGAATAGGCCAACAAGCTGACAAATCGGCAAGGCTTCAGACTTGAAACTTTTGGAGTGAGCCCAGACATAGGTACATGATGCCCCCAGTTTCGTTTTGTGCAGTAAGTCCCATAGCAAGGGCTGTCAGCGCCAGCCGACATGGCTCTCATGTGTCGCGGTCTAAAGGTACCTTAACATGGATGTTTTGACAAACTATAACTTGTTGGATGGCGGATGAATAGGCCAACAAGCTGACAAATCGGCAAGGCTTCAGACTTGAAACTTTTGGAGTGAGCCCCAGACATAGGTACATGATGCCCCAGTTTCGTTTTTGTGCAGTAAGTCCCATAGCAAGGGCTGTCAGCGCCAGCCGACATGGCTCTCATGTGTCGCGGTCTAAAGGTACCTTAACATGGATGGATTTTGACAAACTATAACTTGTTGGATGGCGGATGAATAGGCCAACAAGCTGACAAATCGGCAAGGCTTCAGACTTGAAACTTTTGGAGTGAGCCCCAGACATAGGTACATGATGCCCCCAGTTTCGTTTTTGTGCAGTAAGTCCCATAGCAAGGGCTGTCAGCGCCAGCCGACATGGCTCTCATGTGTCGCGGTCTAAAGGTACCTTAACATGGATGGATTTTGACAAACTATAACTTGTTGGATGGCGGATGAATAGGCCAACAAGCTGACAAATCGGCAAGGCTTCAGACTTGAAACTTTTGGAGTGAGCCCCAGACATAGGTACATGATGCCCCAGTTTCGTTTTTGTGCAGTAAGTCCCATAGCAAGGGCTGTCAGCGCCAGCCGACATGGCTCTCATGTGTCGCGGTCTAAAGGTACCTTAACATGGATGGATTTTGACAAACTATAACTTGTTGGATGGCGGATGAATAGGCCAACAAGCTGACAAATCGGCAAGGCTTCAGACTTGAAACTTTTGGAGTGAGCCCCAGACATAGGTACATGATGCCCCCAGTTTCGTTTTTGTGCAGTAAGTCCCATAGCAAGGGCTGTCAGCGCCAGCCGACATGGCTCTCATGTGTCGCGGTCTAAAGGTACCTTAACATGGATGGATTTTGACAAACTATAACTTGTTGGATGGCGGATGAATAGGCCAACAAGCTGACAAATCGGCAAGGCTTCAGACTTGAAACTTTTGGAGTGAGCCCCAGACATAGGTACATGATGCCCCCAGTTTCGTTTTTTGCAGTAAGTCCCATAGCAAGGGCTGTCAGCGCCAGCCGACATGGCTCTCATGTGTCGCGGTCTAAAGGTACCTTAACATGGATGGATTTTGACAAACTATAACTTGTTGGATGGCGGATGAATAGGCCAACAAGCTGACAAATCGGCAAGGCTTCAGACTTGAAACTTTTGGAGTGAGCCCCAGACATAGGTACATGATGCCCCCAGTTTCGTTTTTGCAGTAAGTCCCATAGCAAGGGCTGTCAGCGCCAGCCACATGGCTCTCATGTGTCGCGGTCTAAAGGTACCTTAACATGGATGGATTTTGACAAACTATAACTTGTTGGATGGCGGATGAATAGGCCAACAAGCTGACAAATCGGCAAGGCTTCAGACTTGAAACTTTTGGAGTGAGCCCCAGACATAGGTACATGATGCCCCCAGTTTCGTTTTTGTGCAGTAAGTCCCATAGCAAGGGCTGTCAGCGCCAGCCGACATGGCTCTCATGTGTCGCGGTCTAAAGGTACCTTAACATGGATGGATTTTGACAAACTATAACTTGTTGGATGGCGGATGAAAGGCCAACAAGCTGACAAATCGGCAAGGCTTCAGACTTGAAACTTTTGGAGTGAGCCCCAGACATAGGTACATGATGCCCCCAGTTTCGTTTTGTGCAGTAAGTCCCATAGCAAGGGCTGTCAGCGCCAGCCGACATGGCTCTCATGTGTCGCGGTCTAAAGGTACCTTAACATGGATGGATTTTGACAAACTATAACTTGTTGGATGGCGGATGAATAGGCCAACAAGCTGACAAATCGGCAAGGCTTCAGACTTGAAACTTTTGGAGTGAGCCCCAGACATAGGTACATGATGCCCCCAGTTTCGTTTTTGTGCAGTAAGTCCCATAGCAAGGGCTGTCAGCGCCAGCCGACATGGCTCTCATGTGTCGCGGTCTAAAGGTACCTTAACATGGATGGATTTTGACAAACTATAACTTGTTGGATGGCGGATGAATAGGCCAACAAGCTGACAAATCGGCAAGGCTTCAGACTTGAAACTTTTGGAGTGAGCCCCAGACATAGGTACATGATGCCCCCAGTTTCGTTTTGTGCAGTAAGTCCCATAGCAAGGGCTGTCAGCGCCAGCCGACATGGCTCTCATGTGTCGCGGTCTAAAGGTACCTTAACATGGATGGATTTTGACAAACTATAACTTGTTGGATGGCGGATGAATAGGCCAACAAGCTGACAAATCGGCAAGGCTTCAGACTTGAAACTTTTGGAGTGAGCCCCAGACATAGGTACATGATGCCCCAGTTTCGTTTTTGTGCAGTAAGTCCCATAGCAAGGGCTGTCAGCGCCAGCCGACATGGCTCTCATGTGTCGCGGTCTAAAGGTACCTTAACATGGATGGATTTTGACAAACTATAACTTGTTGGATGGCGGATGAATAGGCCAACAAGCTGACAAATCGGCAAGGCTTCAGACTTGAAACTTTTGGAGTGAGCCCCAGACATAGGTACATGATGCCCCCAGTTTCGTTTTTGTGCAGTAAGTCCCATAGCAAGGGCTGTCAGCGCCAGCCGACATGGCTCTCATGTGTCGCGGTCTAAAGGTACCTTAACATGGATGGATTTTGACAAACTATAACTTGTTGGATGGCGGATGAATAGGCCAACAAGCTGACAAATCGGCAAGGCTTCAGACTTGAAACTTTTGGAGTGAGCCCCAGACATAGGTACATGATGCCCCCAGTTTCGTTTTTGCAGTAAGTCCCATAGCAAGGGCTGTCAGCGCCAGCCGACATGGCTCTCATGTGTCGCGGTCTAAAGGTACCTTAACATGGATGGATTTTGACAAACTATAACTTGTTGGATGGCGGATGAATAGGCCAACAAGCTGACAAATCGGCAAGGCTTCAGACTTGAAACTTTTGGAGTGAGCCCCAGACATAGGTACATGATGCCCCCAGTTTCGTTTTTGTGCAGTAAGTCCCATAGCAAGGGCTGTCAGCGCCAGCCGACATGGCTCTCATGTGTCGCGGTCTAAAGGTACCTAACATGGATGGATTTTGACAAACTATAACTTGTTGGATGGCGGATGAATAGGCCAACAAGCTGACAAATCGGCAAGGCTTCAGACTTGAAACTTTTGGAGTGAGCCCCAGACATAGGTACATGATGCCCCCAGTTTCGTTTTTGTGCAGTAAGTCCCATAGCAAGGGCTGTCAGCGCCAGCCGACATGGCTCTCATGTGTCGCGGTCTAAAGGTACCTTAACATGGATGGATTTTGACAAACTATAACTTGTTGGATGGCGGATGAATAGGCCAACAAGCTGACAAATCGGCAAGGCTTCAGACTTGAAACTTTGGAGTGAGCCCAGACATAGGTACATGATGCCCCCAGTTTCGTTTTTGTGCAGTAAGTCCCATAGCAAGGGCTGTCAGCGCCAGCCGACATGGCTCTCATGTGTCGCGGTCTAAAGGTACCTTAACATGGATGGATTTTGACAAACTATAACTTGTTGGATGGCGGATGAATAGGCCAACAAGCTGACAAATCGGCAAGGCTTCAGACTTGAAACTTTGGAGTGAGCCCCAGACATAGGTACATGATGCCCCCAGTTTCGTTTTTGTGCAGTAAGTCCCATAGCAAGGGCTGTCAGCGCCAGCCGACATGGCTCTCATGTGTCGCGGTCTAAAGGTACCTTAACATGGATGGATTTTGACAAACTATAACTTGTTGGATGGCGGATGAATAGGCCAACAAGCTGACAAATCGGCAAGGCTTCAGACTTGAAACTTTTGGAGTGAGCCCCAGACATAGGTACATGATGCCCCCAGTTTCGTTTTTGTGCAGTAAGTCCCATAGCAAGGGCTGTCAGCGCCAGCCGACATGGCTCTCATGTGTCGCGGTCTAAAGGTACCTTAACATGGATGGATTTTGACAAACTATAACTTGTTGGATGGCGGATGAATAGGCCAACAAGCTGACAAATCGGCAAGGCTTCAGACTTGAAACTTTTGGAGTGAGCCCCAGACATAGGTACATGATGCCCCCAGTTTCGTTTTTGTGCAGTAAGTCCCATAGCAAGGGCTGTCAGCGCCAGCCGACATGGCTCTCATGTGTCGCGGTCTAAAGGTACCTTAACATGGATGGATTTTGACAAACTATAACTTGTTGGATGGCGGATGAATAGGCCAACAAGCTGACAAATCGGCAAGGCTTCAGACTTGAAACTTTTGGAGTGAGCCCCAGACATAGGTACATGATGCCCCCAGTTTCGTTTTTGTGCAGTAAGTCCCATAGCAAGGGCTGTCAGCGCCAGCCGACATGGCTCTCATGTGTCGCGGTCTAAAGGTACCTTAACATGGATGGATTTTGACAAACTATAACTTGTTGGATGGCGGATGAATAGGCCAACAAGCTGACAAATCGGCAAGGCTTCAGACTTGAAACTTTTGGAGTGAGCCCCAGACATAGGTACATGATGCCCCCAGTTTCGTTTTTGTGCAGTAAGTCCCATAGCAAGGGCTGTCAGCGCCAGCCGACATGGCTCTCATGTGTCGCGGTCTAAAGGTACCTTAACATGGATGGATTTTGACAAACTATAACTTGTTGGATGGCGGATGAATAGGCCAACAAGCTGACAAATCGGCAAGGCTTCAGACTTGAAACTTTTGGAGTGAGCCCCAGACATAGGTACATGATGCCCCAGTTTCGTTTTTGTGCAGTAAGTCCCATAGCAAGGGCTGTCAGCGCCAGCCGACATGGCTCTCATGTGTCGCGGTCTAAAGGTACCTTAACATGGATGGATTTTGACAAACTATAACTTGTTGGATGGCGGATGAATAGGCCAACAAGCTGACAAATCGGCAAGGCTTCAGACTTGAAACTTTTGGAGTGAGCCCCAGACATAGGTACATGATGCCCCCAGTTTCGTTTTTGTGCAGTAAGTCCCATAGCAAGGGCTGTCAGCGCCAGCCGACATGGCTCTCATGTGTCGCGGTCTAAAGGTACCTTAACATGGATGGATTTTGACAAACTATAACTTGTTGGATGGCGGATGAATAGGCCAACAAGCTGACAAATCGGCAAGGCTTCAGACTTGAAACTTTTGAGTGAGCCCCAGACATAGGTACATGATGCCCCCAGTTTCGTTTTTGTGCAGTAAGTCCCATAGCAAGGGCTGTCAGCGCCAGCCGACATGGCTCTCATGTGTCGCGGTCTAAAGGTACCTTAACATGGATGGATTTTGACAAACTATAACTTGTTGGATGGCGGATGAATAGGCCAACAAGCTGACAAATCGGCAAGGCTTCAGACTTGAAACTTTTGGAGTGAGCCCCAGACATAGGTACATGATGCCCCCAGTTTCGTTTTTGTGCAGTAAGTCCCATAGCAAGGGCTGTCAGCGCCAGCCGACATGGCTCTCATGTGTCGCGGTCTAAAGGTACCTTAACATGGATGGATTTTGACAAACTATAACTTGTTGGATGGCGGATGAATAGGCCAACAAGCTGACAAATCGGCAAGGCTTCAGACTTGAAACTTTTGGAGTGAGCCCCAGACATAGGTACATGATGCCCCAGTTTCGTTTTTGTGCAGTAAGTCCCATAGCAAGGGCTGTCAGCGCCAGCCGACATGGCTCTCATGTGTCGCGGTCTAAAGGTACCTTAACATGGATGGATTTTGACAAACTATAACTTGTTGGATGGCGGATGAATAGGCCAACAAGCTGACAAATCGGCAAGGCTTCAGACTTGAAACTTTTGGAGTGAGCCCAGACAGACATAGGTACATGATGCCCCCAGTTTCGTTTTTGTGCAGTAAGTCCCATAGCAAGGGCTGTCAGCGCCAGCCGACATGGCTCTCATGTGTCGCGGTCTAAAGGTACCTTAACATGGATGGATTTTGACAAACTATAACTTGTTGGATGGCGGATGAATAGGCCAACAAGCTGACAAATCGGCAAGGCTTCAGACTTGAAACTTTTGGAGTGAGCCCAGACATAGGTACATGATGCCCCAGTTTCGTTTTTGTGCAGTAAGTCCCATAGCAAGGGCTGTCAGCGCCAGCCGACATGGCTCTCATGTGTCGCGGTCTAAAGGTACCTTAACATGGATGGATTTTGACAAACTATAACTTGTTGGATGGCGGATGAATAGGCCAACAAGCTGACAAATCGGCAAGGCTTCAGACTTGAAACTTTTGGAGTGAGCCCCAGACATAGGTACATGATGCCCCCAGTTTCGTTTTTGTGCAGTAAGTCCCATAGCAAGGGCTGTCAGCGCCAGCCGACATGGCTCTCATGTGTCGCGGTCTAAAGGTACCTTAACATGGATGGATTTTGACAAACTATAACTTGTTGGATGGCGGATGAATAGGCCAACAAGCTGACAAATCGGCAAGGCTTCAGACTTGAAACTTTTTGAGTGAGCCCAGACATAGGTACATGATGCCCCCAGTTTCGTTTTTTGTGCAGTAAGTCCCATAGCAAGGGCTGTCAGCGCCAGCCGACATGGCTCTCATGTGTCGCGGTCTAAAGGTACCTTAACATGGATGGATTTTGACAAACTATAACTTGTTGGATGGCGGATGAATAGGCCAACAAGCTGACAAATCGGCAAGGCTTCAGACTTGAAACTTTTGGAGTGAGCCCCAGACATCGGTACATGATGCCCCCAGTTTCGTTTTTGTGCAGTAAGTCCCATAGCAAGGGCTGTCAGCGCCAGCCGACATGGCTCTCATGTTCGCGGTCTAAAGGTACCTTAACATGGATGGATTTTGACAAACTATAACTTGTTGGATGGCGGATGAATAGGCCAACAAGCTGACAAATCGGCAAGGCTTCAGACTTGAAACTTTTGGAGTGAGCCCCAGACATAGGTACATGATGCCCCCAGTTTCGTTTTTGTGCAGTAAGTCCCATAGCAAGGGCTGTCAGCGCCAGCCGACATGGCTCTCATGTGTCGCGGTCTAAAGGTACCTTAACATGGATGGATTTTGACAAACTATAACTTGTTGGATGGCGGATGAATAGGCCAACAAGCTGACAAATCGGCAAGGCTTCAGACTTGAAACTTTTGGAGTGAGCTTCCAGACATAGGTACATGATGCCCCCAGTTTCGTTTTTGTGCAGTAAGTCCCATAGCAAGGGCTGTCAGCGTCAGCCGACATGGCTCTCATGTGTCGCGGTCTAAAGGTACCTTAACATGGATGGATTTTGACAAACTATAACTTGTTGGATGGCGGATGAATAGGCCAACAAGCTGACAAATCGGCAAGGCTTCAGACTTGAAACTTTTGGAGTGAGCCCCACACATAGGTACATGATGCCCCCAGTTTCGTTTTTGTGCAGTAGGTCCCATAGCAAGGACTGTCAGCGCCAGCCGACATGGCTCTCATGTGTCGCGGTCTAAAGGTACCTTAACATGAATGGATTTTGACAAACTATTACTTGTTGGATGGCGGATGAATAGGCCAACAAGCTGACAAATCGGCAAGGCTTCAGACTTTAAACTTTTAGAGTGAGCCCCAGACATAGGTTCATGATGCCCCCAGTTTCGTTTTTGTGCAGTAAGTCCCATAGGAAGGGCTGCCAGCGCCAGCCGACATGGCTCTCATGTGTCGCGGTCTAAAGGTACCTTAACATGGATGGATTTTGACAAACTATAACTTGTTGGATGGCGGATGAATAGGCCAACAAGCTGACAAATCGGCAAAGCTTCAGACTTGAAACTTTTGGAGTGAGTCCCAGACATAGGTACATGATGCCCCCAGTTTCGTTTTTGTGCAGTAAGTCCCTTAGCAAGGGCTGTCAGCGCAGCCGACATGGCTCTCATGTGTCGCGGTCTAAAGGTACCTTAACATGGATGGATTTTGACAAACTATAACTTGTTGGATGGCGGATGAATAGGCCAACAAGCTGACAAATCGGCAAGGCTTCAGACTTGAAACTTTTGGAGTGAGCCCCAGACATAGGTACATGATGCCCCCAGTTTCGTTTTTGTGCAGTAAGTCCCATAGCAAGGGCTGTCAGCGCCAGCCGACATGGCTCTTTTGTGTCGCGGTCTAAAGGTACCTTAAGTTGGATGGATTTTGACAAACTATAACTTGTTGGATGGCGGATGAATAGGCCAACAAGCTGACAAATCGGCAAAGCTTCAGACTTGAAACTTTTGGAGTGAGCCCCAGACATAGGTACATGATGCCCCCAGTTTCGTTTTTGTGCAGTAAGTCCCATAGCAAGGGCTGTCAGCGCCAGCCGACATGGCTCTCATGTGTCGCGGTCTAAAGAACCTTAACATAGATGGATTTTGACAAACTTTAACTTGTTGGATGGCGGATGAATAGGCCAACAAGCTGACAAATCGGCAAGGCTTCAGACTTGAAACTTTTGGAGTGAGCTCCAGACATAGGTACATGATGCCCCCAGTTTCGTTTTTGTGCAGTAAGTCCCATAGCAAGGGCTGTCAGCGCCAGCCGACATGGCTCTCATGTGTCGCGGTCTAAAGGTACCTTAACATGGATGGATTTTGACAAACTATAACTTGTTGGATGGCGGATGAATAGGCCAACAAGCTGACAAATCGGCAAGGCTTCAGACTTGAAACTTTTGGAGTGAGCCCCAGACATAGGTACATGATGCCCCCAGTTTCGTTTTTGTGCAGTAAGTCCCATAGCAAGGGCTGTCAGCGCCAGCCGACATGGCTCTCATGTGTCGCGGTCTAAAGGTACCTTAACATGGATAGGATTTTCACAAACTATAACTTGTTGGATGGCGAATGAATAGGCCAACAAGCTGACAAATCGGCAAGGCTTCAGACTTGAAACTTTTCGAGTGAGCCCCAGACATAGGTACATGATGCCCCAGTTTCGTTTTTGTGCAGTAAGTCCCTTAGCAAGGGCTGTCAGCGCAGGCCGACATGGCTCTCATGTGTCGCGGTCTAAAGGTACCTTAACATGGATGGATTTTGACAAACTATAACTTGTTGGATGGCGGATGAATAGGCCAACAAGCTGACAAATCGGCAAGGCTTCAGTCTTGAAACTTTTGGAGTGAGCCCCAGACATAGGTACATGATGCCCCCAGTTTCGTTTGTGTGCAGTAAGTCCCATAGCAAGGGCTGTCAGCGCCAGCCGACATGGCTCTTTTGTGTCGCGGTCTAAAGGTACCTTAACATGGATGGATTTTGACAAACTATAACTTGTTGGATGGCGGATGAATAGGCCAACAAGCTGACAAATCGGCAAAGCTTCAGACTTGAAACTTTTGGAGTGAGCCCCAGACATAGGTACATGATGCCCCCAGTTTCGTTTTTGTGCAGTAAGTTCCATAGCAAGGGCTGCCAGCGCCAGCCGACATGGCTCTCATGTGTCGCGGTCTAAAGGTACCTTAACATGGATGGATTTTGACAAACTATAACTTGTTGGATAGCGGATGAATAGGCCAACAAGCTGACAAATCGGCAAGGCTTCAGACTTGAAACGTTTGGAGTGAGCCCCAGACATAGGTACATGATGCCCCCGGTTTCGTTTTTGTGCAGTATGTCCCATAGCAAGGGCTGCCAGCGCCAGCCGACATGGCTCTCATGTGTCGCGGTCTAAAGGTACCTTAACATAGATGGATTTTGACAAACTATAACTTGTTGGATGGCGGATGAATAGGCCAACTAGCTGACTAATCGGCAAGGCTTCAGACTTGAAACTTTTAGAGTGAGCCCCAGACATAGGTACATGATGCCCCCGTTTCGTTTTTGTGCAGTAAGTCCCATAGCAAGGGATGTCAGCGCCAACCGACATGGCTCTCATGTGTCGCGGTCTAAAGGTACCTTAACATGGATGGATTTTGACAAACTATAACTTGTTGGGTGGCGGATGAATGGGCCAACAAGCTGACAAATCGGCAAGGCTTCAGATTTGAAACTTTTGGAGTGAGCCCCAGACATAGGTACATGATGCCCCCAGTTTCGTTTTTTTTGCAGTAAGTCCCATAGCAAGAGCTGTCAGCGCCAGCCGACATGGCTCTCATGTGTCGCGGTCTAAAGGTACCTTAACATGGATGGATTTTGACAAACTATAACTTGTTGGATGGCGGATGAATAGGCCAACAAGCTGACAAATCGGCAAGGCTTCAGACTTGAAACTTTTGGAGTGAGCCCCAGACATAGGTACATGATGCCCCCCGTTTCGTTTTTGTGCAGTAAGTCCCATAGCAAGGGATTTCAGCGCCAACCGACATGGCTCTCATGTGTCGCGGTCTAAAGGTACCTTAACATGGATGGATTTTGACAAACTATAACTTGTTGGATGGCGGATGAATAGGCCAACAAGCTGACAAATCGGCAAGGCTTCAGATTTGAAACTTTTGGAGTGAGCCCCAGACATAGGTACATGATGCCCCCAGTTTCGTTTTTTTGCAGTAAGTCCCAAAGCAAGCTGTCAGCGCCAGCCGACATGGCTCTCATGTGTCGCGGTCTAAAGGTACCTTAACATGGATGGATTTTGACAAACTATAACTTGTTGGATGGCGGATGAATAGGCCAACAAGCTGACAAATCGGCAAGGCTTCAGACTTGAAACTTTTGGAGTGAGCCCCAGACATAGGTACATGATGCCCCCAGTTTCGTTTTTGTGCAGTAAGTCCCTTAGCAAGGGCTGTCAGCGCAACCGACATGGCTCTCATGTGTCGCGGTCTAAAGGTACATTAACATGGATGGATTTTGACAAACTATAACTTGTTGGATGGCGGATGAATAGGCCAACAATCTGACAAATCGGCAATGCTTCAGACTTGAAACGTTTGGAGTGAGCCCCATACATAGGTACATGATGCCCCCAGTTTCGTTTTTGTGCAGTAAGTCCCTTAGCAAGGGCTTTCAGCGCCAGCCGACATGGCTCTCATGTGTCGCGGTCTAAAGGTACCTTAACATAGATGGATTTTGACAAACTATAACTTGTTGGATGGCGGATGAATAGGCTAACAAGCTGACGAATCGGCAAGGCTTCAGTCTTGAAACTTTTGGAGTGAGCCCCAGACATAGGTACATGATGCCCCAGTTTCGTTTGTGTGCAGTAAGTCCCATAGCAAGGGCTGTCAGCGCCAGCCGACATGGCTCTCATGTGTCACGGTCTAAAGGTACCTTAACTTGGATGGATTTTGACAAACTATAACTTGTTGGATGGCGGATGAATAGGCCAACAAGCTGTCAAATCGGCCAAGCTTCAGTCTTGAAACTTTTGGAGTGAGCCCCAGACATAGGTACATGATGCCCCCAGTTTCGTTTTTGTGCAGTAAGTCCCATAGCAAGGGCTGTCAGCGCCAGCCGACATGGCTCTCATGTGTCGCGGTCTAAAAGTACCTTAACATGGATGGATTTTGACAAACTATAACTTTGGATGGCGGATGAATAGGCCAACAAGCTGACAAATCGGCAAGGCTTCGAAAACCTTTTAATAAATGGTGATAATATAATTATTCCAATCTATAATTGGATAGTTTTTGCTGATTTCAATCATTATTTACCAATTGTCTGTTATACTTTGTAAAACCAAAAAAAAAAAAACCCTAGTAATGCAGGGCTCACTTAGAAATACACTAGTTATTGATTCATTTCATTTTGCGAACTTGAGACTTGTGATGAGGAATATATTTTAACTTGCAATAATTATGGGGTAAAAGTGTTGCTCATAAATTTTTTGAATCAGATATGACTTGACAAGGATTTATACCAAGTACAGTGTCATGTTGTTTATTAAGCAGACGTGACATTCATCGTGACAATTCCAATGTTTTCAAAGAACTTTAACTCTTTGTGTATGTCTTACAACAATGCATGAACCTCATCAAATGAGATCCAACTAAAAGATTGTATGCTCCTTTTCACTTAGTAAATCGCTTTATGTTTTTGTAAAACATTATTCCATAATTGTGTAGGAATAGTTTGAATGAATAATATTAAACTTTGTTTCTTCCTCATTCTTGTTTTGTTAAAGATGACATTATTGTACATAACATTTAACTTAGCTGTCATGATAACAACAATTAAGAACACAAAATGGAAGACACTGTAATGAACGGTTGCTATAAATATATGAGTGTTTAATGAATTACAAACGTTTCAGAAGTATAGTTTCTTGATGAAATACAACTCATCTCTATACCCGAGTGTGGATTTCGATCTGTTAGTCAAAGTCTTCATGTCGGTCTGATTGGCTGATAATTAGTCCAAATTTATTTTCTGTCTGTGGAAATTTGCCTGAGAAGTTCTTCGGCAAGCCTTAAATTTTTAATATCTTTTTGGTCTATCATCTGTTCAAGGGAAATGAGTTGAAGAGCACAAAACAGTGGCGGATCTACGGGGTGGGGGGTAAGGGGTCCTACCCCCCGGCCTCGGAAAAAAAAACAATAGGAAAATGATGCAGAAAAATAGTTGCACAAGCTTGCTATCCCCCCCCACCGATATCTACCCCAACCTACCCAGCAAAGGACCGCATTACGCTCGATAGTGTCAATTTATTTTTCTAAACTGAGAACGATTAACAAAAAAAAAAATGGGGGGTCTTTTTCTAGAAAAAAGTACCCATATCCCCCCTCTCCCTGACCCAGACCCTTGATACGCATCTTTCAATGCACGTGATAAGTCTACACTCACTCAATGGAGATGCCATTGTGCATGCTATTGTACAAAGCAACTGCCCCGTGATGGATTCTCTGAACAATAGCTAGCACAAATCATTTCGCCATTGAAGGGGGCCCCCGTCAATAAAGATGTAGCGTCTCCGGGTTGGGCTATTATGGGCTTTTCATTTGGGCTTTTCGAAACCTTGTTTCAGACTTCGGTTCAGTATCAGGAGTTCTTAGGCCATCAACTATGGGAGTTGCTCGGATTTTTTTCGGGGGGGGGGGGCAAAGCACTCACCAGAAGCAAAGGGAGAAAGTGCAGGCCGTGGAAATCGAGATGGGGTGCTAAATATCACTCAATGCTTTGTTAAAAACGGTCCATTTTGTTCAATATACATTAAATTAAGAGTGATGTGATTCACCCCTCGTCTTCTTTTTTCATTTCTTTTTCTTTTGTCTACGTTTTCTTTTCCGGGGGACCCCCTTGCCCCCCCCCCCCTCGCGACGCCCATGCCTTCAATTTGGGGGACGCCCACCATAAAAAGTTCGTGCCCCTCCCAGTCGCCCCCCCCCTCCCCGACTTGAAATTTGGCATCCGGAGAAAAGCACAGCCGTATGAGTTACCATGATTAGCTGGAAGAACATAATGTCCCTTTTTCCTCGGTTTTGTGCGTATTGCCCACCTAAACCCTTTTTTTCGCGAGTGGCTGTTTTTTAACGTCCGTGGAAAGCAAATAACCGTAGTTATTGTCTAACATTAACCATGATATAGGTTTTGAACAGCGCCCCATGGGAAGATGGTGTCCAGCCCCCATCATCAAATCCTATCTTCATCAAAATACTATCATTACGAGGCAACATTTATTATAACAATAACATTCGACTTCGTCTGGACATTGAAGGCTTCTGAATGATTCCAGCAATCGATTAAGCCAGTGATCGATGAAGCCGAAGCCGGAAAAGAAACCGTGGTTTGGAAAATCCCATGTAAACACGTACGGTCCCAACCGGCCAATCAGAATTGTTGTTGTTCCACTTCCAACTAATAGCAGTTTGTTTGCTGGCGAGAGAAAATCCGGCGGCGTATGAACACATTTTGAAGTCTCGACATTTTCGTTTAAAATACACACGATGCCTATTGTCGGCTGCTTTTAGTGATTAAGCGCGAGCGAGCTGTATTGAGTAGTCCTCGTGTAATTCGGAATGTCTGACACTCGCCTTTTGTGCACAACAAACAAATAACATATTCCAGCGGATTTTATGATTGTACAAAAGTACAACGCAACGGACTCGACGGGAACAATGTCGGTAATAATTGGTCATTGATTCGTGGTCTTCTGTGAGACATTTGTTTGGAAGAGTCGCGTTTCGAAACGTGTCGCCGAGAGAGGCAGGTTTGCAGACGGGTCACTGATGCTGCCGGCGGACGGGCCAAACCCCGGATCTCGGCCCCAGCTCGGGACGGGTTTCCATGCTGCTGCTGCCTTCTGGAATTTGCCGCTCTCCACTTCACTTCGAGTTCTACAACTCTGTTCTCCGACTGTTGTCCATGGAATTGTAGTAAGTGAATTTTTATCTGGAACAGAAACTTTGACTGAACTTTTGTGGAACATTTTTTTGGAAAATGAACCACGGCTGCATGGGTTTCAACGCTGCTTCTTTCCCTTGGGAATTCACATCACTCCAAGCTCCAAGTATTATGCCTTCCCACCCAGTTCTCAGACTTCTGTTCGTGGAATTGCTGTGAGTGACACTTTATAGTGGAACACAAAACTTCAACTGAACTTTCGGCGAGCTTTATTAAAAATGAACCAAACTGTCATATACTTTAAATATACCTTTGTTTTGCCTGCCACAAACTCACATGAACTCAAAAGCTACGAAACTTGAAGAACTTAACTATTTTAATTTCCGAGAAACTTTTATGAACACTTGAACTGAACTATGAACTGAAGTTCTGAAAAACTTGGAACACAAGATTCTTGGATTTATTTTGTGAAATATATGAGGAATTGTTCTGTGGAATTGTTCTGTGGAATTGTTCTGTGGAATTTTGTCGAATGATCTGAGCGATAATAAAGGTTTGTGCTTCAAGGAAAAGGTAGACTCAACACTGGTAAGTCAAAAACAATATTTTGAGGTAAGGCAACAAAGAAATAGTTCTGCTTCCGGTTTCCCTACCTACCCTGTTCTGACAGCCCCTACCCTAATTTTTTTATTCAAAAAATGAGAAAAAACACCCAAAACCATCAATTTCTACAGGTCTTTTACCCTTGACTACCCGCAGACGCCTCCATAATTATGATCATCACAAAAAAAAAATTGACAAAAAAAAAATTCCCTACCTACCTACCCTATTTTCAAATGCCATGTATTCGGAAGCAGAACTATATTTTTTTGGCAAAATACAAAATTTGACAACAGTATCAAAAATTTGCAGGTTATTATTGAGTGTGCTCTTTATTCCCTCTCTTCCATTGGTAATTTTTGGAATATGTTCCATACATTTTCAGTGTATCTATCTGTATCAAAATAATGGGTTATAGGCCTCAAAAGTGTCACAAATTTGCAGGAAATCATTGTGTATCTTCTTTCCTTCTCTACCATTTGTAATTTGTTGGTTGTGCATTTATTAGATGTCATGTCCACATTTCAGTATCTAGCTGTACATTTTTGAATTGCCAAAATAATGGGTGTTAAACAGTATCCCAAATTTGCAGGAATTTAGTTTGTACCATCTTCATAACTTCACTTGCATTTGTATTTTTCTTTTTTGGAATATGTTCTACATTTTCAGTATCTAGCTGTATCAAAATAATGGGTTTTAAACAGTATCAGAAATTTGCTGGGAATTACCACCTTCATACCTTCGCTTTCATTTGTATTTTTCTTTTTGGGTATATGTTCTATACATTTTCAATATCTAGCTGTATCAAAATAATGGGTTTTAAACAGTGTCACAAATTTGCAGGAAGTTATTGTGTATCATCTTCTTACTTTCTCTTCCATTTGCAATTTGTTGGTTGTCACAAAGTGTGATTTATATTTTTAAATAATGTTTCAATTTTTGTATTTATCATTGTGTTTATTAATGTAATTAATTATGAATATTTTGGGAGAATTGTGATAGTCCAGAAATGGTGCATTTTGAAGTTAATCTTTAGAGATTGATGTATAGAATTGCCTTTTGTAATCAAGTTTATTTTCATTAAAATTAATATAGTTGATGAAGTAGGATAAATTGTAAGAATTTTTGAAGATTTTTAATGCCATGTTCATTCCAGAAATTTAGCTTGAGCATGGAGCGAATGTAAATTTGATCATAAGTCGGTAGGCACTCTAATTTTCACTGTGAATTATGTTTAACCTTTTTTTAAAGGGCTTTTCCCTGTGGGAATAGAGAATTCCTAGGTTCTTGGTGAACCAGATAGCTTGTTCTGTGTGAACAACAGTTAGCCAACTCCCAAGACTAGCTCACGGTCTACCGAGAGAGTCAGGAGGAATATTCGGAACCGAGTCCTGTGTGGACCGTCAGGCATCGAGCCAGATTCCAAGGCCCGGAGAGGTCACCCAAGTTCCCCAAGCCCGGAGTTCATCCGCCTTAGTGGGATCGTCAAAGCGCCGGAGGGATGTTGTGTGTGTGACTGGTGCTCCAAATCGACCACCCGTGTCACAAGTGTGAGCTTTGAACACAGCAAGTCCTTCAAAAGGTTTTGAACAGTGACTGTTTAGGGGGGGGGGGGGTGATTGCATTTGTTTTGGGGTATTGGAAACGGCCGTATAACACATAATACAGGATCCTTATAATGCCATGATATAGTTGAGTATCCGTCACTCAAAGTATAAGTAATTCATATAGTGGCATAATTCAATTGAAATAATTTGTACATAGTAAATTTCCGTTTGTTTAATATATTTATTTGTCGTAATTAAATAGTATTTTGTCTTGATCATACACATTTTGCCGTCCGGAGTTTGATTTTCTGTCCTGCTAATTTGTCAAATATATCTACTACTGTCCTCCATGGGAAAAACAGACCCATGGTGTGACAAATGGGGGCTTGTCCGGGAATCGAATGCGAATTTTGTCGTAGTGGATGTGTTGACTGAAATTAGTAGACAGTAAAATTTAACCAGGGAAATACACTAGTTGTAAATAAGTTGCGTAGGTTCAAGTGGAGTATAGAGACTCTGTTCATGGGCTATTGATAGGGTCTGTCTCTGATATAGAAACCTATGTCCTCGCCCCTTTGCTTCCTTTACACAGTGTGATTGCGCTAAATTGTTGATCTATTCAACCAAAGGGGACAATTGTTCCTATTGACAGAAGTGATTTGATTTTGTTGTGGCTTGTAGACATTCTCACTCGAAATTGTTGATCGGTTCAGAGTTGCGTTGGTGATCATTTCGATAGGGTCGAATCGCGGACGCTGCGCAAATACGGAAAGTGTCACGCAGGCGAAGTATAGAGTGTTCAATGTCCCATATGCATAACTTGTGTAGTTCTGTACTGTTGATCACTCTGTTGCTAATTAACATGGAGTTTGAGAGTTTTATCAAGATAGGACAGGAGATAGGTCTTGAAGGAATGGAGCTGGTCCAGTTTGCTCGTGAGCGAGAGCAATTACAGGAAAAGAAACAGCGGGAACATTACGAGAGGGAAGAACGCAGAATTGAACGGGAGGAGAAGCAACAGGTAAGAGAACATGAACGTGAAATGAAGGCATACGAATTGCGAATAGTGCAGGAACATGCCCCTGTTAGTTCCGACCCTGGAGCTTCAAGTACATTTAGGTACCCTCGAAGCTCGGCGAAAACCCCCAAACTTCCTTGTTTTAATGATCAAACAGATGACATGGATGCCTACCTCCGACGATTTGAACAGTTTGCGGAACTGAACAGTTGGCCTGAAGAAGAGTGGGGCCTGTCACTTAGTGCCCTTCTCAAAGGTAAAGCTTTGGAAGTGTTTTCAAGGTTACCAGTAGAAAAGGCTAAGGATTTCTCAGAGATTAAAACTGCTCTTTTGAATCGTTTCAGACTAACAGAGGAAGGATTTAGGCTGAAGTTTAGAACATCAAAGCGGGAAACTGGTGAGCGATACGCTCAGTTTGCTGACCGGTTGAAAGGATACGTGGAAAGGTGGGTAGAGTTAGGGAAAATAGAGAAATCTTACGATAAGGTTGTAGACCTTTTTGTTTCTGAACAGATCCTGGAAGTGGCAGACAAGGACCTCGCACTCCACGTGAAAGAACGGAAGCCGAAGGACCTTGCCGAACTGACGGACATCGCTGACCACTACATGGAGGCTCATGATTGGTTGAAGAAGAAACCAGATGTGGTGAGACCAAAAACGCACCCACCTAGGTACCAATCCCAGACCACAGGTAAGAGTAACAGTCACAAAAGTTCACCCAGTCCAAATGAAAATTCACATGCAAACAGACGATGTTACAAATGTGGTAAAACTGGCCATATTGCTCAGTACTGTAGAACCAATCCAGCTAATGCCCAACCGTCCAGTAAGTCCAACAAAGTTGCAGGTTTGAAGGTGGAAACTGAAAGTAAGGAACCATCCCAGACTGGAGCTGCCTGCCTGAACATGACAGTGACGCCGACGGAGGAAGTTGAGAAGACTGATGTCCCGCAGGCTAGTGACAAGGCATTTCCATTCATCAGTGCTGCATGTACCATTGAGCCATCCATGCCGGTGAGGAAAGGAGTAGTTGGTGAGTTACCTGTAACAGTCCTCAGAGATACAGGGTGTAGCACAGTTGTTGTCCGTAGAGACATAGTTCGTGATGACAACTTGACAGGTCGCATTCAACCATGTATCCTTTTAGATGGAACAGTCCGGCGAGTGCCAGTGGCCCAGATAGATGTGAATACTCCCTTTTTCATTGGGCACGTTGAAGCTTTATGCATGGATAATCCATTGTATGATTTGATTATTGGAAATGTGACAGGAGCAAGAGATCCACAAAGTCCAGATGAGTCTTGGCAGCCTCCTTCATCTCAGAGAGTGACAGTGGAGACAGCAACGACCGTGACAGATGAGAAACCAGGTGGTGCAGTGGAAACTCGTGGTATGAAGGTTCGGAAGGAGAGGGCTTTCCAACCACTAGTGGTGATGGAGACTGATGGGGAGACGGTGTCAAAAGAGGAGATTTTGTTGGCGCAACAACAGGACCCTACTCTGGCTAAGTTGTGGAAGCATGTTGACAACCAAGACCCACCTCGTGTGTCTGGTAAGGCTAATGTTTCGAAATATGTCAAGCATAGAGGTCTGTTGTACAGACAGTTTCAGTCCCCTAAAGTCGACAGAGGTAGAATCATAAAGCAGCTGGTAGTTCCTCAGAAGTATCGGGGTAAGGTGTTGAAGCTTGCTCATGACTCCCCTCTAGCTGGTCATCTAGGTATCAAGAAGATGACTGATAAATTGTGTTTGAGTTTTTACTGGCCAGGAGTTTCTGGTGATGTGCAGAGGTACTGCAGGTCATGCGACATCTGCCAGCGGACAGTGTCAAAAGGACGAGTTGGAAAGGTGTCACTGGGAGAAATGCCACTGATTGATACCCCCTTCAAGCGTATAGCCGTTGATCTGGTGGGACCCATACATCCAATAACCGACCGAGGTAACAGGTATATTTTGGTGGTGGTGGATTATGCAACGCGGTACCCGAGGCTGTAGCTCTTCCTCGAATAGAGTCTGAGAGAGTGGCGGAAGCCTTGCTGGAGGTATATTCGAGGTTGGGGATTCCACAAGAGGTACTGACAGATATGGGAACCCAGTTTACATCTGAGGTCATGAGGGAAGTGGGAAGACTACTGACGATCAAGCAGCTCACTACGACCCCCTATCATCCCATTTGCAATGGCTTAGTTGAGCGATTTAACGCTACCTTGAAGAAAATGCTGCGACGGATGTGTGCAGAAAGGCCAAAGGATTGGGACAGGTTCCTTCCGGCTTTGTTGTTTGCGTACCGAGAGGCTCCACAAGAAAGCTTAGGATTTTCTCCCTTTGAGCTGATGTACGGCAGGTCGGTGAAGGGACCTCTCTCCATCCTACAGGATATCTGGTCAGAGGACACGGTAGATGAAGACATCAAAACTACCTACCAGTATGTTGTTGATCTGCGTGAGAGATTGCAGTCTACCTGTGAGCTGGCAAGAGATGAATTGGCGAAGGCGTCAAAACGGTACCGGAGGTACTACAATGCCAAGGCCCGTGATAGGCGATTTAGAGCAGGAGACAGGGTTCTTATTTTGAGACCAACTGATCACAACAAGCTGTTAATGCAGTGGACAGGTCCATACCCGGTAGTGAGACAAGTTGCGAAGCATGACTACGTGATTCAGGTAAGAGACAAAGAACGGACCTACCATGCCAACCTCTTAAAGCTGTACGTGGAACGAGGTCGGTCTGATGAAGTCACCCAGGTTGAGGTTTTGGCTATGGCAGGAGTTGGGTTTGTTGTGGAGGATCCAGATGAGGAAGATGGGTTGGATGAAGTTGTTCTCCCGCCGGTAGAGGCAAAGGAAGACATGAGTGATGTTCATCTTGGGGAAAACTTGGACGATGCTGAAAGAGCCGATGTTGATGAAATTCTGCAGCGGTACACACCGGTTCTCACTGATTTGCCAGGTAAGACTTACATTATTGAACATACAGTTCATCTTACCACAGATGTTCCCATAAGGTCAAAACCCTACCCCACACCCCAAGCTACGCGTGAAGTCATCAAGAAAGAGATCGACTCAATGCTGAAATTAGGAGTCATTGAACATTCGGAGTCACCTTACGCTTCTCCTATAGTTTTGGTAAGAAAACCCGATGGCTCTAATCGTTTTTGCATTGATTACAGGAAGATAAACAACATCACTGTTTTCGATCCAGAGCCCATCCCGAATGCTGATGATCTGATGGCAAGGCTTGGGACAGGAAAGTTCTTTTCCAAATTAGATTTATCTAAAGGGTATTGGCAGGTGCCGATTGCAGAAGAGGACAAGAAGAAGACAGCATTTGTGACAGCTGAAGGGTTGTACCAGTTTAGAGTGTTGCCATTTGGCATGGTGAACGCTCCAGCGCTCTTCTCTAGGATGATGAGAAAGCTGTTACAAGGACAAGAACATGTCATTAATTATATTGATGATGTTTTGATTTATACAGATACATGGGTTAGACATCTACAGGTACTGAAGGAAGTTCTGCAAAGATTGCAAACAGCAGGGTTGACGGCACGACCTTCAAAGTGTTACATTGGTTGCAAATCTCTTGAATTTCTAGGTCACATCGTTGGAAATGGAGTGCTGAGACCACGACCAAGCAAGGTGGAACAGATAGTTCATGCTGCGAGACCGGTGAGTAAGAAAGAAGTAAGATCATTCATAGGACTGCTGAGTTACTACCGGAAATTTGTGCCTAATTTTGCCGCCATTGCTGCCCCGTTGACTGACCTGACCAGAAAAGGTGCACCAAATAGTGTGCAATGGGGAGCATCGCAAGAGCAATCATTCAGAACTCTGAAATCCCGTCTAGAATCAGAGCCTATTCTGAGTCTTCCAGATCCTGATAAGCCCTATATTCTTGCGGCAGACGCCTCTGAGGTAGGAATAGGCGCAGTTCTGATGCAAGAGCGCGATGGTACAAAGCACCCAGTAAGCTATGCGAGTAGGAAGCTGCTGCCGCGTGAACGCGCGTACTCGACAATTGAACGAGAATGTCTCGCGCTAGTTTGGGCGATCTCCAAATTTCACATATATTTGTATGGCAGAGAGTTCGTATTGGAGACAGACCATCACCCATTGTCATACTTAACCAAAGCCAAGGTTAACAACAATCGAGTGATGAGGTGGGCCCTCAGCCTGCAACCATATAGGTTCATCATTAGAGCGATTAAAGGTTCACAAAATGTAGGACCAGACTTCCTCAGTAGATGTACGATGTAAATACATGTAGACACTAGTATGTGACAAGTTCTGTAAATTACTGATTTCCAGAGATGATGATAAATGGTGTGTATCATCTTAAGTGAGGGGCTGATGTCACAAAGTGTGATTTATATTTTTAAATAATGTTTCAATTTTTGTATTTATCATTGTGTTTATTAATGTAATTAATTATGAATATTTTGGGAGAATTGTGATAGTCCAGAAATGGTGCATTTTGAAGTTAATCTTTAGAGATTGATGTATAGAATTGCCTTTTGTAATCAAGTTTATTTTCATTAAAATTAATATAGTTGATGAAGTAGGATAAATTGTAAGAATTTTTGAAGATTTTTAATGCCATGTTCATTCCAGAAATTTAGCTTGAGCATGGAGCGAATGTAAATTTGATCATAAGTCGGTAGGCACTCTAATTTTCACTGTGAATTATGTTTAACCTTTTTTTAAAGGGCTTTTCCCTGTGGGAATAGAGAATTCCTAGGTTCTTGGTGAACCAGATAGCTTGTTCTGTGTGAACAACAGTTAGCCAACTCCCAAGACTAGCTCACGGTCTACCGAGAGAGTCAGGAGGAATATTCGGAACCGAGTCCTGTGTGGACCGTCAGGCATCGAGCCAGATTCCAAGGCCCGGAGAGGTCACCCAAGTTCCCCAAGCCCGGAGTTCATCCGCCTTAGTGGGATCGTCAAAGCGCCGGAGGGATGTTGTGTGTGTGACTGGTGCTCCAAATCGACCACCCGTGTCACAAGTGTGAGCTTTGAACACAGCAAGTCCTTCAAAAGGTTTTGAACAGTGACTGTTTAGGGGGGGGGGGGTGATTGCATTTGTTTTGGGGTATTGGAAACGGCCGTATAACACATAATACAGGATCCTTATAATGCCATGATATAGTTGAGTATCCGTCACTCAAAGTATAAGTAATTCATATAGTGGCATAATTCAATTGAAATAATTTGTACATAGTAAATTTCCGTTTGTTTAATATATTTATTTGTCGTAATTAAATAGTATTTTGTCTTGATCATACACATTTTGCCGTCCGGAGTTTGATTTTCTGTCCTGCTAATTTGTCAAATATATCTACTACTGTCCTCCATGGGAAAAACAGACCCATGGTGTGACATTGGTTCTTTATTTACAAGATGTTATGTTCACATTTCAGTGTCTAGCTGTACATATTTGAATTGCCAAAATAATGGGTTAACCAGCATCAGACAATTTTCCGGAAATTATTGTGTACATATACCTCATATACCTCTCTTCCAATCGTATATTTTAAGCTCATTTACAGGATTTTATGTCCAGAATTTTAGTATCTAGCCGTACCTTTTAAGGGCAAAATAATGTTGGTTTTTTACTGAAGAACCCCAAGTCTAACTCTTTTTTTTGCAAGTTGAAATTAATTACTCTCAACTTCAAAAACCCCAATTTCTTTGGCCAAGTGTATGCTCAAGTCGAATTGACTCGAAGTATTGATTTTTTTTCTCCCTGGGTATTGTGTGTAGTAAGTTGAAGCCATATATTTTGACATGAAAGAGATTAACACCTGTGAATTCCTCGTAAGAATGTCGGAGAGCAGAACAATGTAGACCAGGGGATCTGGGCCGTCGTAAAGTTGGTTGACCCTGTTGACCTCTTGTTGGCGCGTGGCCACAGAGATGAGCTGCATTGACCCTTTTTTATGTGAGTAAATTAAGTTATGTGGCAGGCACGCGCCTATTAATTGTCTGCATTAAGATGGTCCTCCGCTTTGAATGCGTTCTTCTTGATGATTGACAGATGACCCACGTGTGTGTCAAAGCAAAGCGTACCAGTCTACCTGAAGTTTTATTTTATTGTCGTCCAAGAAACTGCAGATTGTAAAAAGAAAAATCGAGGTACATGTACATCTCAACTAATTAAGTCAAGTTTGCAACTGATAGCATGGTTATGGAAAATGTCACGTCCATTGTCTTAAAAAAGAAAACAGCAATTATCTAGTTATGCGATATTTCAGAAGTAAATTGTGCGTCTCTTTCAAGACAATGCATCCATCACATGTACTATAAGCCTTGTTGAAAGAACTGGACCATGTAGTCTTCAAATTTGATGGATTTCTTCTTCAGCAACATCTTGGAAATTCGTGACCTCAAAATCTTCCTCATGAACAAATCAAGAATAAAAGTGGACTAAACAAGAACTTGATAAACTCTTTTCGTCGAGCATAGAAACTTTCAGAACTTTAACATTAGCCCCCCAAAAAAGTCTCCGGTTTCTGGTATGCACGCGCGTCGAAGTAGCCATGCGCGTCAGCAAAATGAAAAAGGTTTTTTTTTTCAATAAAAGATGATGTCTCAAAACCGTCAAACTCACTTGTTTGACTGGAATCCTGCTCCTGCACAGTTTTAACGTGTTTTTTTAGACGGAGTTATGATCGAGAATAAGCTTTATGTGACCTCTCTGGACTCCAATATATTTGCACTAAGTTTAGTCAGGCACCATTTGAGTCAGAGCAAGCGTTTGCACAAGTGAGTTTGTGAGTAGCTGAGTAATAAGACACACGCGCCTCTCGTGAGTTTTTGTCCTGTGAGTTTTTTTGTGAATGACACAGATTCGGAAACGAGTATTCGGACTCTGAAACGCGGGTTTTCGGAATCGGTATACGTCTCTTACTCGGCCTACTCGGTATTCGGTTTCACTAAACCGTAGCAGTATCGATTTGATCATTCGATTCTGACGTCCCATAACGCCCAAAAAAGTCTCCGGTTTCTGGTATGCGCGCGCGTCGAAGTAGCCATGCGCGTCGGCAAAATGAAAACGTTTTGTTTTTCAATAAAAGATGATGTCTCAAAACCGCCAAACTCACTGGTTTGACTGGAATCCTGATGCTGCACAATTTTAGCGTGATTGAGAATAAGCTTTATGTGACCTCTCTGGGCTCCCATATTTGCACTAAGTTTAGTCAGGCACTATTTGCAGTCATCAGCCGACATTTGAAACAAACAAACCAACAAAGGTAAAAAAAAAAACACCACTTTTTGGGCAAGCTCCATACCAGAAACCGGAGACTTTTGTTGGCCTTATGGGGCCTTGATTACCAGGGGGAAGTAACCTTAAACAAAAATTAAACCTACGATGACTAAACTAATAATGGACAAGGTCTTCTTGATTGAACCGAAATAATTTCACCTTAACTTGATATAAATGACATAGTTTTTAAGAATCTCTATGAACAATTTCAATAAGTGATAGTGATAATTATAACAAACAACTCAACAAATAAGTTAAATTGAAGGAATATACTTTTCCGGTTTTTTTTTTTTGCTATTTACTTTTTAGGTGTTGTGAGTGGGTGGGGATAAGTTCCGATGTACTTGTCTTACAGTATTCATAATTTCATGGCAAATCGAGAAAGTCGACTAGCCTTCACAGCTTCTTTAAGGCATTTGCACCTAAAATTTCAGCAAGAAAACGTATTCGTGGATTCAAAAACAATTCAAGATATGCAACATGGGGGCGCTCTTCAAAACCGAGCATTTTATGGTAACTACGCATTATGTGCCCATTTTCAGGGTGCATTGTATGCGTTTCGGGGCAATTAATAGTCGGATACATTTTGGGCCATTTTCTTCTCGAGGGGACACTTTTTATGCTCAAGGGGCACATTTATGGCCGCAAAAGGGGCACTTGGAAAAATCTGGGGGGCAACTGCCCCCAGCCCCCCCCCCCTCCCGATTCCGCCGCCCCTTCCGCTCCAATGAAACGAAAAGGGTTGAATCAGCAAGTAAAACAGCAGACTCATATTTTGAATTTCATCTCGAAGAATATCATCGCACGTCATTTGAGCCTCCATTTTTACATGGGATAGTTCTGTTGCATTTCTTCATGAAACACCTGTAATGATACAACAAGAAAAGACAGGATAAAAAAGACCAATTTGTTGACGGCGTCACTTGGGAATATAACTCCAAGAAGAGAGAAGAATCTCAGCTAATTTGTGATATAAAATAAGTTTTATAGCGCTGCGTAAAACTACATAAGACGGTCTTTCAGGCTGCAAATCTCAGGGAATATTCATAATTATGGTTGGATTAGCTGTTTGTTTTTTTGTTTTTTTTGGCTTTGTCAGTTGCCCATGTGGCCCTCTTTTTCTCGTACATAGAATATGTCACTTTAATTTGAGAATGTTTGTTGAACCATCAAGTGTGAGAAATATACACCAGTGACAAAATCTATGTATGTATTGATTCAATAATGTTTCAGTGGTTGATCATGTATGGTGGAGCAACGAGCAAAGTGGCAGGATCCCAAGGGTTTACAGATAGGATCATAATCGGGCAACAGATCTTGGATGTGAAATGGTTGACCATCGTTCGAAAGTCTGGCATAGTTGAGCAACGGATTAAATGGTTCGAGGGTTTTTACTTTTTATTAACAATTATCGAGGAATAGATCCCTGATAATAAATAGTACAGTGCACATGTTTGTACACACAGTCTTTAACATGCATGTAATGAAATACGCATGCTGTATATAATTTCTAACGTTGTATATTTTTATTGGTATATGATGTGGTTAGGACGGCTGTAACGGGAGATGAGAGGCCGTTTTTATTCATTCATTTTATTTAAGATTAAAGGGTATTGATTTTTATATTCGGATTTGTACATTTAATGGTTGACGATGGAGATAGTCAAAGGTTTTACAATTGTCAGGCAATTAAAATGTTTGAGAAAATATGTGAAAATGTATTATTGTCGTTCAAAAATATCGTATGGTTGAGCAACGAATCAGATAGTACGAGGGTTTTACAGTAGTTGATCATGTCGATTTTAAGGGATAAATCCCTGATACCAAATGTTTCAGTGTCGTTCGAAGCTACCGCTTCGTGTGTAAAATTTCCATATGTTTGTGTACAATTCCCGTATGTTTATGTAAAATTCCCATATGTTTGTGTAAAATTCCCATTTGTTTGTGTAACATTCCCATAAGTTTGTGTAAAATTTCCATATGCTTGTGTAAAATTCACATATGTTTGTGTAAAATTCCCAAATGTTGGTGTAAAATTGGTATATGGTGTGGTTAGGACGGCTGTAAGGGGAGATGGGAGGCCGTTTTTATTTATTCATTGTTATTTTCGATAAAATGGTTTTGATAACTTATATGTTGTTGATCGGCATTGGGTTTTATTTCAATGTCGTTCAAAATTATCGAATAATTGAGCAACGAGCGAGATAATGTAAAGCTTTCACAGTTTAACGATATCGATTTGTGAGAAAACATCCCGAATATCAAATATTTCAGTGTCGTTCTAAAGCATCTAATGGTTGGGCGACGATCGAGATAATGTACAGTTTGTCATGGCTATTATGAATCGTGGTCTAAAGGTACCTTAACATGGGTGGATTTTGACAAACTATAGCTTGTTGGAAATCAGATGGATAGGCCAACAAGCTGACGAATCGGCGAGGCTTCAGACTTGAAACTTTTGAAGTAAGCGTCAGATGTAGGTACATGATGCCGTTAGTTTCCTTTTTTTGTGTGCAGTAAATCCCATAGCAATGCCTGTCAGCGCCACCCGACATGGCTCTCATGTATCGCGGTCTAAAGGTACCTTAACAAAAATGGATTTGGACAAACTATAGCTAATAAGAAAGCAGACGAATATGCCAACAAGCTAACATATCGGCAAGGCTTCAGCCTTGAAACTTTTGGAGTGAGTGTCAGATGTAGGTACATGATGCCGCTATTTTCGTTTTGTGCAGTTAATCCCATAGCAAGGCCTGTCAGTGCCAGCCGACAGGGCTCTCATGTATTGCGGTCTAAAGGTACCTTAACATGGATGGATTTGGACAAACTATAGCTTGTTGGAAAGCTAATGAAAAGGCCAACAAGCTGGCAAATCGGCAAGGTTTTTGATTTGAAACTTTTGGAGTGAGCGTCAGATCTCGGTACATGATGCGGCTAGTTTCGTTTTTGTGCAGTAAATCCCATAGCAAGGGCTGTCAGCGCCAGCCGACATGGCTCTCATGTATTGCGGTCTAAAGGTACCTTAACATAGATGGATTTGGACACAGTGTAGGTTGTTGGAAAGCAGATGGATAGGCCAACAGGCTGGCAAATCGGCAAGGTTTCAGACCCAAAACCTTTTGATTGAGTGTCAGATGTAGGTACATGATGCAGCTAGTTTAGTTTTTGTGCAGTAAATCCCATAGCAAGGCCTGTCAGCGCCAACCGACATGCCTTTCATGTATCTCAGTCTAAAGGTACCTTTACATAGATGGATTTGGACAAACTATAGCTTGTTAAAAAGCAGATGAATAGGCCAACAAGCTGACAAATCGGCGAGGCTTTAGACTTGAAACTTTTGAAGTAAGCGTCAGATGTAGGTACATGATGCCGCTAGTTTCCTTTTTGTGTGTGCAGTAAATCCCATAGCAAGGCCTGTCTGCGCCACCCGACAAGGCTCTCATGTATCCCGGTCTAAAGGTACCTTAACAAAAATGGATTTGGACAAACTATAGATTTTTAGAAAGCAGATAAATATGCCAACAAGCTAGCAAATCGGCAAGGCTTAAGATTTGAAAGTTTTGGAATGAGTGTCAGATGTAGGTACATGATGCCGCAATTTTCGTTTTTGTGCAGTAAGTCCCATAGCAAGGCCTGTCAGCGCCAGCCGACATGGCTCCCATGTATTGCTGTCTAAAGATAGCTTAACATGGACTGATTTGGACAAACTATAGCTTGTTGGAAAGCCAATGAATAGGCCAAATAGCTGGCAAATCGGAAAGGCTTCAGACTTGAAACTTTTGGAGTGAGCGTCAGATCTCGGTACATGATGCGGCTATTTTCGTTTTTGTGCAGTAAATCCCATAGTAAGGTCTGTCAGCGCCAGCAGACATGGCCCTTATGTATCGCGGTCTAAAGGAACCTTAACATAGATGGATTTGGACACACTATAGGTTGTTGGAAAGCAGATGGATAGGCCAACAAGCTGGCAAATCTGCAAGGTTTCAGACTTGAAACTTTGGGAGTGAGCGTCAGATGTTGGTACATGATGCCCCCAGTTTCGTTTTTGTGCAGTAAGTCCCATAGCAAGGGCTGTCAGCGCCAGCCGACATGGCGCTCATGTGTCGCGGTCTAAAGGTACCTTAACATGGATGGATTTTTACAAACTATACCTTGTTGAATAGCGGATGAATAGGCCAACAAGCTGACAAATCGGCAAAGCTTCACACTTGAAACTTTTGGAGTGAGCCTCAGACGTAGGTACATGATGACCCCAGTTTCGTTTTTGTGCAGTAAGTCCCATAGCAAGGGCTGTCAGCGCCAGCTGACATGGCTCTCGTGAGTCGCTGTCGAAAGGTACCTTAACATAAATGGATTTTGACAAACTATAGCTTGTTGAATAGCGAATGAATAGGCCAACAAGCTGACAAATCGGCAAGGATTCAGACTTGAAACTTTTGGAGTGAGCCCCAGACGTAGGTACATGATGCCCCCAGTTTCCTTTTTTTTTGCAGTAAGTCCCATAGCAAGGGCTGTCAGCGCCAGCCGATATGGCTCTCATGTGTCGCAGTCTAAAGGTACCTTAACATAAATGGATTTTAACAAACTATACCTTGTTGAATAGCGGATGAATAGGCCAACAAGCTGACAAATCGGCAAGGCTTCAAACGTGAAACTTTTGGAGTGAGTCTCAGACGTAGGTACATGATGACCACCAGTTTCGTTTTTGTGCAGTAAGTCCCATAGCAAGGGCTGTCAGCGCCAGCCGACATGGCTCTCATGTGTCGCGGTCTAAAGGTACCTTAACATAAATGAATTTGGACAAACTATACCTTGTTGGATAGCGGATGAATAGGCCAACACTCTAACAAATCGGTAAGGCTTCAGACTTGAAACGTTTGGAGTGAGCTCCAGACGTAGGTACATGATGCCCCCACTTTCGATGTTGTGCAGTAAGTCCCATGGCAAGGGCTGTCAGCGCCAAACGACATGGCTCTCATGTGTCGCGGTCTAAAGGTACCTTAACATGGATGGATTTTGACAAACTATACCTTGTTGGATAGCGGATGAATAGGCAAACAAGCTAAGAAATCGGCAAGGCTTCAGACTTGAAACTTTTGGAGTGAGCCCCAGACGTAGGTACATGATGCCCCCAGTTTCGTTTTCGTGCAGTAAGTCCCATAGCAAGGGCTGTCAGCGCCAGCCGACATGGCTCTCATGTGTCGCGGTCTAAAGGTACCTTAACATAAATGGAATTTGACAAACTATGGCTTGTTGAATGCAGATGAATAGGCCAACAAGCTGACAAATCGGCAAGGCTTCAGACTTGAAACTTTTGGAGTGAGCCCCAGACGTAGGTACATGATGCCCCCAGTTTCGTTTTTGTGCAGTAAGTCCCCTAGCAAGGGCTGTTTGCGCCAGCCGACATGGCTCTCATGTGTCGCGGTCTAAAGGTACCTTAACATAAATGGATTTTGACAAACTATAGCTTGTTGGATAGCGGATGAATTAGCCAAAAAGCTGACAAATCGGCAAGGCTTCAGACTTGAAACTTTTGGAGTGAGCTCCAGACGTAGGTACATGATGCCCCCAGTTTCGTTTTTGGGCAATAAGTCCCATAGCAAGTGCTGTCAGCGCCAGCCGACATGGCTCTCATGTGTCGCGGTCTAAAGGTACCTTAACATAAATGGATTTTGACAAACTACACCTTGTTGGATAGCGGATGAATAGGCCAACAAGCTGTCAAACCGGCAAGGCTTCTGAATCGAAACTTTTGGTGTGAGCCCCTGACGTAGATACATGATGCCCCCAGTTTCGTTTTTGTGCAGTAAGTCCCATAGCAAGGGCTGTCAGCGCCAGCCGACATGGCTCTCATGTGTCGCGGTCTAAAGGTAACTTAACTCAAATGGATTTTGACAAACTATAGCTTGTTGGATAGCGGATGAATAGGCCAACACTCTGACAAATCGGCAAGGCTTCAGACTTGAAACTTTTGGAGTGAGCTCCAGACGAAGGTACATGATGCCCCCAGTTTCGTTTTTGTACAGTAAGTCCCATAGCAAGGGCTGTCAGCGCCAGCCGACATGGCTCTCATGTGTCGCGGTCTAAAGGTACCTTAATATAAATGGATTTTGACAAACTATACCTTGTTGGATAGCGGTTGAATAGGTTAAAAAGCTCAAATAAACGTCAAAGCTTCAGACTATAAGCTTTTGGAGTGAGCACCAGACGTAGGTACATGATGCCCCCAGTTCCGTTGTTGTGCAGTAAGTCCCATAGCAAGGGCTGTCAGCGCCAGCCGACATGGCTATCATGTGTCGCGGTCTAAAGGTACCTTAACATAAATGGATTTTGACAAACTATACCTTGTTGGATAGCGGACGAATAGGCCAACACTCTGACAAATCGGCAGGCTTCAGACTTGAAACTTTTGGAGTGAGCTCCAGACGTAGGAACATGATGCCCCAAGTTTCGTTTTTGTGCAGTAAGTACCATAGCAAGGGCTGTCAGCGCCAGCCGACATGCCTCTCTTGTGTCGCGGTCTAAAGGTACCTTTACATAAATGGATTTTGACAAACTATACCTTGTTGGATAGCGGACGAATAGGCCAACACTCTGACAAATCGGCAGGCTTCAGACTTGAAACTTTTGGAGTGAGACCCAGACGTAGGTACATGATGCCCCAAGTTTCGTTGTTGTGCAGTAAGTCCCATAGCAAGGGCTGTCAGCGCCAGACGACATGGCTCTCATGTGTCGCGGTCTAAAGGTACCTTAACATAAATCGATTTTGACAAACTATACCTTGTTGGATAGCGGATGAATAGGCCAACACTCCGTCAAACCGGCAAGGCTTCTGACTTGAAACTTTTGGAGTGAGCCCCTGACGTAGATACATGATGCCCCCAGTTTCGTTTTTGTGCAGTAAGTCCCATAGCAAGGGCTGTCAGCGCCAGCCGACATGGCTCTCATGTGTCGCGGTCTAAAGGTACCTTAACTCAAATGGATTTTGACAAACTATACCTTGTTGGATAGCGGATGAATAGGCCAACAAGCTGACAAATCGGCAAGGCTTCAGATTTGAAACATTTAGAGTGAGCCCCAGACGTAGATACATGATGCCACCAGTTTCGTTTTGTGCAATAAGTCCCATAGCAAGGGCTGTCAGCGCCAGCCGACATGGCTCTCATGTGTCGCGGTCTAAAGGTACCTTAACTCCAATGGATTTTGACAAACTGTACCTTGTTGGATAGCGGATGAATACGCCAACAAGCTGACAAAACGGCAAAGCTTCAGATTTTACACTTTTGGAGTGAGCCCCAGACGTAGATACATGATGCCCCCAGTTTCGTTGTTGTGCAGTAAGTCCCATAGCAAGGGCTGTCAGCGCCAGACGTCATGGCTCTCATGTGTCGCGGTCTAAAGGTACCTTAACATAAATGGATTTTGACAAACTATACCTTGCTGGATAGCGGATGAATAGGCCAACACTCTGACAAATCGGCAAGGCTTCAGATTTGAAAATTTTGGAGTGAGCCCCAGACGTAGGTACATGATGCCCCCAGTTTTGTTTTTGTGCAGTAAGTCCCATAGCAAGGGCTGTCAGCGTTAGCCGACATGGCTCTCATGTGTCGCCGTCTAAAGGTACCTTAACATAAATGGAATTTAACAAACTATACCTTGTTGGATAGCAAATGAAAAGGCCAACAAACTGACAAATCGGCAAGGCCTCTGTCCTGAAACTTCCGGAGTGAGCCCCAGACGTAGGTACATGATGCCCCCAGTTTCGTTGTTGTGCAGTAAGTCCCATAGCAAGGGCTGTCAGCGCCAGACGACATGGCTCTCATGTGTCGCGGTCTAAAGGTACCTTAACATAAATGGATTTTGACAAACTATACCTTGTTGGATAGCGGATGAATAAGCCAACAAGCTGACAAATCGGCAAGGCTTCTGATTTGAAACATTTGAGGTGAGCCCTAGACGTAGATACATGATGCCACCAGTGTCGTTTTTGTGCAGTAAGTCCCATAGCAAGGGCTGTCAGCGCCAGCCGACATGGCTCTTATGTGTCGCGGTCTAAAGGTACCTTAACATAAATGGAATTTGACAAACTATACCTTGTTGGATAGCGGATGAATAAGCCAACAAGCTGACAAATTGGCTAGGCTTCAGACTTGAAACTTTTGGAGTGATCTCCAGACGTAGGTACATGATGCCCCCTGTTTCGTTTTTGTGCAGTAAGTCCCATAGCAAGTGCTGTCAGCGCCAGCCGACATGGCTCTCATGTGTCGCGGTCTAAAGGTACCTTAACATAAATGGATTTTGACAAACTATACCTTGTTGGATAGCGGATGAATAGGCCAACAAGCTGACAAATCGGCAAGGCTTCTGATTTGAAACATTTGGAGTGAGCCGTAGACGTAGATACATGATGCCACCAGTGTCGTTTTTGTGCAGTAAGTCCCATAGCAAGGGCTGTCAGCGCCAGCCGACATGGCTCTCATGTGTCGCGGTCTAAAGGTACCTTAACATAAATGGATTTTGACAAACTATACCTTGTTGGATAGCGGATGAATAGGCCAACAAGCTGACCAATCGGAAAGGCTTCTGACTTGAAACTTTTGGGGTGAGCCCCAGACGTAGATACATGATGCCCCTAGTTTCGTTTTTGTGCAGTAAGTCCCATAGCAAGGGCTGTCAGCGCCAGCCGACATGTCTCTTATGTGTCGCGGTCTAAAGGTACCTTAACATAAATGGATTTTGACAAACTATACCTTGTTGGATAGCGGTAGAAAAGGACAACAAGTTGACAAAACGGCAAAGCTTCAGACTATAAACTTTTGGAGTGAGCCTCAGACGTAGGTACATGATGCCCCCAGTTTCGTTGTTATTCAGTAAGTCCCATAACAAGGGCTGTCAGCGCCAGCCGACATGGCTCTCATGTGTTGCGGTCTAAAGGTACCTTAACATAAATGGATTTTGACAAACTATACCTTGTTGGATAGCGGTAGAATAGGACAACAAGCTGACAAATCAGCAAGGCTTCTGATTTGAAACTTTTGGAGTGAGCCCCAGACGTAGATACATGATGCCCCCAGTTTCGTTTTTGTGCAGTAAGTCCCATAGCAAGGGCTGTCAGCGCCAGCCGACATGGCTCTCATGTGTCGCGGTCTAAAGGTACCTTTACATAAATGGATTTTGACAAACTATACCTTGTTGGATAGCGGATGAATAGGCTAACAAGCTGACAAATCGGCAAGGCTTCAGACTTGAAACTTTTGGAGTGATCTCCAGACGTAGGTACATGATGCCCCCTGTTTCGTTTTTGTGCAGTAAGTCCCATAGCAAGGGCTGTCAGCGCCAAACGACATGTCTCTTATGTGTCGCGGTCTAAAGGTACCTTAACATAAATGGATTTTGACAAACTATACCTTGTTGGATAGCGTGTGAATAGGCCAACAAGCTGACAAATCGGCAAGGCTTCAGATTTGAAAATTTTGGAGTGAGCCCCAGACGTAGGTACATGATGCCCCCAGTTTTGTTTTTGTGCAGTAAGTCCCATAGCAAGGGCTGTCAGCGCCAGCCGACATGGCTCTCATGTGTCGCCGTCTAAAGGTACCTTAACATAAATGGATTTTAACAAACTATACCTTGTTGGATAGCAAATGAAAAGGCCAACAAACTGACAAATCGGCAAGGCCTCTGTCCTGAAACTTTCGGAGTGAGCCCCAGACGTAGGTACATGATGCCCCCAGTTTCGTTGTTGTGCAGTAAGTCCCATAGCAAGGGCTGTCAGCGCCAAACGACATGGCTCTCATGTGTCGCGGTCTAAAGGTACCTTAACATAAATGGATTTTGACAAACTATACCTTGTTGGATAGCGGATGAATAGGTCAATAAGCTGACAAAACGGCAAAGCTTCAGACTATAAACTTTTGGAGTGAGCCTCAGACGTAGGTACATGATGCCACCAGTTTCGTTTTGTGCAGTAAGTCCCATAGCAAGGGCTGTCAGCGCCAGCCGACATGGCTCTCATGTGTCGCGGTCTAAAGGTACCTTAACATAAATGGATTTTGACAAACTATACCTTGTTGGATAGCGGATGAATAGGTCAACAAGCTGACAAATCGACAAGGCTTCAGACTTGAAACTTTTGGAGTGAACCCCAGACAAACGTACATGATGCCCCCAGTTTCGTTTTTGTGCAGTAAGTCCCATAGCATGGGCTGTCAGCGCCAGCCGACATGGCTCTCATGTGTCGCGGTCTAAAGGTACCTTAACATAAATGGATTTTGACAAACTATACCTTGTTGGATAGCGGATGAATAAGCCAACAAGCTGACAAATCGGCTAGGCTTCAGACTTGAAACTTTTGGAGTGATCTCCAGACGTAGGTACATGATGCCCCCTGTTTCGTTTTTGTGCAGTAAGTCCCATAGCAAGGGCTGTCAGCGCCAGCCGACATGGCTCTCATGTGTCGCGGTCTAAAGGTACCTTAACATAAATGGATTTTGACAAACTATACCTTGTTGGATAGCGGATGAATAGGCCAACAAGCTGACAAATCGGCAAGGCTTCTGATTTGAAACATTTGGAGTGAGCCGTAGACGTAGATACATGATGCCCCCTGTTTCGTTTTTGTGCAGTAAGTCCCATAGCAAGGGCTGTCAGCGCCAAACGACATGTCTCTTATGTGTCGCGGTCTAAAGGTACCTTAACATATATGGATTTTGACAAACTATACCTTGTTGGATAGCGTGTGAATAGGCCAACAAGCTGACGAATCGGCAAGGCTTCTGATTTGAAACATTTGGAGTGAGCCCTAGACGTAGATACATGATGCCACCAGTGTCGTTTTTGTGCAGTAAGTCCCATAGCAAGGGCTGTCAGCGCCAGCCGACATGGCTCTCATGTGTCGCGGTCTAAAGGTACCTTAACATAAATGGATTTTGACAAACTATACCTTGTTGGATAGCGGTAGAAAAGGACAACAAGCTGACAAAACGGCAAAGCTTCAGACTATAAACTTTTGGAGTGAGCCTCAGACGTAGGTACATGATGCCCCCAGTTTCGTTGTTATTCAGTAAGTCCCATAACAAGGGCTGTCAGCGCCAGCCGACATGGCTCTCATGTGTCGCGGTCTAAAGGTACCTTAACATAAATGGATTTTAACAAACTATACCTTGTTGGATAGCGGTAGAATAGGACAACAAGCTGACAAATCAGCTAGGCTTCTGATTTGAAACTTTTGGAGTGAGCCCCAGACGTAGATACATGATGCCCCCAGTTTCGTTTTTGTGCAGTAAGTCCCATAGCAAGGGCTGTCAGCGCCAGCCGACATGGCTCTCATGTGTCGTGGTCTAAAGGTACCTTTACATAAATGGATTTTGACAAACTATACCTTGTTGGATAGCGGATGAATAGGCTAACAAGCTGACAAATCGGCAAGGCTTCAGACTTGAAACTTTTGGAGTGATCTCCAGACGTAGGTACATGATGCCCCCTGTTTCGTTTTTGTGCAGTAAGTCCCATAGCAAGGGCTGTCGGCGCCAAACGACATGTCTCTTATGTGTCGCGGTCTAAAGGTACCTTAACATAAATGGATTTTGACAAACTATACCTTGTTGGATAGCGTGTGAATAGGCCAACAAGCTGACGAATCGGCAAGGCTTCTGATTTGAAACATTTGGAGTGAGCCCTAGACGTAGATACATGATGCCACCAGTGTCGTTTTTGTGCAGTAAGTCCCATAGCAAGGGCTGTCAGCGCCAGCCGACATGGCTCTCATGTGTCGCGGTCTAAAGGTACCTTAACATAAATGGATTTTGACAAACTATACCTTGTTGGATAGCGGATGAATAGGTCAATAAGCTGACAAAACGGCAAAGCTTCAGACTATAAACTTTTGGAGTGAGCCTCAGACGTAGGTACATGATGCCACCAGTTTCGTTTTGTGCAGTAAGTCCCATAGCAAGGGCTGTCAGCGCCAGCCGACATGGCTCTCATGTGTCGCGGTCTAAAGGTACCTTAACATAAATGGATTTTGACAAACTATACCTTGTTGGATAGCGGATGAATAGGTCAACAAGCTGACAAATCGGCAAGGCTTCAGACTTTTGGAGTGATCTCCAGACGTAGGTACATGATGCCCCTTGTTTTGTTTTTGTGCAGTAAGTCCCATAGCAAGGGCTGTCAACGCCAAACGACATGGCTCTGATGTGTCGCGGTCTAAAGGTACCTTAACATAAATGGATTTTGACAAACTATACCTTGTTGGATAGCGGATGAATAGGCCAACAAGCTGACAAATCGGCAAGGCTTCAGACTATAAACTTTTGGAGTGATCTCCAGACGTAGGTACATGATGCCCCTAGTTTCGTTTTTGTGCAGTAAGTCCCATAGCAAGGGCTGTCAGCGCCAAACGACATGGCTCTCATGTGTCGCGGTCTAAAGGTACCTTAACATAGATGGAATTTGACAAACAATACCTTGTTGGATAGCGAATGAATAGGCTAACAAGCTGACAAATCGGCAAGGCTTCAGACTTGAAACTTTTGGAGTGATCTCCAGACGTGGGTACATGATGCCACCAGTTTCGTTTTTGTGCAGTAAGTCCCATAGCAAGGGCTGTCAGCTCCAGCCGACATGGCTCTGTTGTGTCGCGGTCTAAAGGTACCTTAACATAGATGGATTTTGACAAACAATACCTTGTTCGATAGCGAATGAATAGGCTAACAAGCTGACAAATCGGCAAGGCTTCAGACTTGAAACTTTTGGAGTGAGCCCCATACGTAGGTACATGATGCCCCCTGTTTCGTTTTTATGCAGTAAGTCCCATAGCAAGGGCTGTCAGCGCCAGCCGACATGGCTCTCATGTGTTGCGGTCTAAAGGTACCTTAACATGGATGGATTTTGACAAACTATACCTTGTTGGATAGCGGATGAATAGGTTAACAAGCTGACAAAACGGCAAAGCTTCAGACTATAAACTTTTGGAGTGAGCCTCAGACGTAGGTACATGATGCCCCCTGTTTCGTTTTTGTGCAGTAAGTCCCATAGCAAGGGCTGTCAGCGCCAAACGACATGGCTCTTATGTGTCGCGGTCTAAAAGTACCTTAACATAAATGGATTTTGACAAACTATACCTTGTTGGATAGCGGATGAATAGGTCAACAAGCTGACAAATCGGCAAGGCTTCAGACTTTTGGAGTGATCTCCAGACGTAGGTACATGATGCCCCTTGTTTTGTTTTTGTGCAGTAAGTCCCATAGCAAGGGCTGTCAGCGCCAAACGACATGGCTCTCATGTGTCGCAGTCTAAAGGTACCTTAACATAAATGGATTTTGACAAACTATACCTTGTTGGATAGCGGATGAATAGGCCAACAAGCTGACAAATCGGCAAGGCTTCAGACTATAAACTTTTGGAGTGATCTCCAGACGTAGGTACATGATGCCCCTAGTTTCGTTTTTGTGCAGTAAGTCCCATAGCAAGGGCTGTCAGCGCCAAACGACATGGCTCTGTTGTGTCGCGGTCTAAAGGTACCTTAACATAGATGGATTTGACAAACAATACCTTGTTGGATAGCGAATGAATAGGCTAACAAGCTGACAAATCGGCAAGGCTTCAGACTTGAAACTTTTGGAGTGATCTCCAGACGTGGGTACATGATGCCACCAGTTTCGTTTTTGTGCAGTAAGTCCCATAGCAAGGGCTGTCAGCTCCAGCCGACATGGCTCTGTTGTGTCGCGGTCTAAAGGTACCTTAACATAGATGGATTTTGACAAACAATACCTTGTTGGATAGCGAATGAATAGGCTAACAAGCTGACAAATCGGCAAGGCTTCAGACTTGAAACTTTTGGAGTGAGCCCCATACGTAGGTACATGATGCCCCCTGTTTCGTTTTTATGCAGTAAGTCCCATAGCAAGGGCTTTCAGTGCCAGCCGACATGGCTCTCATGTGTTGCGGTCTAAAGGTACCTTAACATGGATGGATTTTGACAAACTATACCTTGTTGGATAGCGGATGAATAGGTTAACAAGCTGACAAAACGGCAAAGCTTCAGACTATAAACTTTTGGAGTGAGCCTCAGACGTAGGTACATGATGCCCCCTGTTTCGTTTTTGTGCAGTAAGTCCCATAGCAAGGGCTGTCAGCGCCAAACGACATGTCTCTTATGTGTCGCGGTCTAAAAGTACCTTAACATAAATGGATTTTGACAAACTATACCTTGTTGGATAGCGTGTGAATAGGCCAACAAGCTGACAAATCGGCAAGGCTTCAGACTTGAAACTTTTGGAGTGAGCCCCAGACGTAGGTACATGATGCCCCAAGTTTCGTTGTTGTGCAGTAAGTTCCGTAGCAAGGGCTGTCAGCGCCAGCCGACATGGCTCTCATGTGTCGCGGTCTAAAGGTACCTTAACATAAATGGATTTTGACAAACTATACCTTGTTGGATAGCTGATGAATAGGTTAACAAGCTGACAAAACTGCAAAGCTTCAGACTATAAACTTTTGGAGTGAGCCTCAGACGTATGTACATGATGCCCCCAGTTTCGTTGTTATGCAGTAAGTCCCATAACAAGGGCTGTCAGCGCCAGCCGACATGGCTCTCATGTGTCGCGGTCTAAAGGTATTTTAACATAAATGGATTTTGACAAACTATACCTTGTTGGATAGCGGATGAATAGGTTAACAAGCTGACAAAACGGCAAAGCTTCAGACTATAAACTTTTGGAGTGAGCCTCAGACGTAGGTACATGATGCCACCAGTTTCGTTTTGTGCAGTAAGTCCCATAGCAAGGGCTGTCAGCGCCAGCCGACATGGCTCTCATGTGTCGCGTTCTAAAGGTACCTTAACATAAATGGATTTTGACAAACTATACCTTGCTGGATAGCGGATGAATAGGTCAACAAGCTGACAAATCGGCAAGGCTTCAGACTTTTGGAGTGATCTCCAGACGTAGGTACATGATGCCCCTTGTTTTGTTTTTGTGCAGTAAGTCCCATAGCAAGGGCTGTCAGCGCCAAACGACATGGCTCTGATGTGTCGCGGTCTAAAGGTACCTTAACATAAATGGATTTTGACAAACTATACCTTGTTGGATAGCGGATGAATAGGCCAACAAGCTGACAAATCGGCAAGGCTTCTGATTTGAAACATTTGGAGTGAGCCCTAGACGTAGATACATGATGCCACCAGTGTCGTTTTTGTGCAGTAAGTCCCATAGAAGGGCTGTCAGCGCCAGCCGACATGGCTCTCATGTGTCGCGGTCTAAAGGTACCTTAACATAAATGGATTTTGACAAACTATACCTTGTTGGATAGCGGATGAATAGGCCAACAAGCTGACAAATCGGCAAGGCTTCAGACTATAAACTTTTGGAGTGATCTCCAGACGTAGGTACATATGGCCCCTGTTTCGTTTTTGTGCAGTAAGTCCCATAGCAAGGGCTGTCAGCGCCAAACGACATGGCTCTGTTGTGTCGCGGTCTAAAGGTACCTTAACATAGATGGATTTTGACAAACAATACCTTGTTCGATAGCGAATGAATATGCTAACAAGCTGACAAATCGGCAAGGCTTCAGACTTGAAACTTTTGGAGTGATCTCCAGACGTTGGTACATGATGCCACCAGTTTCGTTTTTGTGCAGTAAGTCCCATAGCAAGGGCTGTCAGCTCCAGCCGACATGCCTCAGTTGTGTCGCGGTCTAAAGGTACCTTAACATAGATGGATTTTGACAAACAATACCTTGTTCGATAGCGAATGAATAGGCTAACAAGCTGACAAATCGGCAAGGCTTCAGACTTGAAACTTTTGGAGTGAGCCCCATACGTAGATACATGATTCCGCCTGTTTCGTTTTTATGCAGTAAGTCCCATAGCAAGGGCTTTCAGTGCCAGCCGACATGGCTCTCATGTGTTGCGGTCTAAAGGTACCTTAACATGGATGGATTTTGACAAACTATACCTTGTAGGATAGCGGATGAATAGGTTAACAAGCTGACAAAACGGCAAAGCTTCAGACTATAAACTTTTGGAGTGAGCCTCAGACGTAGGTACATGATGCCCCCTGTTTCGTTGTTATGCAGTAAGTCCCATAACAAGGGCTGTCAGCGCCAGCCGACATGGCTCTCATGTGTCGCGGTGTAAAGGTACCTTAACATAAATGGATTTTGACAAACTATACCTTGTTGGATAGCGGATGAATAGGTTAACAAGCTGACAAAACGGCAAAGCTTCAGACTATAAACTTTTGGAGTGAGCCTCAGACGTAGGTACATGATGCCACCAGTTTCGTTTTGTGCAGTAAGTCCCATAGCAAGGGCTGTCAGCGCCAAACGACATGGCTCTGTTGTGTCGCGGTCTAAAGGTACCTTAACATAGATGGATTTTGACAAACAATACCTTGTTCGATAGCGAATGAATAGGCTAACAAGCTGACAAATCGGCAAGGCTTCAGACTTGAAACTTTTGGAGTGATCTCCAGACGTGGGTACATGATGCCACCAGTTTCGTTTTTGTGCAGTAAGTCCCATAGCAAGGGCTGTCAGCTCCAGCCGACATGGCTCAGTTGTGTCGCGGTCTAAAGGTACCTTAACATAGATGGATTTTGACAAACTATACCTTGTTGGATAGCGAATGAATAGGCTAACAAGCTGACAAATCGGCAAGGCTTCAGACTTGAAACTTTTGGAGTGAGCCCCATACGTAGATACATGATGCCCCCTGTTTCGTTTTTATGCAGTAAGTCCCATAGCAAGGGCTTTCAGTGCCAGCCGACATGGCTCTCATGTGTTGCGGTCTAAAGGTACCTTAACATGGATGGATTTTGACAAACTATACCTTGTTGGATAGCGGATGAATAGGTTAACAAGCTGACAAAACGGCAAAGCTTCAGACTATAAACTTTTGGAGTGAGCCTCAGACGTAGGTACATGATGCCCCCTGTTTCGTTTTTGTGCAGTAAGTCCCATAGCAAGGGCTGTCAGCGCCAAACGACATGTCTCTTATGTGTCGCGGTCTAAAGGTACCTTAACATAAATGGATTTTGACAAACTATACCTTGTTGGATAGCGTGTGAATAGGCCAACAAGCTGACAAATCGACAAGGCTTCAGACTTGAAACTTTTGGAGTGAGCCCCAGACGTAGGTACATGATGCCCAAGTTTCGTTGTTGTGCAGTAAGTCCCATAGCAAGGGCTGTCAGCGCCAGCCGACATGGCTCTCATGTGTCGCGGTCTAAAGGTACCTTAACATAAATGGATTTTGACAAACTATACCTTGTTGGATAGCGGATGAATAGGCCAACAAGCTGACAAATCGGCAAGGCTTCAGACTTGAAACTTTTGGAGTGATCTCCAGACGTAGGTACATGATGCCCCCTGTTTCGTTTTTGTGCAGTAAGTCCCATAGCAAGGGCTGTCAGCGCCAAACGACATGGCTCTCATGTGTCGCGGTCTAAAGGTACCTTAACATAAATGGATTTTGACAAACTATACCTTGTTGGATAGCGGATGAATAGGCCAACAAGCTGACAAATCGGCAAGGCTTCAGACTTGAAACTTTTGGAGTGAGCCCCAGACGTAGGTACATGATGCCCCCAGTTTCGTTTTTGTGCAGTAAGTCCCATAGCAAGGGCTGTCAGCGCCAGCCGACATGGCTCTCATGTGTCGCGGTCTAAAGGTACCTTAACATAAATGGATTTTGACAAACTATACCTTGTTGGATAGCGGATGAATAGGCCAACAAGCTGACAAATCGGCAAAGCTTCAGACTTGAAACTTTTGGAGTGATCTCCAGACGTATGTACATGATGCCCCCTGTTTCGTTTTTGTGCAGTAAGTCCCATAGCAAGGGCTGTCAGCGCCAAACGACATGGCTCTCATGTGTCGCGGTCTAAAGGTACCTTAACATAAATGGATTTTGACAAACTATACCTTGTTGGATAGCGGATGAATAGGCCAACAAGCTGACAAATCGGCAAGGCTTCTGATTTGAAACATTTGGAGTGAGCCCTAGACGTAGATACATGATGCCACCAGTGTCGTTTTTGTGCAGTAAGTCCCATAGCAAGGGCTGTCAGCGCCAGCCGACATGGCTCTCATGTGTCGCGGTCTAAAGGTACCTTAACATAAATGGATTTTGACAAACTATACCTTGTTGGATAGCGGATGAATAGGCCAACAAGCTGACAAATCGGCAAGGCTTCAGACTATAAAACTTTTGGAGTGATCTCCAGACGTAGGTACATGATGCCCCCTGTTTCGTTTTTGTGCAGTAAGTCCCATAGCAAGGGCTGTCAGCGCCAAACGACATGGCTCTCATGTGTCGCGGTCTAAAGGTACCTTAACATAAATGGATTTTGACAAACTATACCTTGTTGGATAGCGGATGAATAGGCCAACAAGCTGACAAATCGGCAAGGCTTCTGATTTGAAACATTTGGAGTGAGCCCTAGACGTAGATACATGATGCCACCAGTGTCGTTTTTGTGCAGTAAGTCCCATAGCAAGGGCTGTCAGCGCCAGCCGACATGGCTCTCATGTGTCGCGGTCTAAAGGTACCTTAACATAAATGGATTTTGACAAACTATACCTTGTTGGATAGCGGATGAATAGGCCAACAAGCTGACAAATCGGCAAGGCTTCAGACTTAAACTTTTGGAGTGAGCTCCAGACGTAGGTACATGATGCCCCCTGTTTCGTTTTTGTGCAGTAAGTCCCATAGCAAGGGCTGTCAGCGCCAAACGACATGGCTCTCATGTGTCGCGGTCTAAAGGTACCTTAACATAAATGGATTTTGACAAACTATACCTTGTTGGATAGCGGATGAATAGGCCAACAAGCTGACAAATCGGCAAGGCTTCAACTTAAACTTTTGGAGTGATCTCCAGACGTAGGTACATGATGCCACCAGTTTCGTTTTTGTGCAGTAAGTCCCATAGCAAGGGCTGTCAGCGCCAGCCGACATGGCTCTGTTGTGTCGCGGTCTAAAGGTACCTTAACATAGATGGATTTTGACAAACTATACCTTGTTGGATAGCGATGAATAGGCTAACAAGCTGACAAATCGGCAAGGCTTCAGACTTGAAACTTTTGGAGTGAGCCCCAGACGTAAGTACATGATGCCCCTGTTTCGTTTTTATGCAGTAAGTCCCATAGCAAGGGCTGTCAGCGCCAGCCGACATGGCTCTCATGTGTCGCGGTCTAAAGGTACCTTAACATGGATGGATTTTGACAAACTATACCTTGTTGGATAGCGGATGAATAGGTTAACAAGCTGACAAAACGGCAAAGCTTCAGACTATAAACTTTGGAGTGAGCCTCAGACGTAGGTACATGATGCCCCCAGTTTCGTTTTTGTGCAGTAAGTCCCATAGCAAGGGCTGTCAGCGCCAGCGACATGGCTCTTATGTGTCGCGGTCTAAAGGTACCTTAACATAAATGGATTTTGACAAACTATACCTTGTTGGATAGCGTGATGAATAGGCCAACAAGCTGACAAATCGGCAAGGCTTCTGATTTGAAACATTTGGAGTGAGCCCTAGACGTAGATACATGATGCCACCAGTGTCGTTTTTGTGCAGTAAGTCCCATAGCAGGGCTGTCAGCGCCAGCCGACATGGCTCTCATGTGTCGCGGTCTAAAGGTACCTTAACATAAATGGATTTTGACAAACTATACCTTGTTGGATAGCGGATGAATAGGTCAACAAGCTGACAAATCGGCAAGGCTTCAGACTTTTGGAGTGATCTCCAGACGTAGGTACATGATGCCCCTTGTTTTGTTTTTGTGCAGTAAGTCCCATAGCAAGGGCTGTCAGCGCCAAACGACATGGCTCTCATGTGTCGCGGTCTAAAGGTACCTTAACATAAATGGATTTTGACAAACTATACCTTGTTGGATAGCGGATGAATAGGCCAACAAGCTGACAAATCGGCAAGGCTTCAGACTTGAAACTTTTGGAGTGAGCCCTAGACGTAGGTACATGATGCCCCTGTTTCGTTTTTGTGCAGTAAGTCCCATAGCAAGGGCTGTCAGCGCCAAATGACATGGCTCTCATGTGTCGCGGTCTAAAGGTACCTTAACATAAATGGATTTTGACAAACTATACCTTGTTGGATAGCGGATGAATAGGCCAACAAGCTGACAAATCGGCAAGGCTTCAGACTTGAAACTTTTGGAGTGAGACCCAGACGTAGGTACATGATGCCACCAGTTTCGTTTTTGTGCAGTAAGTCCCATAGCAAGGGCTGTCAGCGCCAGCCGACATGGCTCTCATGTGTCGCGGTCTAAAGGTACCTTAACATAAATGGATTTTGACAAACTATACCTTGTTGGATAGCGGATGAATAGGCCAACAAGCTGACAAATCGGCAAGGCTTCTGATTTGAAACATTTGGAGTGAGCCCCAGACGTAGGTACATGATGCCCCAAGTTTCGTTGTTGTGCAGTAAGTCCCATAGCAAGGGCTGTCAGCGCCAGCCGACATGGCTCTCATGTGTCGCGGTCTAAAGGTACCTTAACATAAATGGATTTTGACAAACTATACCTTGTTGGATAGCGGATGAATAGGTTAACAAGCTGACAAAGGCAAAGCTTCAGACTATAAACTTTTGGAGTGAGCCTCAGACGTAGGTACATGATGCCCCCAGTTTCGTTGTTATGCAGTAAGTCCCATAACAAGGGCTGTCAGCGCCAGCCGACATGGCTCTCATGTGTCGCGGTCTAAAGGTACCTTAACATAAATGGATTTTGACAAACTATACCTTGTTGGATAGCGGATGAATAGGCCAACAAGCTGACAAAACGGCAAGCTTCAGACTTAAACTTTTGGAGTGAGCCTCAGACGTAGGTACATGATGCCCCAGTTTCGTTTTGTGCAGTAAGTCCCATAGCAAGGGCTGTCAGCGCCAGCCGACATGGCTCTCATGTGTCGCGGTCTAAAGGTACCTTAACTAAATGGATTTTGACAAACTATACCTTGTTGGATAGCGGATGAATAGGCCAACAAGCTGACAAAACGGCAAAGCTTCAGATTTCAACTTTTGGAGTGAGCCCCAGACGTAGGTACATGATCCCCCAGTTTCGTTGTTGTGCAGTAAGTCCCATAGCAAGGGCTGTCAGCGCCAGACGACATGGCTCTCATGTGTCGCGGTCTAAAGGTACCTTAACATAAATGGATTTTGACAAACTATACCTTGTTGGATAGCGGATGAATAGGCCAACAAGCTGACAAATCGGCAAGGCTTCAGATTTGAAACTTTTGGAGTGAGCCCCAGACGTAGGTACATGATGCCCCCAGTTTCGTTTTTGTGCAGTAAGTCCCATAGCAAGGGCTGTCAGCGTTAGCCGACATGGCTCTCATGTGTCGCGGTCTAAAGGTACCTTAACATAAATGGATTTTAACAAACTATACCTTGTTGGATAGCGGATGAATAGGCCAACAAGCTGACAAATCGGCAAGGCTTCTGACCTGAAACTTTTGGAGTGAGCCCCAGACGTAGGTACATGATGCCCCAAGTTTCGTTGTTGTGCAGTAAGTCCCATAGCAAGGGCTGTCAGCGCCAGCCGACATGGCTCTCATGTGTCGCGGTCTAAAGGTACCTTAACATAAATGGATTTTGACAAACTATACCTTGTTGGATAGCGGATGAATAGGCCAACAAGCTGACAAATCGGCAAGGCTTCTGATTCGAAACATTTGGAGTGAGCCGTAGACGTAATACATGATGCCACCAGTGTCGTTTTTGTGCAGTAAGTCCCATAGCAAGGGCTGTCAGCGCCAGCCGACATGGCTCTCATGTGTCGCGGTCTAAAGGTACCTTAACATAAATGGATTTTGACAAACTATACCTTGTTGGATAGCGGATGAATAGGCCAACAAGCTGACAAATCGGCAAGGCTTCTGATTTGAAACATTTGGAGTGAGCCTAAGACGTAGATACATGATGCCACCAGTGTCGTTTTTGTGCAGTAAGTCCCATAGCAAGGGCTGTCAGCGCCAGCCGACATGGCTCTCATGTGTCGCGGTCTAAAGGTACCTTAACATAAATGGATTTTGACAAACTATACCTTGTTGGATAGCGGATGAATAGGTTAACAAGCTGACAAATCGGAAAGGCTTCAGACTTGAAACTTTTGGAGTGAGCCCCAGACGTAGGTACATGATGCCCCTAGTTTCGTTTTTGTGCAGTAAGTCCCATAGCAAGGGCTGTCAGCGCCAGCCGACATGGCTCTTATGTGTCGCGGTCTAAAGGTACCTTAACATAAATGGATTTTGACAAACTATACCTTGTTGGATAGCGGATGAATAGGCCAACAAGCTGACAAAACGGCAAAGCTTCAGACTTGAAACTTTTGGAGTGAGCCTCAGACGTAGTACATGATGCCCCCAGTTTCGTTTTTATGCAGTAAGTCCCATAGCAAGGGCTGTCAGCGCCAGCCGACATGGCTCTCATGTGTCGCGGTCTAAAGGTACCTTAACATAAATGGATTTTGACAAACTATACCTTGTTGGATAGCGGATGAATAGGCCAACAAGCTGACAAATCGGCAAGGCTTCTGATTTGAAACACTTGGAGTGAGCCCAGACGTAGATACATGATGCCACCAGTGTCGTTTTTGTGCAGTAAGTCCCATAGCAAGGGCTGTCAGCGCCAGCCGACATGGCTCTCATGTGTCGCGGTCTAAAGGTACCTTAACATAAATGGATTTTGACAAACTATACCTTGTTGGATAGCGGATGAATAGGCCAACAAACTGACAAGACGGCAAGGCTTCAGCCTTGAAACGTCCGGAGTGAGCCCCATAAGTTGTTCGAAAGCTGCTGAATAGGTCTACAACATGCAAAAACAAGCAAGTCTTTAGACTCAAGTCTTGTGGAGAAAATTCAAGATGTAGTCACTGAATCTCGCTAGTTGTGTTTTGTACAGTAAATCCCATAGCAAGGCCTGCCAGAGCCATGCAACAGCGCCTCTCTATATGTCGATCAAAACGTACCTTAAAGTAGGGAATTGTAGACAAACTTTACGTTGTTCAAAAGCTGCTGAATAGGTCTACAACATGCAAAAACAAGCAAGTCTTTAGACTCAAGTCTTGTGGAGAAAATTCAAGATGTAGTCACTGAATCCTGACAGTTGCGTTTTGTGCAGTAAATCCCATAGCAAGGCCTGTCAGAGCCATGCAACATCCCTCTCTATATGTCGATCAAAAGGTACCTCAAGCTAGGAAATTGTAGACAAACTTAACGTTGTTCGAAAGCTGCTGAATAGGTCTACAACATGCAAAAACAAGCAAGTCTGTAGACTCAAGTCTTGTGGAGAAAATTCAAGATGTAGTCACTGAATCCTGACAGTTGCGTTTTGTGCAGTAAATCCCATAGCAAGGCCTGTCAGAGCCATGCAACATCCCCTCTCTATATGTCGATCAAAAGGTACCTCAAGCTAGGAAATTGTAGACAAACTTTACGTTGTTCGAAAGCTGCTGAATAGGTCTACAACATGCAAAAACAAGCAAGTCTTTAGACTCAAGTCTTGTGGAGAAAATTCAAGATGTAGTCACTGAATCCTGCAGTTGCGTTTTGTGCAGTAAATCCCATAGCAAGGCCTGTCAGAGCCATGCAACATCCCCTCTCTATATGTCGATCAAAAGGTACCTCAAGCTAGGAAATTGTAGACAAACTTTACGTTGTTCGAAAGCTGCTGAATAGGTCTACAACATGCAAAAACAAGCAAGTCTGTAGACTCAAGTCTTGTGGAGAAAATTCAAGATGTAGTCACTGAATCTGACATTTGCGTTTTGTGCAGTAAATCCCATAGCAAGGCCTGTCAGAGCCATGCAACATCCCCTCTCTATATGTCGATCAAAAGGTACCTCAAGCTAGGAAATTGTAGACAAACTTTACGTTGTTCGAAAGCTGCTGAATAGGTCTACAACATGCAAAAACAAGCAAGTCTTTAGACTCAAGTCTTGTGGAGAAAATTCAAGATGTAGTCAATGAATCCTGACAGTTGCGTTTTGTGCAGTAAATCCCATAGCAAGGCCTGTCAGAGCCATGCAACATCCCCTCTCTATATGTCGATCAAAGGTACCTCAAGCTAGGAAATTGTAGACAAACTTTACGTTGTTCGAAAGCTGCTGAATAGGTCTACAACATGCAAAAACAAGCAAGTCTTTAGACTCAAGTCTTGTGGAGAAAATTCAAGATGTAGTCACTGAATCCCTCCAGTTGCGTTTTGTGCAGTAAATCCCATAGCAAGGCCTGTCAGAGCCATGCAAATCGCCTCTCTATATGTCGATCAAAAGGTACCTCAAGCTAGGAAATTGTAGACAAACTTTACGTTGTTGAAAGCTGCTGAATAGGTCTACAACATGCAAAAACAAGCAAGTCTTTAGACTCAAGTCTTGTGGAGAAAATTCAAGATGTAGTCACTGAATCCTGACAGTTGCGTTTTGTGCAGTAAATCCCATAGCAAGGCCTGTCAGAGCCATGCAACATCCCCTCTCTATATGTCGATCAAAAGGTACCTCAAGCTAGGAAATTGTAGACAAACTCTACGTTGTTCGAAAGCTGCTGAATAGGTCTACAACATGCAAAAACAAGCAAGTCTTTAGACTCAAGTCTTGTGGAGAAAATTCAAGATGTAGTCACTGAATCCCTGACAGTTGCGTTTTGTGCAGTAAATCCCATAGCAAGGCCTGTCAGAGCCATGCAACATCCCCTCTCTATATGTCGATCAAAAGGTACCTCAAGCTAGGAAATTGTAGACAAACTTTACGTTGTTCGAAAGCTGCTGAATAGGTCTACAACATGCAAAAACAAGCAAGTCTTTAGACTCAAGTCTTGTGGAGAAAATTCAAGATGTAGTCACTGAATCCTGACAGTTGCGTTTTGTGCAGTAAATCCCATAGCAAGGCCTGTCAGAGCCATGCAACATCCCCTCTCTATATGTCGATCAAAAGGTACCTCAAGCTAGGAAATTGTAGACAAACTTTACGTTGTTCGAAAGCTGCTGAATAGGTCTACAACATGCAAAAACAAGCAAGTCTTTAGACTCAAGTCTTGTGGAGAAAATTAAGATGTAGTCACTGAATCCCTCCAGTTGCGTTTTGTGCAGTAAATCCCATAGCAAGGCCTGTCAGAGCCATGCAACATCGCCTCTCTATATGTCGATCAAAAGGTACCTCAAGCTAGGAAATTGTAGACAAACTTTACGTTGTTCGAAAGCTGCTGAATAGGTCTACAACATGCAAAAACAAGCAAGTCTTTAGACTCAAGTCTTGTGGAGAAAATTCAAGATGTAGTCACTGAATCCCTCCAGTTGCGTTTTGTGCAGTAAATCCCATAGCAAGGCCTGTCAGAGCCATGCAACATCCCCTCTCTATATGTCGATCAAAAGGTACCTCAAGCTAGGAAATTGTAGACAAACTTTACGTTGTTCGAAAGCTGCTGAATAGGTCTACAACATGCAAAAACAAGCAAGTCTTTAGACTCAAGTCTTGTGGAGAAAATTCAAGATGTAGTCAATGAATCCTGACAGTTGCGTTTTGTGCAGTAAATCCCATAGCAAGGCCTGTCAGAGCCATGCAACATCCCCTCTCTATATGTCGATCAAAAGGTACCTCAAGCTAGGAAATTGTAGACAAACTTTACGTTGTTCGAAAGCTGCTGAATAGGTCTACAACATGCAAAAACAAGCAAGTCTTTAGACTCAAGTCTTGTGGAGAAAATTCAAGATGTAGTCACTGAATCCCTCCAGTTGCGTTTTGTGCAGTAAATCCCATAGCAAGGCCTGTCAGAGCCATGCAACAATCGCCTCTCTATATGTCGATCAAAAGGTACCTCAAGCTAGGAAATTGTAGACAAACTTTACGTTGTTGAAAGCTGCTGAATAGGTCTACAACATGCAAAAACAAGCAAGTCTTTAGACTCAAGTCTTGTGGAGAAAATTCAAGATGTAGTCACTGAATCCCTCCAGTTGCGTTTTGTGCAGTAAATCCCATAGCAAGGCCTGTCAGAGCCATGCAACATCCCCTCTCTATATGTCGATCAAAAGGTACCTCAAGCTAGGAAATTGTAGACAAACTTTACGTTGTTCGAAAGCTGCTGAATAGGTCTACAACATGCAAAAACAAGCAAGTCTGTAGACTCAAGTCTTGTGGAGAAAATTCAAGATGTAGTCAATGAATCCTGACATTTGCGTTTTATGCAGTAAATCCCATAGCAAGGCCTGTCAGAGCCATGCAACATCCCTCTCTATATGTCGATCAAAAGGTACCTCAAGCTAGGAAATTGTAGACAAACTTTACGTTGTTCGAAAGCTGCTGAATAGGTCTACAACATGCAAAAACAAGCAAGTCTTTAGACTCAAGTCTTGTGGAGAAAATTCAAGATGTAGTCACTGAATCCTGACAGTTGCGTTTTGTGCAGTAAATCCCATAGCAAGGCCTGTCAGAGCCATGCAACATCGCCTCTCTATATGTCGATCAAAAGGTACCTCAAGCTAGGAAATTGTAGACAAACTTTACGTTGTTGAAAGCTGCTGAATAGGTCTACAACATGCAAAAACAAGCAAGTCTTTAGACTCAAGTCTTGTGGAGAAAATTCAAGATGTAGTCACTGAATCCCTCCAGTTGCGTTTTGTGCAGTAAATCCCATAGCAAGGCCTGTCAGAGCCATGCAACATCCCCTCTCTATATGTCGATCAAAAGGTACCTCAAGCTAGGAAATTGTAGACAAACTTTACGTTGTTCGAAAGCTGCTGAATAGGTCTACAACATGCAAAAACAAGCAAGTCTGTAGACTCAAGTCTTGTGGAGAAAATTCAAGATGTAGTCACTGAATCCTGACAGTTGCGTTTTGTGCAGTAAATCCCATAGCAAGGCCTGTCAGAGCCATGCAACATCCCCTCTCTATATGTCGATCAAAAGGTACCTCAAGCTAGGAAATTGTAGACAAACTTTACGTTGTTCGAAAGCTGCTGAATAGGTCTACAACATGCAAAAACAAGCAAGTCTTTAGACTCAAGTCTTGTGGAGAAAATTCAAGATGTAGTCACTGAATCCTGACAGTTGCGTTTTGTGCAGTAAATCCCATAGCAAGGCTGTCAGAGCCATGCAACATCCCCTCTCTATATGTCGATCAAAAGGTACCTCAAGCTAGAAAATTGTAGACAAACTCTACGTTGTTCGAAAGCTGCTGAATAGGTCTACAACATGCAAAAACAAGCAAGTCTTTAGACTCAAGTCTTGTGGAGAAAATTCAAGATGTAGTCACTGAATCCCTGACAGTTGCGTTTTGTGCAGTAAATCCCATAGCAAGGCCTGTCAGAGCCATGCAACATCCCCTCTCTATATGTCGATCAAAAGGTACCTCAAGCTAGGAAATTGTAGACAAACTTTACGTTGTTCAAAAGCTGCTGAATAGGTCTACAACATGCAAAAACAAGCAAGTCTTGAGACTCAAGTCTTGTGGAGAAAATTCAAGATGTAGTCACTGAATCCTGACAGTTGCGTTTTGTGCAGTAAATCCCATAGCAAGGCCTGTCAGAGCCATGCAACATCCCCTCTCTATATGTCGATCAAAAGGTACCTCAAGCTAGGAAATTGTAGACAAACTTTACGTTGTTCGAAAGCTGCTGAATAGGTCTACAACATGCAAAAACAAGCAAGTCTGTAGACTCAAGTCTTGTGGAGAAAATTCAAGATGTAGTCACTGAATCCTGACATTTGCGTTTTGCAGTAAATCCCATAGCAAGGCCTGTCAGAGCCATGCAACATCCCCTCTCTATATGTCGATCAAAAGGTACCTCAAGCTAGGAAATTGTAGACAAACTTTACGTTGTTCGAAAGCTGCTGAATAGGTCTACAACATGCAAAAACAAGCAAGTCTGTAGACTCAAGTCTTGTGGAGAAAATTCAAGATGTAGTCACTGAATCCTGACAGTTGCGTTTTGTGCAGTAAATCCCATAGCAAGGCCTGTCAGAGCCATGCAACATCCCCTCTCTATATGTCGATCAAAAGGTACCTCAAGCTAGGAAATTGTAGACAAACTTAACGTTGTTCGAAAGCTGCTGAATAGGTCTACAACATGCAAAACAAGCAAGTCTTAGACTCAAGTCTTGTGGAGAAAATTCAAGATGTAGTCAATGAATCCTGACAGTTGCGTTTTATGCAGTAAATCCCATAGCAAGGCCTGTCAGAGCCATGCAACATCCCCTCTCTATATGTCGATCAAAAGGTACCTCAAGCTAGGAAATTGTAGACAAACTTTACGTTGTTCGAAAGCTGCTGAATAGGTCTACAACATGCAAAAACCAAGTCTGTAGACTCAAGTCTTGTGGAGAAAATTCAAGATGTAGTCACTGAATCCTGACAGTTGCGTTTTGTGCAGTAAATCCCATAGCAAGGCCTGTCAGAGCCATGCAACATCCCCTCTCTATATGTCGATCAAAAGGTACCTCAAGCTAGGAAATTGTAGACAAACTTTACGTTGTTCGAAAGCTGCTGAATAGGTCTACAACATGCAAAACAAGCAAGTCTGTAGACTCAAGTCTTGTGGAGAAAATTCAAGATGTAGTACTGAATCCTGACTTTGCGTTTTGTGCAGTAAATCCCATAGCAAGGCCTGTCAGAGCCATGCAACATCCCCTCTCTATATGTCGATCAAAAGGTACCTCAAGCTAGGAAATTGTAGACAAACTTTACGTTGTTCGAAAGCTGCTGAATAGGTCTACAACATGCAAAAACAAGCAAGTCTTTAGACTCAAGTCTTGTGGAGAAAATTCAAGATGTAGTCACTGAATCCTGACAGTTGCGTTTTGTGCAGTAAATCCCATAGCAAGGCCTGTCAGAGCCATGCAACATCCCCTCTCTATATGTCGATCAAAAGGTACCTCAAGCTAGGAATTGTAGACAAACTTTACGTTGTTCGAAAGCTGCTGAATAGGTCTACAACATGCAAAACAAGCAAGTCTTTAGACTCAAGTCTTGTGGAGAAAATTCAAGATGTAGTCACTGAATCCTGACATTTGCGTTTTATGCAGTAAATCCCATAGCAAGGCCTGTCAGAGCCATGCAACATCCCCTCTCTATATGTCGATCAAAAGGTACCTCAAGCTAGGAATTGTAGACAAACTTTACGTTGTTCGAAAGCTGCTGAATAGGTCTACAACATGCAAAAACAAGCAAGTCTTTAGACTCAAGTCTTGTGGAGAAAATTCAAGATGTAGTCACTGAATCCTGACAGTTGCGTTTTGTGCAGTAAATCCCATAGCAAGGCCTGTCAGAGCCATGCAACATCCCCTCTCTATATGTCGATCAAAAAGTACCTCAAGCTAGAAATTGTAGACAAACTTTACGTTGTTCGAAAGCTGCTGAATAGGTCTACAACATGCAAAAACAAGCAAGTCTTTAGACTCAAGTCTTGTGGAGAAAATTCAAGATGTAGTCACTGAATCCTGACAGTTGCGTTTTGTGCAGTAAATCCCATAGCAAGGCCTGTCAGAGCCATGCAACATCCCCTCTCTATATGTCGATCAAAAGGTACCTCAAGCTAGGAAATTGTAGACAAACTTTACGTTGTTTAAAGCTGCTGAATAGGTCTACAACATGCAAAAACAAGCAAGTCTTTAGACTCAAGTCTTGTGGAGAAAATTCAAGATGTAGTCACTGAATCCTGACAGTTGCGTTTTGTGCAGTAAATCCCATAGCAAGGCCTGTCAGAGCCATGCAACATCCCCTCTCTATATGTCGATCAAAGGTACCTCAAGCTAGGAAATTGTAGACAAACTTAACGTTGTTCGAAAGCTGCTGAATAGGTCTACAACATGCAAAAACAAGCAAGTCTTTAGACTCAAGTCTTGTGGAGAAATTCAAGATGTAGTCACTGAATCCTGACAGTTGCGTTTTGTGCAGTAAATCCCATAGCAAGGCCTGTCAGAGCCATGCAACATCCCTCTCTATATGTCGATCAAAAGGTACCTCAAGCTAGGAATTGTAGACAAACTTTACGTTGTTCGAAAGCTGCTGAATAGGTCTACAACATGCAAAAACAAGCAAGTCTTTAGACTCAAGTCTTGTGGAGAAAATTCAAGATGTAGTCACTGAATCCTGACATTGCGTTTTGTGCAGTAAATCCCATAGCAAGGCCTGTCAGAGCCATGCAACATCCCTCTCTATATGTCGATCAAAAGGTACCTCAAGCTAGGAAATTGTAGACAAACTTTACGTTGTTCGAAAGCTGCTGAATAGGTCTACAACATGCAAAAACAAGCAAGTCTTTAGACTCAAGTCTTGTGGAGAAAATTCAAGATGTAGTCACTGAATCCTGACAGTTGCGTTTTTGTGCAGTAAATCCCATAGCAAGGCCTGTCAGAGCCATGCAACATCCCCTCTCTATATGTCGATCAAAAGGTACCTCAAGCTAGGAAATTGTAGACAAACTCTACGTTGTTCGAAAGCTGCTGAATAGGTCTACAACATGCAAAAACAAGCAAGTCTTTAGACTCAAGTCTTGTGGAGAAAATTCAAGATGTAGTCACTGAATCCCTGACAGTTGCGTTTTGTGCAGTAAATCCCATAGCAAGGCCTGTCAGAGCCATGCAACATCCCCTCTCTATATGTCGATCAAAAGGTACCTCAAGCTAGGAAATTGTAGACAAACTTTACGTTGTTCAAAGCTGCTGAATAGGTCTACAACATGCAAAAACAAGCAAGTCTGTAGACTCAAGTCTTGTGGAGAAATTCAAGATGTAGTCACTGAATCCTGACAGTTGCGTTTTGTGCAGTAAATCCCATAGCAAGGCCTGTCAGAGCCATGCAACATCCCTCTCTATATGTCGATCAAAAGGTACCTCAAGCTAGAAATTGTAGACAAACTTTACGTTGTTCGAAAGCTGCTGAATAGGTCTACAACATGCAAAAACAAGCAAGTCTGTAGACTCAAGTCTTGTGGAGAAAATTCAAGATGTAGTCAATGAATCCTGACAGTTGCGTTTTTGCAGTAAATCCCATAGCAAGGCCTGTCAGAGCCATGCAACATCCCCTCTCTATATGTCGATCAAAAGGTACCTCAAGCTAGGAAATTGTAGACAAACTTTACGTTGTTCGAAAGCTGCTGAATAGGTCTACAACATGCAAAAACAAGCAAGTCTGTAGACTCAAGTCTTGTGGAGAAATTCAAGATGTAGTCACTGAATCCTGACAGTTGCGTTTTGTGCAGTAAATCCCATAGCAAGGCCTGTCAGAGCCATGCAACATCCCCTCTCTATATGTCGATCAAAAGGTACCTCAAGCTAGGAAATTGTAGACAACTCTACGTTGTTCGAAAGCTGCTGAATAGGTCTACAACATGCAAAAACAAGCAAGTCTTTAGACTCAAGTCTTGTGGAGAAAATTCAAGATGTAGTCACTGAATCCCTGACAGTTGCGTTTTGTGCAGTAAATCCCATAGCAAGGCCTGTCAGAGCCATGCAACATCCCCTCTCTATATGTCGATCAAAAGGTACCTCAAGCTAGGAAATTGTAGACAAACTTTACGTTGTTCGAAAGCTGCTGAATAGGTCTACAACATGCAAAACAAGCAAGTCTTTAGACTCAAGTCTTGTGGAGAAAATTCAAGATGTAGTCACTGAATCCTGACCAGTTGCGTTTTGTGCAGTAAATCCCATAGCAAGGCCTGTCAGAGCCATGCAACATCCCTCTCTATATGTCGATCAAAAGGTACCTCAAGCTAGGAAATTGTAGACAAACTTTACGTTGTTCGAAAGCTGCTGAATAGGTCTACAACATGCAAAAACAAGCAAGTCTGTAGACTCAAGTCTTGTGGAGAAAATTCAAGATGTAGTCACTGAATCCTGACATTTGCGTTTTGTGCAGTAAATCCCATAGCAAGGCCTGTCAGAGCCATGCAACACCCCTCTCTATATGTCGATCAAAAGGTACCTCAAGCTAGGAAATTGTAGACAAACTTTACGTTGTTCGAAAGCTGCTGAATAGGTCTACAACATGCAAAAACAAGCAAGTCTTTAGACTCAAGTCTTGTGGAGAAAATTCAAGATGTAGTCACTGAATCCTGACAGTTGCGTTTTGTGCAGTAAATCCCATAGCAAGGCCTGTCAGAGCCATGCAACATCCCCTCTCTATATGTCGATCAAAAGGTACCTCAAGCTAGGAAATTGTAGACAAACTTTACGTTGTTCGAAAGCTGCTGAATAGGTCTACAACATGCAAAAAAGCAAGTCTTAGACTCAAGTCTTGTGGAGAAAATTCAAGATGTAGTCACTGAATCCCTCCAGTTGCGTTTTTGTGCAGTAAATCCCATAGCAAGGCCTGTCAGAGCCATGCAACATCCCTCTCTATATGTCGATCAAAAGGTACCTCAAGCTAGGAAATTGTAGACAAACTTTACGTTGTTCGAAAGCTGCTGAATAGGTCTACAACATGCAAAACAAGCAAGTCTTTAGACTCAAGTCTTGTGGAGAAAATTCAAGATGTAGTCAATGAATCCTGACAGTTGCGTTTTATGCAGTAAATCCCATAGCAAGGCCTGTCAGAGCCATGCAACATCCCCTCTCTATATGTCGATCAAAAGGTACCTCAAGCTAGGAAATTGTAGACAAACTTTACGTTGTTCGAAAGCTGCTGAATAGGTCTACAACATGCAAAAACAAGCAAGTCTGTAGACTCAAGTCTTGTGGAGAAAATTCAAGATGTAGTCACTGAATCCCTCCAGTTGCGTTTTGTGCAGTAAATCCCATAGCAAGGCCTGTCAGAGCCATGCAAATCCCCTCTCTATATGTCGATCAAAAGGTACCTCAAGCTAGAAATTGTAGACAAACTTTACGTTGTTCGAAAGCTGCTGAATAGGTCTACAACATGCAAAAACAAGCAAGTCTTTAGACTCAAGTCTTGTGGAGAAATTCAAGATGTAGTCACTGAATCCTGACAGTTGCGTTTTGTGCAGTAAATCCCATAGCAAGGCCTGTCAGAGCCATGCAACATCCCCTCTCTATATGTCGATCAAAGGTACCTCAAGCTAGAAAATTGTAGACAAACTCTTTGTTGTTCGAAAGCTGCTGAATAGGTCTACAACATGCAAAAACAAGCAAGTCTTTAGACTCAAGTCTTGTGGAGAAAATTCAAGATGTAGTCACTGAATCCTGACAGTTGCGTTTTGTGCAGTAAATCCCATAGCAAGGCCTGTCAGAGCCATGCAACATCCCCTCTCTATATGTCGATCAAAAGGTACCTCAAGCTAGGAAATTGTAGACAAACTTTACGTTGTTCGAAAGCTGCTGAATAGGTCTACAACATGCAAAAACAAGCAAGTCTTTAGACTCAAGTCTTGTGGAGAAAATTCAAGATGTAGTCACTGAATCCTGACAGTTGCGTTTTGTGCAGTAAATCCCATAGCAAGGCCTGTCAGAGCCATGCAACATCCCCTCTCTATATGTCGATCAAAAGGTACCTCAAGCTAGGAAATTGTAGACAAACTTTACGTTGTTCGAAAGCTGCTGAATAGGTCTACAACATGCAAAAACAAGCAAGTCTTTAGACTCAAGTCTTGTGGAGAAAATTCAAGATGTAGTCACTGAATCCTGACAGTTGCGTTTTGTGCAGTAAATCCCATAGCAAGGCCTGTCAGAGCCATGCAACATCCCCTCTCTATATGTCGATCAAAAGGTACCTCAAGCTAGGAAATTGGACAAACTTTACGTTGTTCGAAAGCTGCTGAATAGGTCTACAACATGCAAAAACAAGCAAGTCTTTAGACTCAAGTCTTGTGGAGAAAATTCAAGATGTAGTCACTGAATCCTGACAGTTGCGTTTTGTGCAGTAAATCCCATAGCAAGGCCTGTCAGAGCCATGCAACATCCCCTCTCTATATGTCGATCAAAAGGTACCTCAAGCTAGAAAATTGTAGACAAACTCTACGTTGTTCGAAAGCTGCTGAATAGGTCTACAACATGCAAAAACAAGCAAGTCTTTAGACTCAAGTCTTGTGGAGAAAATTCAAGATGTAGTCACTGAATCCCTGACAGTTGCGTTTTGTGCAGTAAATCCCATAGCAAGGCCTGTCAGAGCCATGCAACACCCCTCTCTATATGTCGATCAAAAGGTACCTCAAGCTAGGAAATTGTAGACAAACTTTACGTTGTTCGAAAGCTGCTGAATAGGTCTACAACATGCAAAAACAAGCAAGTCTTGAGACTCAAGTCTTGTGGAGAAAATTCAAGATGTAGTCACTGAATCCTGACAGTTGCGTTTTGTGCAGTAAATCCCATAGCAAGGCCTGTCAGAGCCATGCAACATCCCCTCTCTATATGTCGATCAAAAGGTACCTCAAGCTAGGAAATTGTAGACAAACTTAACGTTGTTCGAAAGCTGCTGAATAGGTCTACAACATGCAAAACACAGCAAGTCTTTAGACTCAAGTCTTGTGGAGAAAATTCAAGATGTAGTCACTGAATCCCTCCAGTTGCGTTTTGTGCAGTAAATCCCATAGCAAGGCCTGTCAGAGCCATGCAAATCCCCTCTCTATATGTCGATCAAAAGGTACCTCAAGCTAGGAAATTGTAGACAAACTTTACGTTGTTCGAAAGCTGCTGAATAGGTCTACAACATGCAAAAACAAGCAAGTCTTTAGACTCAAGTCTTGTGGAGAAATTCAAGATGTAGTCACTGAATCCTGACAGTTGCGTTTTGTGCAGTAAATCCCATAGCAAGGCCTGTCAGAGCCATGCAACATCCCCTCTCTATATGTCGATCAAAGGTACCTCAAGCTAGGAAATTGTAGACAAACTTTACGTTGTTCGAAAGCTGCTGAATAGGTCTACAACATGCAAAACAAGCAAGTCTTTAGACTCAAGTCTTGTGGAGAAAATTCAAGATGTAGTCACTGAATCCCTCCAGTTGCGTTTTGTGCAGTAAATCCCATAGCAAGGCCTGTCAGAGCCATGCAACATCCCCTCTCTATATGTCGATCAAAAGGTACCTCAAGCTAGGAAATTGTAGACAAACTTACGTTGTTCGAAAGCTGCTGAATAGGTCTACAACATGCAAAAACAAGCAAGTCTTTAGACTCAAGTCTTGTGGAGAAAATTCAAGATGTAGTCACTGAATCCCTCAGTTGCGTTTTGTGCAGTAAATCCCATAGCAAGGCCTGTCAGAGCCATGCAAATCCCCTCTCTATATGTCGATCAAAAGGTACCTCAAGCTAGGAAATTGTAGACAAACTTTACGTTGTTCGAAAGCTGCTGAATAGGTCTACAACATGCAAAAACAAGCAAGTCTTTAGACTCAAGTCTTGTGGAGAAAATTCAAGATGTAGTCACTGAATCCTGACAGTTGCGTTTTGTGCAGTAAATCCCATAGCAAGGCCTGTCAGAGCCATGCAACATCCCCTCTCTATATGTCGATCAAAAGGTACCTCAAGCTAGGAAATTGTAGACAAACTTTACGTTGTTCGAAAGCTGCTGAATAGGTCTACAACATGCAAAACAAGCAAGTCTTTAGACTCAAGTCTTGTGGAGAAAATTCAAGATGTAGTCACTGAATCCCTGACAGTTGCGTTTTGTGCAGTAAATCCCATAGCAAGGCCTGTCAGAGCCATGCAACATCCCCTCTCTATATGTCGATCAAAAGGTACCTCAAGCTAGGAAATTGTAGACAAACTTTACGTTGTTCGAAAGCTGCTGAATAGGTCTACAACATGCAAAAACAAGCAAGTCTTTAGACTCAAGTCTTGTGGAGAAAATTCAAGATGTAGTCACTGAATCCTGACAGTTGCGTTTTGTGCAGTAAATCCCATAGCAAGGCCTGTCAGAGCCATGCAACATCCCCTCTCTATATGTCGATCAAAAGGTACCTCAAGCTAGGAAATTGTAGACAAACTTTACGTTGTTCGAAAGCTGCTGAATAGGTCTACAACATGCAAAAACAAGCAAGTCTTTAGACTCAAGTCTTGTGGAGAAAATTCAAGATGTAGTCACTGAATCCTGACAGTTGCGTTTTGTGCAGTAAATCCCATAGCAAGGCCTGTCAGAGCCATGCAACATCCCCTCTCTATATGTCGATCAAAAGGTACCTCAAGCTAGGATTGTAGACAAACTTTACGTTGTTCGAAAGCTGCTGAATAGGTCTACAACATGCAAAAACAAGCAAGTCTTTAGACTCAAGTCTTGTGGAGAAAATTCAAGATGTAGTCACTGAATCCTGACAGTTGCGTTTTGTGCAGTAAATCCCATAGCAAGGCCTGTCAGAGCCATGCAACATCCCCTCTCTATATGTCGATCAAAAGGTACCTCAAGCTAGGAAATTGTAGACAAACTTTACGTTGTTCGAAAGCTGCTGAATAGGTCTACAACATGCAAAAACAAGCAAGTCTTTAGACTCAAGTCTTGTGGAGAAAATTCAAGATGTAGTCACTGAATCCTGACAGTTGCGTTTTGTGCAGTAAATCCCATAGCAAGGCCTGTCAGAGCCATGCAACATCCCCTCTCTATATGTCGATCAAAAGGTACCTCAAGCTAGGAAATTGTAGACAAACTTTACGTTGTTCGAAAGCTGCTGAATAGGTCTACAACATGCAAAAACAAGCAAGTCTTTAGACTCAAGTCTTGTGGAGAAAATTCAAGATGTAGTCAATGAATCCTGACAGTTGCGTTTTATGCAGTAAATCCCATAGCAAGGCCTGTCAGAGCCATGCAACATCCCTCTCTATATGTCGATCAAAAGGTACCTCAAGCTAGGAAATTGTAGACAAACTTTACGTTGTTCGAAAGCTGCTGAATAGGTCTACAACATGCAAAAACAAGCAAGTCTTTAGACTCAAGTCTTGTGGAGAAAATTCAAGATGTAGTCACTGAATCCTGACATTTGCGTTTTGTGCAGTAAATCCCATAGCAAGGCCTGTCAGAGCCATGCAACATCCCCTCTCTATATGTCGATCAAAAGGTACCTCAAGCTAGGAAATTGTAGACAAACTTTACGTTTTTTTGGGCTGCTAAATGGGTCTGTAAACATCAAGTCTTGTGGAAAGAAAAAAGAAAGGTGTGGAGTTGCGTTTTTTTAAAAATCCCATAGCAAGGCCTGTCAGATTGCAATTGTGGATCAAGGTATCAAATTAGAAATTTAAGGTTTTAAACGTTGTTCGAAAGCTGCTGAATAGGTCTACAACATGCAAAAACAAGCAAGTCTTTAGACTCAAGTCTTGTGGAGAAAATTCAAGATGTAGTCACTGAATCCTGACAGTTGCGTTTTGTGCAGTAAATCCCATAGCAAGGCCTGTCAGAGCCATGCAACATCCCCTCTCTATATGTCGATCAAAAGGTACCTCAAGCTAGGAAATTGTAGACAAACTTTACGTTGTTCGAAAGCTGCTGAATAGGTCTACAACATGCAAAAACAAGCAAGTCTTTAGACTCAAGTCTTGTGGAGAAAATTCAAGATGTAGTCACTGAATCCCTGACAGTTGCGTTTTGTGCAGTAAATCCCATAGCAAGGCCTGTCAGAGCCATGCAACATCCCCTCTCTATATGTCGATCAAAAGGTACCTCAAGCTAGGAAATTGTAGACAAACTTTACGTTGTTCGAAAGCTGCTGAATAGGTCTACAACATGCAAAAACAAGCAAGTCTTTAGACTCAAGTCTTGTGGAGAAAATTCAAGATGTAGTCACTGAATCCCTGACAGTTGCGTTTTGTGCAGTAAATCCCATAGCAAGGCCTGTCAGAGCCATGCAACATCCCCCTCTCTATATGTCGATCAAAAGGTACCTCAAGCTAGGAAATTGTAGACAAACTTTACGTTGTTCGAAAGCTGCTGAATAGGTCTACAACATGCAAAAACAAGCAAGTCTTAGACTCAAGTCTTGTGGAGAAAATTCAAGATGTAGTCACTGAATCCTGACAGTTGCGTTTTGTGCAGTAAATCCCATAGCAAGGCCTGTCAGAGCCATGCAACATCCCCTCTCTATATGTCGATCAAAAGGTACCTCAAGCTAGGAAATTGTAGACAAACTTTACGTTGTTCGAAAGCTGCTGAATAGGTCTACAACATGCAAAAACAAGCAAGTCTTTAGACTCAAGTCTTGTGGAGAAAATTCAAGATGTAGTCACTGAATCCTGACAGTTGCGTTTTGTGCAGTAAATCCCATAGCAAGGCCTGTCAGAGCCATGCAACATCCCCTCTCTATATGTCGATCAAAAGGTACCTCAAGCTAGGAAATTGTAGACAAACTTTACGTTGTTCGAAAGCTGCTGAATAGGTCTACAACATGCAAAAACAAGCAAGTCTTTAGACTCAAGTCTTGTGGAGAAAATTCAAGATGTAGTCACTGAATCCTGACAGTTGCGTTTTGTGCAGTAAATCCCATAGCAAGGCCTGTCAGAGCCATGCAACATCCCCTCTCTATATGTCGATCAAAAGTACCTCAAGCTAGGAAATTGTAGACAAACTTTACGTTGTTCGAAAGCTGCTGAATAGGTCTACACACATGCAAAACAAGCAAGTCTTTAGACTCAAGTCTTGTGGAGAAAATTCAAGATGTAGTCACTGAATCCTGACATTGCGTTTTGTGCAGTAAATCCCATAGCAAGGCCTGTCAGAGCCATGCAACATCCCTCTCTATATGTCGATCAAAAGGTACCTCAAGCTAGGAAATTGTAGACAAACTTTACGTTGTTCGAAAGCTGCTGAATAGGTCTACAACATGCAAAACAAGCAAGTCTTTAGACTCAAGTCTTGTGGAGAAAATTCAAGATGTAGTCACTGAATCCTGACAGTTGCGTTTTGTGCAGTAAATCCCATAGCAAGGCCTGTCAGAGCCATGCAACATCCCCTCTCTATATGTCGATCAAAAGGTACCTCAAGCTAGGAAATTGTAGACAAACTTTACGTTGTTCGAAAGCTGCTGAATAGGTCTACAACATGCAAAAGCAAGTCTGTAGACTCAAGTCTTGTGGAGAAATTCAAGATGTAGTCACTGAATCCTGACAGTTGCGTTTTGTGCAGTAAATCCCATAGCAAGGCCTGTCAGAGCCATGCAACATCCCCTCTCTATATGTCGATCAAAAGGTACCTCAAGCTAGGAAATTGTAGACAAACTTACGTTGTTCGAAAGCTGCTGAATAGGTCTACAACATGCAAAACAAGCAAGTCTTTAGACTCAAGTCTTGTGGAGAAAATTCAAGATGTAGTCACTGAATCCTGACTTTGCGTTTTGTGCAGTAAATCCCATAGCAAGGCCTGTCAGAGCCATGCAACATCCCCTCTCTATATGTCGATCAAAAGGTACCTCAAGCTAGGAAATTGTAGACAAACTTTACGTTGTTCGAAAGCTGCTGAATAGGTCTACAACATGCAAAAACAAGCAAGTCTGTAGACTCAAGTCTTGTGGAGAAAATTCAAGATGTAGTCACTGAATCCTGACAGTTGCGTTTTGTGCAGTAAATCCCATAGCAAGGCCTGTCAGAGCCATGCAACATCCCCTCTCTATATGTCGATCAAAAGGTACCTCAAGCTAGGAAATTGTAGACAAACTTTACGTTGTTCGAAAGCTGCTGAATAGGTCTACAACATGCAAAAACAAGCAAGTCTGTAGACTCAAGTCTTGTGGAGAAAATTCAAGATGTAGTCACTGAATCCTGACAGTTGCGTTTTGTGCAGTAAATCCCATAGCAAGGCCTGTCAGAGCCATGCAACATCCCCTCTCTATATGTCGATCAAAAGGTACCTCAAGCTAGGAAATTGTAGACAAACTTTACGTTGTTCGAAAGCTGCTGAATAGGTCTCAACATGCAAAAACAAGCAAGTCTTTAGACTCAAGTCTTGTGGAGAAAATTCAAGATGTAGTCACTGAATCCTGACAGTTGCGTTTTGTGCAGTAAATCCCATAGCAAGGCCTGTCAGAGCCATGCAACATCCCCTCTCTATATGTCGATCAAAAGGTACCTCAAGCTAGGAAATTGTAGACAAACTTTACGTTGTTCGAAAGCTGCTGAATAGGTCTACAACATGCAAAAACAAGCAAGTCTTTAGACTCAAGTCTTGTGGAGAAAATTCAAGATGTAGTCACTGAATCCTGACAGTTGCGTTTTGTGCAGTAAATCCCATAGCAAGGCCTGTCAGAGCCATGCAACATCCCCTCTCTATATGTCGATCAAAAGGTACCTCAAGCTAGGAAATTGTAGACAAACTTTACGTTGTTCGAAAGCTGCTGAATAGGTCTACAACATGCAAAAACAAGCAAGTCTTTAGACTCAAGTCTTGTGGAGAAAATTCAAGATGTAGTCACTGAATCCTGACAGTTGCGTTTTGTGCAGTAAATCCCATAGCAAGGCCTGTCAGAGCCATGCAACATCCCCTCTCTATATGTCGATCAAAAGGTACCTCAAGCTAGGAAATTGTAGACAAACTTTACGTTGTTCGAAAGCTGCTGAATAGGTCTACAACATGCAAAAACAAGCAAGTCTTTAGACTCAAGTCTTGTGGAGAAAATTCAAGATGTAGTCACTGAATCCTGACAGTTGCGTTTTGTGCAGTAAATCCCATAGCAAGGCCTGTCAGAGCCATGCAACATCCCCTCTCTATATGTCGATCAAAAGGTACCTCAAGCTAGGAAATTGTAGACAAACTTTACGTTGTTCGAAAGCTGCTGAATAGGTCTACAACATGCAAAAACAAGCAAGTCTTTAGACTCAAGTCTTGTGGAGAAAATTCAAGATGTAGTCACTGAATCCTGACAGTTGCGTTTTGTGCAGTAAATCCCATAGCAAGGCCTGTCAGAGCCATGCAACATCCCTCTCTATATGTCGATCAAAAGGTACCTCAAGCTAGGAAATTGTAGACAAACTTTACGTTGTTCGAAAGCTGCTGAATAGGTCTACAACATGCAAAAACAAGCAAGTCTTTAGACTCAAGTCTTGTGGAGAAAATTCAAGATGTAGTCACTGAATCCTGACATTTGCGTTTTGTGCAGTAAATCCCATAGCAAGGCCTGTCAGAGCCATGCAACATCCCCTCTCTATATGTCGATCAAAAGGTACCTCAAGCTAGGAAATTGTAGACAAACTTTACGTTGTTCGAAAGCTGCTGAATAGGTCTACAACATGCAAAAACAAGCAAGTCTTTAGACTCAAGTCTTGTGGAGAAAATTCAAGATGTAGTCACTGAATCCTGACAGTTGCGTTTTGTGCAGTAAATCCCATAGCAAGGCCTGTCAGAGCCATGCAACATCCCCTCTCTATATGTCGATCAAAAGGTACCTCAAGCTAGGAATTGTAGACAAACTTTACGTTGTTCGAAAGCTGCTGAATAGGTCTACAACATGCAAAAACAAGCAAGTCTTTAGACTCAAGTCTTGTGGAGAAAATTCAAGATGTAGTCACTGAATCCTGACATTTGCGTTTTGTGCAGTAAATCCCATAGCAAGGCCTGTCAGAGCCATGCCATCCCTCTCTATATGTCGATCAAAGGTACCTCAAGCTAGGAAATTGTAGACAAACTTTACGTTGTTCGAAAGCTGCTGAATAGGTCTACAACATGCAAAACAAGCAAGTCTTTAGACTCAAGTCTTGTGGAGAAAATTCAAGATGTAGTCACTGAATCCTGACCAGTTGCGTTTTGTGCAGTAAATCCCATAGCAAGGCCTGTCAGAGCCATGCAACATCCCCTCTCTATATGTCGATCAAAAGGTACCTCAAGCTAGGAAATTGTAGACAAACTTTACGTTGTTCGAAAGCTGCTGAATAGGTCTACAACATGCAAAAACAAGCAAGTCTTTAGACTCAAGTCTTGTGGAGAAAATTCAAGATGTAGTCACTGAATCCCTGACAGTTGCGTTTTGTGCAGTAAATCCCATAGCAAGGCCTGTCAGAGCCATGCAACATCCCCTCTCTATATGTCGATCAAAAGGTACCTCAAGCTAGGAAATTGTAGACAAACTTTACGTTGTTCGAAAGCTGCTGAATAGGTCTACAACATGCAAAACAAGCAAGTCTTTAGACTCAAGTCTTGTGGAGAAAATTCAAGATGTAGTCACTGAATCCTGACAGTTGCGTTTTTGTGCAGTAAATCCCATAGCAAGGCCTGTCAGAGCCATGCAACATCCCCTCTCTATATGTCGATCAAAGGTACCTCAGCTAGGAAATTGTAGACAAACTTTACGTTGTTCGAAAGCTGCTGAATAGGTCTACAACATGCAAAAACAAGCAAGTCTTAGACTCAAGTCTTGTGGAGAAAATTCAAGATGTAGTCACTGAATCCTCCAGTTGCGTTTTGTGCAGTAAATCCCATAGCAAGGCCTGTCAGAGCCATGCAAAATCGCCTCTCTATATGTCGATCAAAAGGTACCTCAAGCTAGGAAATTGTAGACAAACTTTACGTTGTTCGAAAGCTGCTGAATAGGTCTACACATGCAAAAACAAGCAAGTCTTTAGACTCAAGTCTTGTGGAGAAAATTCAAGATGTAGTCACTGAATCCTGACAGTTGCGTTTTGTGCAGTAAATCCCATAGCAAGGCCTGTCAGAGCCATGCAACATCCCCTCTCTATATGTCGATCAAAAGGTACCTCAAGCTAGGAAATTGTAGACAAACTTTACGTTGTTCGAAAGCTGCTGAATAGGTCTACAACATGCAAAAACAAGCAAGTCTTTAGACTCAAGTCTTGTGGAGAAATTCAAGATGTAGTCACTGAATCCTGACAGTTGCGTTTTGTGCAGTAAATCCCATAGCAAGGCCTGTCAGAGCCATGCAACATCCCCTCTCTATATGTCGATCAAAGGTACCTCAAGCTAGGAAATTGTAGACAAACTTAACGTTGTTCGAAGCTGCTGAATAGGTCTACAACATGCAAAAACAAGCAAGTCTTTAGACTCAAGTCTTGTTGGAAAATTCAAGATGTAGTCACTGAATCCCTCCAGTTGCGTTTTGTGCAGTAAATCCCATAGCAAGGCCTGTCAGAGCCATGCAACATCCCCTCTCTATATGTCGATCAAAAGGTACCTCAAGCTAGGAATTGTAGACAAACTTTACGTTGTTCGAAAGCTGCTGAATAGGTCTACAACATGCAAAAACAAGCAAGTCTTTAGACTCAAGTCTTGTGGAGAAAATTCAAGATGTAGTCACTGAATCCTGACAGTTGCGTTTTGTGCAGTAAATCCCATAGCAAAGGCCTGTCAGAGCCATGCAACATCCCCTCTCTATATGTCGATCAAAAGGTACCTCAAGCTAGGAAATTGTAGACAAACTTTACGTTGTTCGAAAGCTGCTGAATAGGTCTACAACATGCAAAAACAAGCAAGTCTTTAGACTCAGTCCTTGTGGAGAAATTCAAGATGTAGTCACTGAATCCTGACAGTTGCGTTTTGTGCAGTAAATCCCATAGCAAGGCCTGTCAGAGCCATGCAACATCCCCTCTCTATATGTCGATCAAAAGGTACCTCAAGCTAGGAAATTGTAGACAAACTTTACGTTGTTCGAAAGCTGCTGAATAGGTCTACAACATGCAAAAACAAGCAAGTCTTTAGACTCAAGTCTTGTGGAGAAAATTCAAGATGTAGTCACTGAATCCCTGACAGTTGCGTTTTGTGCAGTAAATCCCATAGCAAGGCCTGTCAGAGCCATGCAACATCCCCTCTCTATATGTCGATCAAAAGGTACCTCAAGCTAGGAAATTGTAGACAAACTTTACGTTGTTCGAAAGCTGCTGAATAGGTCTACAACATGCAAAAACAAGCAAGTCTTTAGACTCAAGTCTTGTGGAGAAAATTCAAGATGTAGTCACTGAACCCTGACAGTTGCGTTTTGTGCAGTAAATCCCATAGCAAGGCCTGTCAGAGCCATGCAACATCCCCTCTCTATATGTCGATCAAAGGTACCTCAAGCTAGGAAATTGTAGACAAACTTAACGTTGTTCGAAAGCTGCTGAATAGGTCTACAACATGCAAAAACAAGCAAGTCTTTAGACTCAAGTCTTGTGGAGAAAATTCAAGATGTAGTCACTGAATCCCTCCAGTTGCGTTTTGTGCAGTAAATCCCATAGCAAGGCCTGTCAGAGCCATGCAAAAATCGCCTCTCTATATGTCGATCAAAAGGTACCTCAAGCTAGGAAATTGTAGACAAACTTTACGTTGTTCGAAAGCTGCTGAATAGGTCTACAACATGCAAAACAAGCAAGTCTTTAGACTCAAGTCTTGTGGAGAAAATTCAAGATGTAGTCCTGAATCCCTCCAGTTGCGTTTTGTGCAGTAAATCCCATAGCAAGCCTGTCAGAGCCATGCAACATCCCCTCTCTATATGTCGATCAAAAGGTACCTCAAGCTAGGAAATGTAGACAAACTTTACGTTGTTCGAAAGCTGCTGAATAGGTCTACAACATGCAAAAACAAGCAAGTCTTTAGACTCAAGTCTTGTGGAGAAATTCAAGATGTAGTCATGAATCCTGACAGTTGCGTTGATGCAGTAAATCCCATAGCAAGGCCTGTCAGAGCCATGCAACATCCCCTCTCTATATGTCGATGAAAAGGTACCTCAGCTAGGAAATTGTAGACAAACTTTACGTTGTTCGAAAGCTGCTGAATAGGTCTACAACATGCAAAAACAAGCAAGTCTTTAGACTCAAGTCTTGTGGAGAAAATTCAAGATGTAGTCACTGAATCCTGACAGTTGCGTTTTTGGCAGTAAATCCCATAGCAAGGCCTGTCAGAGCCATGCAACATCCCCTCTCTATATGTCGATCAAAAGGTACCTCAAGCTAGGAAATTGTAGACAAACTTTACGTTGTTCGAAAGCTGCTGAATAGGTCTACAACATGCAAAAACAAGCAAGTCTTTAGACTCAAGTCTTGTGGAGAAAATTCAAGATGTAGTCACTGAATCCCTGACAGTTGCGTTTTGTGCAGTAAATCCCATAGCAAGGCCTGTCAGAGCCATGCAATATCTCCTCTCTATATGTCGATCAAAAGGTACCTCAAGCTAGGAAATTGTAGACAAACTTTACGTTGTATGAAAGCTGCTGAATAGGTCTACAACATGCAAAAACAAGCAAGTCTTAGACTCAAGTCTTGTGGAGAAA
>NW_024037054.1:12931342-12981905 GCF_015706575.1 Patiria miniata
GGTCTAAGGTACCTTAACAGAGATGGATTTTGACAAACTTTAGCTTGTTGGATAGCGGATGAATAGGCAACAAGCTGACAAATCGGTCAAGGCTTCAGACTTGAAACTTTTGGAGTGAGCCCCAGAAGTAGGTACATGATGCCCCAGTTTCGTTTTTGGCAGTAAGTCCCATAGCAAGGGCTGTCAGCGCCAGCCGACATGGCTCTCATGTTTCTGGGTCTAAAGGTACCTTAACATGGATGGATTTTGACAAACTTTAGCTTGTTGGATAGCGGATGAATAGCAACCAAGCTGACAATCGGCAAGGCTTCAGACTTGAAAATTTGGGTGAGCCTCAGAAGTAGGTACATGATGCCCCCAAGTTTCGTTTTGTGCAGTAAGTCCCATAGCAAGTGCTGTCAGCGCCAGCCGACATGGCTCTCCTGTGTCTGGGTCTAAAGGTACCTTAACATGGATGGATTTTGACAATCTTTAGCTTGTTGGTAGCGGGATGAATAGGCCAACAAGCTGACAATCGGCAAGGCTTCAGACTTGAAACTTTTGGAGTGAGCCCCAGAAGTAGGTACATGATGCCCCCAGTTTCGTTTTTGTGCAGTAAGTCCCATAGCAAGGGTTGTCAGCGCCAGCCGACATGGCTCTCATGTGTCTGGGTCTAAAGGTACCTTAATATGATGGATTTTGACAAACTTTAGCTTGTTGGATAGCGGATGAATAGGCCCAAGCTGACAATTCTGCAAGGCTTCAGACTTGAACTTTGGGAGTGAGCCCCAGAATTAGGTACATTGATGCCCCCAGTTTCGTTTTTTGCAGTAAGTCCCATACAAGGGCTGTCAGCGCCAGCCGACATGGCTCCTCCATGTTGTCTGGGTCTAAAAGGTACCTTAACATGGATGGATTTTGACAAACTTTAGCTTGTTGGATAGCGGATGAATAGGCCAACAAGCTGACAAATCGGCAAGGCTTCAGACTTGAAACTTTGGAGTGAGCCCCAGAAGTAGTACATGATGCCCCCAGTTTCGTTTTTGTGCAGTAAGTCCCATAGCAAAGGGCTGTCAGCGCCAGCCGACATGGCTCTCATGTGTCTGGGTCTAAAGTAACCTTAAATGATGGATTTTGACAAACTTAGCTGTTGGGATAGCGGATGATAGGCCAACAAGCTGACAAATCGGCAAGGCTTCAACTTGAAACTTTTGGAGTGAGTTTCCAGAAGTAGGTACATGATGGCCCCCAGTTTCGTTTTTGTGCAGTAAGTCCCATAGCAAAGGGCTTGTCAGCGCCAGCCGACATGGCTCTCAGGTGTCTGGGTCTAAAGGTACCTTAACATGGATGGATTTTGACAAAATTTAGCTGTTGGATAGCGGATGAATAGGCCAACAAGCTGACAAATCAGCAAGGCTTCAGACTTGAAACTTTTGGAGTGAGCCCCAGAAGTAGGTACATGATGCCCTAGTTTCGTTTTTTGTGCAGTAAGTCCCATAGCAAGGGCTGTCACCGCCAGCCGACATGGCTCTCATGTGTCTGGGTCTAAAGGTACCTTACATGGATGGATTTTGACAAACTTTAGCTTGTTGGATAGCGCATGAATAGGCCAACAAGCTGACAAATCGGCAAGGCTTCAGACTTGAAACTTTTTGGAGTGAGCTCCAGAAGTAGGTACATGATGCCCCCAGTTTCGCTTTTGTGCAGTAAGTCCCATAGCAAGGGCTGTCAGCGCCAGCCGACATGGCTCTCATGTGTCTCTGGGTCTAAAGGTACCTTAACATGGATGGATTTTGACAAACTTTAGCTTGTTGGATAGCGCATGAATAGGCCAACAAGCTGACAAATCGGCAAGGCTTCAGACTTGAAACTTTTGGAGTGAGCCCCAGAAGTAGGTACAGAATGATGCCCCCAGTTTTCGTTTTTGTGCAGTAAGTCCCATAGCAAGGGCTGTCAGCGCCAGCCGACATGCTCTCATGTGTCTGGGTCTAAAGGTACCTTAACATGGATGGATTTTGACAAACTTTAGCTTGTTGGATAGCGGATGAATAGGCCAACAAGCTGACAAATCGGCAAGGCTTCAGACTTGAAACTTTTGGAGTGAGCCCCAGATAGGTACATGATGCCCCCAGTTTCGTTTTTGTGCAGTAAGTCCCATAACAAGGGCTGTCAGCGCCAGCCGACATGGCTCTCATGTGTCTGGGACTAAAGGTACCTTAACATGGTGGATTTTGACAAACTTTAGCTTGTTGGATAGCAGATGAATAGGTCAACAAGCTGACAAATCGGCAAGGCTTCAGACTTGAAACTTTTGGAGTGAGCCCAGAGTAGGTACATGATGCCCCCAGTTTCGTTTTGTGCAGTAAGTCCCATAGCAAGGGCTGTCAGCGCCAGCCGACATGGCTCTCATGTGTCTGGGTCTAAAGGTACCTTAACATGGATGGATTTCGACAAACTTTAGCTTGTTGGATAGCGAATGAATAGGCCAACAAGCTGACAAATCGGCAAGGCTTCACTTGAAACTTTTGGAGGGAGCCCAGAAGTAGGTACATGATGCCCCCAGTTTCGTTTTTGTGCAGTAAGTCCCATAGCAAGGCTGTCAGCGCCAGCCGACATGGCTCTCATGTGTCTGGGTCTAAAGGTACCTTAACATGGATGGATTGACAAACTTTAGCTTGTTGGATAGCGATGAATAGGCCAACAAGCTGACAAATCGGCAAGGCTTCAGACTTGAAACTTTTGGAGTGAGCCCCAGAAGTAGGTACATGATGCCCCCAGTTTCGTTTTGTGCAGTAAGTCCCATAGCAAGGGCTGTCAGCGCCAGCCGACATGGCTCTCATGTGTCTGGGTCTAAAGGTACCTTAACATGGATGGATTTTGACAAACTTTAGCTTGTTGGATAGCGGATGAATAGGCCAACAAGCTGACAAATCGGCAAGGCTTCAGACTTGAAACTTTTGGAGGAGCCCCAGAAGTAGGTACATGATGCCCCCAGTTTCGTTTTTGTGCAGTAAGTCCCATAGCAAGGGCTGTCAGCGCCAGCCGACATGGCTCTCATGTGTCTGGGTCTAAAGGTACCTTAAACATGGATTGATTTCGACAAACTTTAGCTTGTTGGATAGCGGATGAATAGGCCAACAAGCTGACAAATCGGCAAGGCTTCAGACTTGAAACTTTTGGAGTGAGCCCCAGAAGTAGGTACATGATGCCCACAGTTTCGTTTTTGTGCAGTAGTCCCATAGCAAGGCTGTCAGCGCCAGCCGACATGGCTCTCATGTGACTGGGTCTAAAGGTACCTTAACATAGATGGATTTTGACAAACTTTAGCTTGTTGGATAGCGGATGAATAGGCCAACAAGCTGACAAATCGGCAAGGCTTCAGACTTAAACTTTTGGAGTGAGCCCCAGAAGTAGGTACATGATGCCCCCAGTTTCGTTTTTGGGCAGTAAGTCCAATAGCAGGGCTGTCAGCGCCAGCCGACATGGCTCTCATGTGTCTGGGTCTAAAGGTACCTTAACATGGATGGATTTTGACAAACTTTATCTTGTTGGATAGCGGATGAATAGGCCAACAGCTGACAAATCGGCAAGGCTTCAGACTTGAAACTTTTGGAGTGAGCCCAGAAGTAGGTACATGATGCCCCCAGTTTCGTTTTTGTGCAGTAAGTCCCATAGCAGGCTGTCTGCGCCAGCCGACATGGCTCTCATGTGTCTGGGTCTAAAGGTACCTTAACATGGATGATTTTGACAAACTTTATCTTGTTGGATAGCGGATGAATAGGCCAACAAGCTGACAAATCGGCAAGGCTTCAGACTTGAAACTTTTGGAGGGAGCCCAGAAGTAGGTACATGATGCCCCCAGTTTCGTTTTTTGTGCAGTAAGTCCCATAGCAAGGGCTGTCAGCGCCAGCCGACATGGCTCTCATGTGTCTGGGTCTAAAGGTACCTTAACATGGATGGATTTTGACAAACTTTAGCTTGTTGGATAGCGATGAATAGGCCAACAAGCTGACAAATCGGCAAGGCTTCAGACTTGAAACTTTTGGAGTGAGCTCCAGAAGTAGGTACATGATGCCCCAGTTTCGTTTTTGTGCAGTAAGTCCCATAGCAAGGGCTGTCAGCGCCAGCCACATGGCTCTCATGTGTCTGGGTCTAAAGGTACCTTAACATGGATGGATTTTGACAAACTTTAGCTTGTTTGATAGCGGATGAATAGGCCAACAAGCTGACAAATCGGCAAGGCTTCAGACTTGAAACTTTTGGAGTGAGCCCCAGAAGTAGGTACATGATGCCCCCAGTTTCGTTTTTGTGCAGTAAGTCCCATAGCAGGGCTGTCAGCGCCAGCCGACATGGCTCTCATGTGTCTGGGTCTAAAGGTACCTTACCAGGATGGATTTCGACAAACTTTAGCTTGTTGGATAGCGGATGAATAGGTCAAAACTGACAAATCGAAGGCTTCAGACTTGAAACTTTTGGAGTGAGCCCCAGAAGTAGGTACATGATGCCCCCAGTTTCGTTTTGTGCAGTAAGTCCCATAGCAAGGGCTGTCAGCGCCAGCCGACATGGCTCTCATGTGTCTGGGTCTAAAGGTACCTTAACATGGATGGATTTCGAAAACTTTAGCTTGTTGGATAGCGAATGAATAGGCCAACAAGCTGACAAATCGGCAAGGCTTCAACTTGAAACTTTTGGAGGTGAGCCCCAGAAGTAGGTACATGATGCCCCCAGTTTCGTTTTTGTGCAGTAAGTCCCATAGCAAGGGCTGTCAGCGCCAGCCGACATGGCTCTCATGTGTCTGGGTCTAAGGTACCTTAACATGGATGGATTTTGACAAACTTTAGCTTGTTGGATAGCGCATGAATAGGCCAACAAGCTGACAAATCGGCAAGGCTTCAGACTTGAAACTTTTGGAGGGAGCCCCAGAAGTAGGTACATGATGCCCCCAGTTTGGTTTTTGTGCAGTAAGTCCCATAGCAAGGGCTGTCAGCGCCAGCCGACATGGCTCTCATGTGTCTGGGTCTAAAGGTACCTTAACATGGATGGATTTTGACAAACTTTAGCTTGTTGGATAGCGGATGAATAGGCCAACAAGCTGACAAATCGGCAAGGCTTCAGACTTGAAACTTTTGGAGTGAGCCCCAGAAGTAGGTACATGATGCCCCCTTTCGTTTTGGTGCAGTAAGTCCCATAGCAAGGGCTGTCAGCGCCAGCCGACATGGCTCTCATGTGTCTGGGTCTAAAGGTACCTTAACATGGATGGATTTTGACAAACTTTAGCTTGTTGGATAGCGGATGAATGGCCAACAAGCTGACAAATTGGCAAGGCTTCAGACTTGAAACTTTTGGAGTGAGCCCACAGAAGTAGGTACATGATGCCCCCGTTTCGTTTTTGTGCAGTAAGTCCCATAGCAAGGGCTGTCTGCGCCAGCCGACATGGCTCTCATGTGTCTGGTCTAAGGTACCTTAACATGGATGATTTTGACACAACTTTTATCTTGTTGGATAGCGATGAATAGGCCAACAAGCTGACAAATCGGCAAGGCTTCAGACTTGAAACTTTTGGAGTGAGCCCCAGAAGTAGTACATGATGCCCCCAGTTTTCGTTTTTGTGCAGTAAGTCCCATAGCAAGGGCTGTCAGCGCCAGCCGACATGGCTCTCATGTGTCTGGGTCTAAAGGTACCTTAACATGGATGGATTTTGACAAACTTTAGCTTGTTGGATAGCGCATGAATAGACCAACAAGCTGAACAAATCGGCAAGCTTCAGACTTGAAACTTTTGGAGTGAGCTCCAGAAGTAGGTACATGATGCCCCCCAGTTTCGCTTTTGTGCAGTAAGTCCCATAGCAAGGGCTGTCAGCGCCAGCCGACATGGCTCTCATGTGTCTGGGTCTAAAGGTACCTTAACATGGATGGATTTTGACAAACTTTAGCTTGTTGGATAGCGCATGAATAGGCCAACAAGCTGACAAATCGGCAAGGCTTCAGACTTGAAACTTTTGGAGTGAGCCAGAAGTAGGTACATGATGCCCCCAGTTTCGTTTTGTGCAGTAAGTCCCATAGCAAGGGCTGTCAGCGCCAGCCGACATGGCTCTCATGTGTCTGGGTCTAAAGGTACCTTAACATGGATGGATTTTGACAAACTTGAGCTTGTTGGATAGCGGATGAATAGGCCAACAAGCTGACAAATCGGCAAGGCTTCAGACTTGAAACTTTTGGAGTGAGCCCCAGAAGTAGGTACATGATGCCCCCAGTTTCGTTTTTGTGCAGTAAGTCCCATAGCAAGGGCTGTCAGCGCCAGCCGACATGGCTCTCATGTGTCTGGTCAAAGGTACCTTACCATGATGGATTTCTACAAACTTTAGCTTGTTGGATAGCGGATGAATAGGCCAACAAGCTGACAAATCGGCAAGGCTTCAGACTTGAAACTTTTGGAGTGAGCCCCAGAAGTAGGTACATGATGCCCCCAGTTTCGTTTTGTGCAGTAAGTCCATAGCAAGGGCTGTCAGCGCCAGCCGACATGGCTCTCATGTGTCTGGGTCTAAAGGTACCTTAACATGGATGGATTTTGACAAACTTTAGCTTGTTGGATAGCAGATGAATATGCCAACAAGCTGACAAATCGGCAAGGCTTCAGACTTGAAACTTTTGGAGTGAGCCCCAGAAGTAGGTACATGATGCCCCCAGTTTCGTTTTTGTGCAGTAAGTCCCATAGCAAGGGCTGTCAGCGCCAGCCGACATGGCTCTCATGTGTCTGGGTCTAAAGGTACCTTAACATGGATGGATTTTGACAAACTTTAGCTTGTTGGATAGCGAATGAATAGGCCAACAGCTGACAAATCGGCAAGGCTTCAGACTTGAAACTTTTGGAGTGAGCCCCAGAAGTAGGTACATGATGCCCCCAGTTTCGTTTTTGTGCAGTAAGTCCCATAGCAAGGGCTGTCAGCGCCAGCCGACATGGCTCTCATGTGTCTGGGTCTAAAGGTACCTTAACATGGATGGATTTTGACAAACTTTAACTTGTTGGATAGCGGATGAATAGGCCAACAAGCTGACAATCGGCAAGGCTTCAGACTGAAACTTTTGAGGGAGCCCCAGAAGTAGGTACATGATGCCCCCAGTTTCGTTTTTGTGCAGTAAGTCCCATAGCAAGGGCTGTCAGCGCCAGCCGACATGGCTCTCATGTGTCTGGGTCTGGGTCTAAAGGTACCTTAACATGATGGATTTTGACAAACTTTAGCTTGTTGGATAGCGGATGAATAGGCCAACAAGCTGACAAATCGGCAAGGCTTCAGACTTGAAACTTTTGGAGTGAGCCCAGAAGTAGGTACATGATGCCCCCAGTTTCGTTTTTGTGCAGTAAGTCCCATAGCAAGGGCTGTCAGCGCCAGCCGACATGGCTCTCATGTGTCTGGGTCTAAAGGTACCTTAACATGGATGGAGCTTGACAAACTTTAGCTTGTTGGATAGCGGATGAATAGGCCAACAAGCTGACAAATCGGCAAGGCTTCAGACTTGAAACTTTTGGAGGGAGCCCCAGAAGTAGGTACATGATGCCCCCAGTTTGGTTTTTGTTGCAGTAAGTCCCATAGCAAGGGCTGTCAGCGCCAGCCGACATGGCTCTCATGTGTCTGGGTCTAAAGGTACCTTAACATGGATGGATTTTGACAAACTTTAGCTTGTTGGATAGCGGATGAATAGGCCAAGAAGCTGACAAATCGGCAAGGCTTCAGACTTGAAACTTTTGGAGTGAGCCCCAGAAGTAGGTACATGATGCCCCCAGTTTCGTTTTTTGTGCAGTAAGTCCCATAGCAAGGGCTGTCAGCGCCAGCCGACATGGCTCTCATGTGTCTGGGACTAAAGGTACCTTAACATGGATGGATTTCGACAAACTTTAGCTTGTTGGATAGCGGAGGAATAGGCCACAAGCTGACAAATCGGCAAGGCTTCAGACTTGAAACTTTTGGAGTGAGCCCCAGAAGTAGGTACATGATGCCCCAGTTTCGTTTTGTGCAGTAAGTCCCATAGCAAGGCTGTCAGCGCCAGCCGACATGGCTCTCATGTGTCTGGGACTAAAGGTACCTTAACATGTGGATTTTACAAACTTTAGCTTGTTGGATAGCGGATGAATAGGCCAAAAGCTGACAAATCGGCAAGGCTTCAGACTTGAAACTTTTGGAGTGAGCCCCAGAAGTAGGTACATGATGCCCCAGTTTCGTTTTGTGCAGTAAGTCCCATAGCAAGGGCTGTCAGCGCCAGCCGACATGGCTCTCATGTGTCTGGGTCTAAAGGTACCTTAACATGGATGGATTTTCGACAAACTTTAGCTTGTTGGATAGCGAATGAATAGGCCAACAAGCTGACAAATCGGCAAGGCTTTCAACTTGAAACTTTTGGAGGGAGCCCCAGAAGTAGGTACATGATGCCCCCAGTTTCGTTTTTGTGCAGTAAGTCCCATAGCAAGGGCTGTCAGCGCCAGCCGACATGGCTCTCATGTGTCTGGTCTAAAGGTACCTTAACATGGATGGATTTGACAAACTTTAGCTTGTTGGATAGCGCATGAATAGGCCAACAAGCTGACAAATCGGCAAGGCTTCAGACTTGAAACTTTTGGAGGGAGCCCCAGAAGTAGGTACATGATGCCCCAGTTTGGTTTTTGTGCAGTAAGTCCCATAGCAAGGGCTGTCAGCGACAGCCGACATGGCTCTCATGTGTCTGGGTCTAAAGGTACCTTAACACATGGATGGATTTTTGCAACTTTAGCTTGTTGGATAGCGGATGAATAGGCCAAGAAGCTGACAAATCGGCAAGGCTTCAGACTTGAAACTTTTGGAGTGGAGCCCCAGAAGTAGGTACATGATGCCCCCAGTTTCGTTTTTGTGCAGTAAGTCCCATAGCAAGGGCTGTCAGCGCCAGCCGACATGGCTCTCATGTGTCTGGGTCTAAAAGTACCTTAACATGGATGATTTTTGACAAACTTTAGCTTGTTGGATAGCGGATGAATAGGCCAACAAGCTGACAAATGGCAAGGCTTCAGACTTGAAACTTTTGGAGTGAGCTACAGAAGTAGGTACATGATGCCTGAGTTTCGTTTTTGTGTGTGCAGTAAGTCCCATAGCAAGGGCTGTCTGCGCCCAGCCGACATGGCTCTCATGTGTCTGGGTCTAAAGGTACCTTAACATGGATGGATTTTGACAAACTTTATCTTGTTGGATAGCGGATGAATAGGCCACAAGCTGACAAATCGGCAAGGCTTCAGACTTGAAACTTTTGGAGGAGCCCCAGAAGTAGGTACATGATGCCCCCAGTTTCGTTTTTGTGCAGTAAGTCCCATAGCAAGGGCTGTCAGCGCCAGCCGACATGGCTCTCATGTGTCTGGGTCTAAAGGTACCTTAACATGGATGGAGCTTGACAAACTTTATCTTGTTGGATAGCGCATGAATAGACCAACAAGCTGACAAATCGGCATAGCTTCAGACTTGAAACTTTTGGAGTGAGCTCCAGAAGTAGGTACATGATGCCCCCAGTTTCGCTTTTGTGCAGTAAGTCCCATAGCAAGGGCTGTCAGCGCCAGCCAACATGGCTCTCATGTGTCTGGGTCTAAAGGTACCTTAACATAGATGGATTTTGACAAACTTTAGCTTGTTGGATAGCGCATGAATAGGCCAACAAGCTGACAAATCGGCAAGGCTTCAGACTTGAAACTTTTGGAGTGAGCCCCAGAAGTAGGTACATGATGCCCCCAGTTTCGTTTTGTGCAGTAAGTCCCATAGCAAGGGCTGTCAGCGCCAGCCGACATGGCTCTCATGTGTCTGGGTCTAAAGGTACCTTAACATGGATGGATTTCGACAAACTTTAGCTTGTTGGATAGCGGATGAATAGGTCAACAAGCTGACAAATCGTCAAGGCTTCAGACTTGAAACTTTTGAGTGAGCCCCAGAAGTAGGTACATGATGCCCCCAGTTTTTCGTTTGTGCAGTAAGTCCCATAGCAAGGGCTGTCAGCGCCAGCCGACATGGCTCTCATGTGTCTGGGTCTAAAGGTACCTTAACATGGATGGATTTCGACAAACTTTAGCTTGTTGGATAGCGAATGAATAGGCCAACAAGCTGACAAATCGGCAAGGCTTCAACTTGAAACTTTTGGAGGGAGCCCCAGAAGTAGGTACATGATGCCCCCAGTTTCGTTTTTGTGCAGTAAGTCCCATAGCAAGGGCTGTCAGCGCCAGCCGACACGGCTCTCATGTGTCTGGGTCTAAAGGTACCTTAACATGGATGGAGCTTGACAAACTTTAGCTTGTTGGATAGCGCATGAATAGGCCAACAAGCTGACAAATCGGCAAGGCTTCAGACTTGAAACTTTTGGAGGGAGCCCCAGAAGTAGGTACATGATGCCCCCAGTTTGGTTTTTGTGCAGTAAGTCCCATAGCAAGGGCTGTCAGCGCCAGCCGACATGGCTCTCATGTGTCTGGGTCTAAAGTACCTTAACATGGATGGATTTTGCAAACTTTAGCTTGTTGGATAGCGGATGAATAGGCCAAGAAGCTGACAAATCGGCAAGGCTTCAGACTTGAAAACTTTTGGAGGGAGCCCCAGAAGTAGGTACATGATGCCCCCAGTTTCGTTTTTGTGCAGTAAGTCCCATAGCAAGGGCTGTCAGCGCCAGCCGACATGGCTCTCATGTGTCTGGGTCTAAAAGTACCTTAACATGGATGATTTTTGACAAACTTTAGCTTGTTGGATAGCGGATGAATAGGCCAACAAGCTGACAATTGGCAAGGCTTCAGACTTGAAACTTTTGGAGTGAGCTACAGAAGTAGGTACATGATGCCCTGAGTTCGTTTTTGTGCAGTAAGTCCCATAGCAAGGGCTGTCTGCGCCAGCCGACATGGCTCTCATGTGTCTGGGTCTAAAGGTACCTTAACATGGATGGATTTTGACAAACTTTATCTTGTTGGATAGCGGATGAATAGGCCAACAAGCTGACAAATCGTCAAGGCTTCAGACTTGAAACTTTTGGAGTGAGCCCCAGAAGTAGGTACATGATGCCCCCAGTTTCGTTTTTGTGCAGTAAGTCCCATAGCAAGGGCTGTCAGCGCCAGCCGACATGGCTCTCATGTGTCTGGGTCTAAAGGTACCTTAACATGGATGGATTTTGACAAACTTTATCTTGTTGGATAGCGCATGAATAGCCAACAAGCTGACAAATCGGCATAGCTTCAGACTTGAAACTTTTTGAGTGAGCTCCAGAAGTAGGTACATGATGCCCCCAGTTTCGCTTTTGTGCAGTAAGTCCCATAGCAAGGGCTGTCAGCGCCAGCCAACATGGCTCTCATGTGTCTGGGTCTAAAGGTACCTTAACATAGATGGATTTTGACAAACTTTAGCTTGTTGGATAGCGCATGAATAGGCCAACAAGCTGACAAATCGGCAAGGCTTCAGACTTGAAACTTTTGGAGTGAGCCCCAGAAGTAGGTACATGATGCCCCCAGTTTTCGTTTTGTGCAGTAAGTCCCATAGCAAGGCTGTCAGCGCCAGCCGACATGGCTCTCATGTGTCTGGGTCTAAAGGTACCTTAACATGGATGGATTTCGACAAACTTTAGCTTGTTGGATAGCGGATGAATAGGTCACAAAAGCTGACAAATCGTCAAGGCTTCAGACTTGAAACTTTTGGAGTGAGCCCCAGAAGTAGGTACATGATGCCCCAGTTTCGTTTTGTGCAGTAAGTCCCATAGCAAGGGCTGTCAGCGCCAGCCGACATGGCTCTCATGTGTCTGGGTCTAAAGGTACCTTAACATGGATGGATTTCGACAAACTTTAGCTTGTTGGATAGCGAATGAATAGGCCAACAAGCTGACAATCGGCAAGGCTTCAACTTGAAACTTTGGAGGGAGCCCCAGAAGTAGGTACATGATGCCCCCAGTTTCGTTTTTGTGCAGTAAGTCCCATAGCAAGGGCTGTCAGCGCCAGCCGACACGGCTCTCATGTGTCTGGGTCTAAAGGTACCTTAACATGGATGGATTTGACAAACTTTAGCTTGTTGGATAGCGCATGAATAGGCCAACAAGCTGACAAATCGGCAAGGCTTCAGACTTGAAACTTTTGGAGGGAGCCCCAGAAGTAGGTGGGTCATTCCATGTCAGACCACGCACTTTTTTACCTCATGTCTCCGATTTTATAAAATTGCTGTGCTTGTGGTCCTAATGAGCAATGAATGCACACCAATTTTTAGCCCCGATCCGACCTACCATGTGGTCAGGGCAGAAGCCACAAAAAATGGCATTTTTTAGAGTAAAATACCACCCTTTTGGAATAAATATGTCAAAACTATGGCAATTTTCATCAATATATGTGAATTTGGTATTAAAATAATGAGGATTGCATGCTCAAAAGCACTTCTTTTGTCAAATTAAATTTTGTGAAAGTAGGTCACGTGACTTTTAATATGCTATCGTGACCTTTACCACTTTTTGTAATAATGTATCATTCCGAAAATCAACGAAATAAAAATAACTTGCTAGAGCATGTCTTCCTCTATCAGAATCTACTAAAAATCAGTTGGGTCTTCAAAATTTACAACTTTATGACTACTTTTGTACAGTTGGTAGGTTACAAATGAGTCAATTTATAGACTTTACATAAGAAATACACTAACACAACTTACTATTCTGTTTCTTAAGTTACTAAAATTAATCTAGATTTTTATGTATAAAGTACAAAGCCAGGAAAAACAAAATTCTACCTTCTGATTCCAAAGAAACTGTCTAATCAGAATATCTGGACTCAAAGTGTGCTAACCACTAACATTACCAGGCCTTCACCCAGTACAGCGGACTCACATCCAGGTGAAATTCATCTCAAAGAACAAATGCCAAGTCTGTGAGAGTCATTAAGTTCAAGAAGCACAGTGATGAATGACTAAGGTACTTTGATTGCGATATTGAGTATTATCTTCAAGCAAACTGAATCCTAGACCCTGATTAGTCCATCTATAGCAACGACTGTGTGATTTTATATAATTTGCACAGCTATATTGCCCCCAGATATTAAAAATGTACGTGTACATTATGTTGTGTTATTTCCTGCAGAACGGACCAATACACTACATGTATGCACGTACATCTTCACCGCGTGTACGCATTTGATATCAAGTTTGCTTGAAGATAAATTGGTTATAAATCCCACTTGCGCTCGTGGAACACGGAATTATGTAGTGCATTGAGTTGCATATGGTCACAGCAGCACTGCATTATTTTCATATTCCAGCGCGCTCGTGGGATAACTATTATCAGTGGCACCAAGGAGGGGGGGGGGCTTGAACCCACCCCTAACATTGTCAATTTGTTTGTTTGATTTTAGGCTAGTTTTTGTTGGTCCAATCTTTTACAGAAATTTGAACAAAACGATTTATGACCCCCCCCCCCCAAAAGCCAAATCCTGGGTGCGCCACTGCTGATAATTTACACTATGAGTCTGGTTAGACCTCATCAGCCCTCAGATGAGAAATTCACAACCAAGATATTTTTAGTAACTTTGAAACAGATAGTAAGTTGTGTTGGTGTATTTCTTATGTAAATCTATAAATTGACTCATTTGTAACCTACCAACTGTAAAAATAGTCATAAAGTTGTAAATTTTGAAGACCCCAACTGATTTTTGTAGATTCTGATAGAGAAGACATGCTCCTAGCAAGTTATTTATTTCGTTGATTTTTGGAATGATACATTATTACAAAAAATGGTTCAAGGTCACGATGCATATTAAAGGTCATGTGACCTACTTTTCACAAAATTTAATTTTGACAAAAAGTGCTTTAAGCATGCAATCCTCATTATTGAAACAACAAATTCACATACATTCGATAAAATTGCCATAGTTTTTGACATATTTACCCATACCAAAGGGTGGTATTTTACTCTAAAAATGCCATTTTTTGTGGATTCTGCCCTGACCACATAATAGGTCGGATCGGGCTAAAAATTGGTGTGTATTCATTGCTCATTAGGACCTACAAGCACAGCAATTTTTATCAAAATCGGAAGACATGAGGTAAAAAAGTGCGTTGGTCTGACATGGAATGACCCAGGTACATGATGCCCCCAGTTTGGTTTTTGTGCAGTAAGTCCAATAGCAAGGGCTGTCAGCGCCAGCCGACATGGCTCTCATGTGTCTGGGTCTAAAGGTACCTTAACATGGATGGATTTTGCAAACTTTAGCTTGTTGGATAGCGGATGAATAGGCCAAGAAGCTGACAAATCGGCAAGGCTTCAGACTTGAAACTTTTGGAGTGAGCCCCAGAAGTAGGTACAATGATGCCCCCAGTTTCGTTTTTGTGCAGTAAGTCCCATAACAAGGGCTGTCTGCGCCAGCCGACATGGCTCTCATGTGTCTGGGACTTAAGGTACCTTAACATGGATGGATTTCGACAAACTTTGGCTTGTTGGATAGCGGAGGAATAGGTCAACAAGCTGACAAATCGGCAAGGCTTCAGACTTGAAACTTTTGGAGTGAGCCCCAGAAGTAGGTACATGATGCCCCCAGTTTCGTTTTGTGCAGTAAGTCCCATAGCAAGGGCTGTCAGCGCCAGCCGACATGGCTCTCATGTGTCTGGGACTAAAGGTACCTTAACATGGATGGATTTTACAAACTTTAGCTTGTTGGATAGCGGATGAATAGGCCAAGAAGCTGACAAATCGGCAAGGCTTCAGACTTGAAACTTTTGGAGTGAGCCCCAGAAGTAGGTACATGATGCCCCCAGTTTCGTTTTTGTGCAGTAAGTCCCATAGCAAGGGCTGTCAGCGCCAGCCGACATGGCTCTCATGTGTCTGGGTCTAAAGGTACCTTAACATGGATGGATTTCGACAAACTTTAGCTTGTTGGATAGCGAATGAATAGGCCAACAAGCTGACAAATCGGCAAGGCTTCAACTTGAAACTTTTGAAGGGAGCCCCAGAAGTAGGTACATGATGCCCCCAGTTTCGTTTTTGTGCAGTAAGTCCCATAGCAAGGGCTGTCAGCGCCAGCCGACATGGCTCTCATATGTCTGGGTCTAAAGGTACCTTAACATGGATGGAGCTTGACAAACTTTAGCTTGTTGGATAGCGCATGAATAGACCAACAAGCTGACAAATCGGCATAGCTTCAGACTTGAAACTTTTGGAGTGAGCTCCAGAAGTAGGTACATGATGCCCCCAGTTTCGCTTTTGTGCAGTAAGTCCCATAGCAAGGGCTGTCAGCGCCAGCCGACATGGCTCTCATGTGTCTGGGTCTAAAGGTACCTTAACATGGATGGATTTCGACAAACTTTAGCTTGTTTGATAGCGGATGAATAGGCCAACAAGCTGACAAATCGGCAAGGCTTCAGACTTGAAACTTTTGGAGTGAGCCCCAGAAGTAGGTACATGATGCCCCCAGTTTCGTTTTTTTGCAGTAAGTCCCATAGCAAGGGCTGTCAGCGCCAGCCGACATGGCTCTCATGTGACTGGGTCTAAAGGTACCTTACCAGAGATGGATTTTGACAAACTTTAGCTTGTTGGATAGCGGATGAATAGGCCAACAAGCTGACAAATCAGCAAGGCTTGAGACTTGAAACTTTTGGAGTGAGCCCCAGAAGTAGGTACATGATGCCCCCAGTTTCGTTTTTGTGCAGTAAGTCACATAGCAAGGGCTGTCAGCGCCAGCCGACATGGCTCTCATGTGTCTGGGTCTAAAGGTACCTTAACATGGATGATTTTTGACAAACTTTATCTTGTTGGATAGCGGATGAATAGGCCAACAAGCTGACAAATTGGCAAGGCTTCAGACTTGAAACTTTTGGAGTGAGCCACAGAAGTAGGTACATGATGCCCTGAGTTTCGTTTTTGTGCAGTAAGTCCCATAGCAAGGGCTGTCTGCGCCAGCCGACATGGCACTCATGTGTCTGGGTCTAAAGGTACCTTAACATGGATGGATTTTGACAAACTTTATCTTGTTGGATAGCGGTTGAACAGGCCAACAAGCTGACAATCGGCAAGGCTTCAGACTTGAAACTTTTGGAGGGAGCCCCAGAAGTAGGTACATGATGCCCCCAGTTTCGTTTTTGTGCAGTAAGTCCCATAGCAAGGGCTGTCAGCGCCAGCCGACATGGCTCTCATGTGTCTGGGTCTAAAGGTACCTTAACATGGATGGAGCTTGACAAACTTTAGCTTGTTGGATAGCGCATGAATAGACCAACAAGCTGACAAATCGGCATAGCTTCAGACTTGAAACTTTTGGAGTGAGCTCCAGAAGTAGGTACATGATGCCCCCAGTTTCGCTTTTGTGCAGTAAGTCCCATAGCAAGGGCTGTCAGCGCCAGCCAACATGGCTCTCATGTGTCTGGGTCTAAAGGTACCTTAACATAGATGGATTTTGACAAACTTTAGCTTGTTGGATAGCGGATGAATAGGCCAACAAGCTGACAAATCTGCAAGGCTTCAGACTTGAAACTTTTGGAGTGAGCCCCAGAAGTAGGTACATGATGCCCCCAGTTTCGTTTTTGTGCAGTAAGTCCCATAGCAAGGGCTGTCAGCGCCAGCCGACATGGCTCTCATGTGTCTGGGTCTAAAGGTACCTTAACATGGATGAAGCTTGACAAACTTTAGCTTGTTGGATAGTGCATGAATAGACCAACAAGCAGACAAATCGGCATAGCTTCAGACTTGAAACTTTTGGAGTGAGCTCCAGAAGTAGGTACATGATGCCCCCAGTTTCGCTTTTGTGCAGTAAGTCCCATAGCAAGGGCTGTCAGCGCCAGCCAACATGGCTCTCATGTGTCTGGGTCTAAAGGTACCTTAACATAGATGGATTTTGACAAACTTTAGCTTGTTGGATAGCGCATGAATAGGCCAACAAGCTGACAAATCGGCAAGGCTTCAGACTTGAAACTTTTGGAGTGAGCCCCAGAAGTAGGTACATGATTCCCCCAGTTTCGTTTTGTGCAGTAAGTCCCATAGCAAGGGCTGTCAGCGCCAGCCGACATGGCTCTCATGTGTCTGGGTCTAAAGGTACCTTAACATGGATGGATTTCGACAAACTTTAGCTTGTTTGATAGCGGATGAATAGGCCAACAAGCTGACAAATCGGCAAGGCTTCAGACTTGAAACTTTTGGAGTGAGCCCCAGAAGTAGGTACATGATGCCCCCAGTTTCGTTTTTGTGCAGTAAGTCCCATAGCAAGGGCTGTCAGCGCCAGCCGACATGGCTCTCATGTGACTGGGTCTAAAGGTACCTTACCAGAGATGGATTTTGACAAACTTTAGCTTGTTGGATAGCGGATGAATAGGCCAACAAGCTGACAAATCAGCAAGGCTTCAGACTTGAAACTTTTGGAGTGAGCCCCAGAAGTAGGTACATGATGCCCCCAGTTTCGTTTTTGTGCAGTAAGTCCCATAGCAAGGGCTGTCAGCGCCAGCCGACATGGCTCTCATGTGTCTGGGTCTAAAGGTACCTTAACATGGATGATTTTTGACATACTTTATCTTGTTGGATAGCGGATGAATAGGCCAACAAGCTGACAAATTGGCAAGGCTTCAGACTTGAAACTTTTGGAGTGAGCCACAGAAGTAGGTACATGATGCCCTGAGTTTCGTTTTTGTGCAGTAAGTCCCATAGCAAGGGCTGTCTGCGCCAGCCGACATGGCTCTCATGTGTCTGGGTCTAAAGGTACCTTAACATGGATGGATTTTGACAAACTTTATCTTGTTGGATAGCGGATGAATAGGCCAACAAGCTGACAAATCGGCAAGGCTTCAGACTTGAAACTTTTGGAGTGAGCCACAGAAGTAGGTGCATGATGCCCCCAGTTTCGTTTTTGTGCAGTAAGTCCCATAGCAAGGGCTGTCAGCTACAGCCGACATGGCTCTCAGGTGTCTGGGTCTAAAGGTACCTTAACATACATAGATGGATTTTGAAAAAATTTAGCTTGTTGGATAGCGGATGAATAGGCCAACAAGCTGACAAATCAGCAAGGCTTCAGACTTGAAACTGTTGGAGTGAGCCCCAGAAGTAGGTACATGATGCCCCCAGTTTCGTTTTTGTGCAGTAAGTCCCATAGCAAGGGCTGTCAGCGCCAGCCGACATGGCTTTCATGTGTCTGGGTTTAAAGGTACCTTAACATGGATGGATTTTGACAAACTTTAGCTTGTTGGATAGCGGAGGAATAGGTCAACAAGCTGACAAATCGGCAAGGCTTCAGACTTGAAACTTTTGGAGTGAGCCCCAGAAGTAGGTACATGATGCCCCCAGTTTCGTTTTGTGCAGTAAGTCCCATAGCAAGGGCTGTCAGCGCCAGCCGACATGGCTCTCATGTGTCTGGGTCTAAAGGTACCTTAACATGGATGGATTTCGACAAACTTTAGCTTGTTGGGTAGCGAATGAATAGGCCAACAAGCTGACAAATCGGCAAGGCTTCAGACTTGAAACTTTTGGAGTGAGCCCCAGAAGTAGGTACATGATGCCCCCAGTTTCGTTTTTGTGCAGTAAGTCCCATAGCAAGGGCTGTCAGCGACAGCCGACATGGCTCTCATGTGTCTGGGTCTAAAGGTACCTTAACATGGATGGAGCTTGACAAACTTTAGCTTGTTGGATAGCGGATGAATAGGCCAACAAGCTGACAGATCGGCAAGGCTTCAGACTTGAAACTTTTGGAGTGAGCCCCAGAAGTAGGTACATGATGCCCCCAGTTTCGTTTTTGTGCAGTAAGTCCCATAGCAAGGGCTGTCAGCGCCAGCCGACATGGCTCTCCTGTGTCTGGGTCTAAGGGTACCTTAACATAGATGGATTTTGACAAACTTTAGCTTGTTGGATAGCGGATGAATAGGCCAACAAGCTGACAAATCGGCAAGGCTTCAGACTTGAAACTTTTGGAGTGAGCCCCAGAAGTAGGTACATGATGCCCCCAGTTTCGTTTTTGTGCAGTAAGTCCCATAGCAAGGGCTGTCAGCGCCAGCCGACATGGCTCTCATGTGTCTGGGTCTAAAGGTACATTAACATGGATGGATTTTGACAAAATTTAGCTTGTTGAATAGCGGATGAATAGTCTAACAAGCTGACAAATCGTCAAGGCTTCAGACTTGAAACTTTTGGAGTGATTCCCAGAAGTAGGTACATGATGCCCTCAGTTTCGTTTTTGTGCAGTAAGTCCCATAGCAAGGGCTGTCTGCGCCAGCCGACATGGCTCTCATGTGTCTGGGTCTAAAGGTACCTTCACATGGATGGATTTTGACAAACTTTATCTTGTTGGATAGCAGATGAATAGGCCAACAAGCTGACAAATCGGCATGGCTTCAGACTTGAAACTTTTGGAGTGAGTTACAGAAGTAGGTCCATGATGCCCCCAGTTTCTTTTTTGTGCAGTAAGTCCCATAGCAAGGGCTGTCAGCGCCAGCCGACATGGCTCTCAGGTGTCTGGGTCTAAAGGTACCTTAACATACATAGATGGATTTTGACAAACTTTAGCTTGTTGGATAGCGGATTAATAGGCCAACAAGCTGACAAATCGGCAAGGCTTCAGACTTGAAACTTTTGGAGTGAGCCCCAGAAGTAGGTACATGATGCCCCCAGTTTCGTTTTTGTGCAGTAAGTCCCATAGCAAGGGCTGTCAGCGCCAGCCGACATGGCTCTCATGTGTCTGGGTCTAAAGGTACCTTAACATGGATGGAGCTTGACAAACTTTAGCTTGTTGGATAGCGCATGAATAGACCAACAAGCAGACAAATCGGCATAGCTTCAGACTTGAAACTTTTGGAGTGAGCTCCAGAAGTAGGTACATGATGCCCCCAGTTTCGCTTTTGTGCAGTAAGTCCCATAGCAAGGGCTGTCAGCGCCAGCCAACATGGCTCTCATGTGTCTGGGTCTAAAGGTACCTTAACATAGATGGATTTTGACAAACTTTAGCTTGTTGGATAGCGCATGAATAGGCCAACAAGCTGACAAATCGGCAAGGCTTCAGACTTGAAACTTTTGGAGTGAGCCCCAGAAGTAGGTACATGATTCCCCCAGTTTCGTTTTGTGCAGTAAGTCCCATAGCAAGGGCTGTCAGCGCCAGCCGACATGGCTCTCATGTGTCTGGGTCTAAAGGTATCTTAACATGGATGGATTTCGACAAACTTTAGCTTGTTTGATAGCGGATGAATAGGCCAACAAGCTGACAAATCGGCAAGGCTTCAGACTTGAAACTTTTGGAGTGAGCCCCAGAAGTAGGTACATGATGCCCCCAGTTTCGTTTTTGTGCAGTAAGTCCCATAGCAAGGGCTGTCAGCGCCAGCCGACATGGCTCTCATGTGACTGGGTCTAAAGGTACCTTAACATGGATGGATTTTGACAAACTTTAGCTTGTTGGATAGCGGATGAATAGGCCAACAAGCTGACAAATCAGCAAGGCTTCAGACTTGAAACTTTTGGAGTGAGCCCCAGAAGTAGGTACATGATGCCCCCAGTTTCGTTTTTGTGCAGTAAGTCCCATAGCAAGGGCTGTCAGCGCCAGCCGACATGGCTCTCATGTGTCTGGGTCTAAAGGTACCTTAACATGGATGATTTTTGACATACTTTATCTTGTTGGATAGCGGATGAATAGGCCAACAAGCTGACAAATTGGCAAGGCTTCAGACTTGAAACTTTTGGAGTGAGCCACAGAAGTAGGTACATGATGCCCCCAGTTTCGTTTTTGTGCAGTAAGTCCCATAGCAAGGGCTGTCTGCGCCAGCCGACATGGCTCTCATGTGTCTGGGTCTAAAGGTACCTTAACATGGATGGATTTTGACAAACTTTATCTTGTTGGATAGCGGATGAATAGGCCAACAAGCTGACAAATCGGCAAGGCTTCAGACTTGAAACTTTTGGAGTGAGCCACAGAAGTAGGTGCATGATGCCCCCAGTTTCGTTTTTGTGCAGTAAGTCCCATAGCAAGGGCTGTCAGCTACAGCCGACATGGCTCTCAGGTGTCTGGGTCTAAAGGTACCTTAACATACATAGATGGATTTTGAAAAAATTTAGCTTGTTGGATAGCGGATGAATAGGCCAACAAGCTGACAAATCAGCAAGGCTTCAGACTTGAAACTGTTGGAGTGAGCCCCAGAAGTAGGTACATGATGCCCCCAGTTTCGTTTTTGTGCAGTAAGTCCCATAGCAATCAGCGTCAGCCGGCATGGCTTTCATGTGTCTGGGTTTAAAGGTACCTTAACATGGATGGATTTTGACAAACTTTAGCTTGTTGGATAGCGGAGGAATAGGTCAACAAGCTGACAAATCGGCAAGGCTTCAGACTTGAAACTTTTGGAGTGAGCCCCAGAAGTAGGTACATGATGCCCCCAGTTTCGTTTTGTGCAGTAAGTCCCATAGCAAGGGCTGTCAGCGCCAGCCGACATGGCTCTCATGTGTCTGGGTCTAAAGGTACCTTAACATGGATGGATTTCGACAAACTTTAGCTTGTTGGGTAGCGAATGAATAGGCCAACAAGCTGACAAATCGGCAAGGCTTCAGACTTGAAACTTTTGGAGTGAGCCCCAGAAGTAGGTACATGATGCCCCCAGTTTCGTTTTTGTGCAGTAGGTCCCATAGCAAGGGCTGTCAGCGACAGCCGACATGGCTCTCATGTGTCTGGGTCTAAAGGTACCTTAACATGGATGGAGCTTGACAAACTTTAGCTTGTTGGATAGCGGATGAATAGGCCAACAAGCTGACAGATCGGCAAGGCTTCAGACTTGAAATTTTTGGAGTGAGCCCCAGAAGTAGGTACATGATGCCCCCAGTTTCGTTTTTGTGCAGTAAGTCCCATAGCAAGGGCTGTCAGCGCCAGCCGACATGGCTCTCCTGTGTCTGGGTCTAAGGGTACCTTAACATAGATGGATTTTGACAAACTTTAGCTTGTTGGATAGCGGATGAATAGGCCAACAAGCTGACAAATCGGCAAGGCTTCAGACTTGAAACTTTTGGAGTGAGCCCCAGAAGTAGGTACATGATGCCCCCAGTTTCGTTTTTGTGCAGTAAGTCCCATAGCAAGGGCTGTCAGCGCCAGCCGACATGGCTCTCATGTGTCTGGGTCTAAAGGTACATTAACATGGATGGATTTTGACAAAATTTAGCTTGTTGAATAGCGGATGAATAGTCTAACAAGCTGACAAATCGTCAAGGCTTCAGACTTGAAACTTTTGGAGTGATTCCCAGAAGTAGGTACATGATGCCCTCAGTTTCGTTTTTGTGCAGTAAGTCCCATAGCAAGGGCTGTCTGCGCCAGCCGACATGGCTCTCATGTGTCTGGGTCTAAAGGTACCTTCACATGGATGGATTTTGACAAACTTTATCTTGTTGGATAGCGGATGAATAGGCCAACAAGCTGACAAATCGGCATGGCTTCAGACTTGAAACTTTTGGAGTGAGTTACAGAAGTAGGTCCATGATGCCCCCAGTTTCTTTTTTGTGCAGTAAGTCCCATAGCAAGGGCTGTCAGCGCCAGCCGACATGGCTCTCAGGTGTCTGGGTCTAAAGGTACCTTAACATACATAGATGGATTTTGACAAACTTTAGCTTGTTGGATAGCGGATGAATAGGCCAACAAGCTGACAAATCAGCAAGGCTTCAGACTTAAAACTTTTGGAGTGAGCCCCAGAAGTAGGTACATGATGCCCCCAGTTTCGTTTTTGTGCAGTAAGTCCCATAGCAAGGGCTGTCAGCGCCAGCCGACATGGCTCTCATGTGTCTGGGTCTAAAGGTACCTTAACATGGATGGATTTTGACAAACTTTAGCTTGTTGGATAGCGGATGAATAGGCCAACAAGCTGACAAATCGGCAAGGCTTCAGACTTGAAACTTTTGGAGTGAGCGCCAGAAGTAGGTACATGATGCCCCCAGTTTCGTTTTTTGTGCAGTAAGTCCCATACCAAGGGCTGTCAGCGCCAGCCGACATGGCTCTCATGTGTCTGGGTCTAAAGGTACCTCAACATGGATGGATTTTGACAAACTTTAGCTTGTTGGATAGCGGATGAATAGGCCAACAAGCTGACAAATCGGCAAGGCTTCAGACTTGAAACTTTTGGAGTGAGCCCCAGAAGTAGGTACATGATGCCCCCAGTTTCGTTTTTGTGCAGTAAGTCCCATAGCAAGGGCTGTCAGCGCCAGCCGACATGGCTCTCATGTGTCTGGGTCTAAAGGTACCTTAACATGGATGGATTTTGACAAACTTTAGCTCGTTGGATAGCGGATGAATAGGCCAACAAGCTGACAAATCGGCAAGGCTTCAGACTTGAAACTTTTGGAGTGAGCCCCAGAAGTAGGTACATGATGCCCTCAGTTTCGTTTTTGTGCAGTAAGTCCCATAGCAAGGGCTGTCTGCGCCAACCGACATGGCTCTCATGTGTCCGGGTCTAAAGGTACCTTAACATGGATGGATTTTGACAAACTTTATCTTGTTGGATAGCGGATGAATAGGCCAACAAGCTGACAAATCGGCAAGGCTTCAGACTTGAAACTTTTGGAGGGAGCCCCAGAAGTAGGTACATGATGCCCCCAGTTTCGTTTTTGTGCAGTAAGTCCCATAGCAAGGGCTGTCAGCGCCAGCCGACATGGCTCTCATGTGTCTGGGTCTAAAGGTACCTTAACATAAATGGATTTTGACAAACTTTAACTTGTTAGATAGCGGATGAATAGGCCAACAAGCTGACAAATCGGCAAGGCTTCAGACTTGAAACTTTTGGAGTGAGCCCCAGAAGTAGGTACATGATGCCCCCAGTTTCGTTTTTGATCAGTAAGTCCCATACCAAGGGCTGTCAGCGCCAGCCGACATGGCTCTCATGTGTCTGGATCTAAAGGTACCTTAACATAAATGGATTTTGACAAACTTTAACTTGTTGGATAGCGGATGAATAGGTTAACAAGCTGACAAATCGGCAGGGCTTCCGACTTGATACTTTTGGAGTGAGCCCCAGCAGTAGGTACATGATGCCACCAGTTTCGTTTTAGTGCAGTAAGTCCCTCAGCAAGGGCTGTCAGCGCCATCCGACATGGCTCTCATGTGTCTGGGTCTAAAGGTACCTCAACATGGATGGATTTTGACAAACTTTAGCTTGTTGGATAGCGAATGAATAGGCCAACAAGCTGACAAATCGGCAAGGCTTCAGACTTGAAACTTTTGGAGTGAGCCCCAGAAGTAGGTACATGATGCCCCCAGTTTCGTTTTTGTGCAGTAAGTCCCATAGCAAGGGCTGTCAGCGCCTGCCGACATGGCTCTCATGTGTCTGGGTCTAAAGGTACCTTAACATGGATGGATTTTGACAAACTTTAGCTCGTTGGATAGGTGATGAATAGGCCAACAAGCTGACAAATCGGCAAGGCTTCAGACTTGAAACTTTTGGAGTGAGCCCCAGAAGTAGGTACATGATGCCCTCAGTTTCGTTTTTGTGCAGTAAGTCCCATAGCAAGGGCTGTCTGCGCCAGCCGACATGGCTCTCATGTGTCCGGGTCTAAAGGTACCTTAACATGGATGGATTTTGACAAACTTTATCTTGTTGGATAGCGGATGAATAGGCCAACAAGCTGACAAATCGGCAAGGCTTCAGACTTGAAACTTTTGGAGTGAGCCCCAGAAGTAGGTACATGATGCCCCCAGTTTCGTTTTTGTGCAGTAAGTCCCATAGCAAGGGCTGTCAGCGCAAGCCGACATGGCTCTCATGTGTCTGGGTCTAAAGGTACCTTAACATAAATGGATTTTGACAAACTTTAACTTGTTGGATAGCGGATGAATAGGCCAACAAGCTGACAAATCGGCAAGGCCTTAGACCTGAAACTTTTGGAGAAAACCGCAGATGTAGTAGCTGATGCCACTTGTTTCGTGTTTGTGCAGTAAGAGCCATAGCAAGGCCTGTCAGCGCCAACCGGCATGGCTCTCATGTATCGCAGTCTACAGGTATCTTACCATGGACGGTTATGGACAAACTTTATACCGTTGGAAAGCGGATGTAGGCCAACCAGCAAGCAATTCGGCAAGGCCCTAGACCTTAAACTTTTTGAGAAAACCGCAGATGTAGTAGCTGATGCCACTAGTTTTGTTTTTTGTGCATTAAGTCCCATAGCAAGGCCTGTCAGCGCCAACCTGCATGGCTCTCATGTATCGCAGTCTAAAGGTACCTTAACATGGACCGTTCTGGACAAACTTTATACCGTTGGAAAGCGGATTAATGGGCCAACCAGCATACAAATCGGCAAGGCCCTAGACTTGACACTTTTGGAGAAAACCGCAGATGTAGTAGCTCATGCCACTAGTTTCGTTTTTGTTCAGTAAATCCCATTGCAAGGCCTGTCAGCGCCAACCTGCATGGCTCTCATGTATCGCAGTCTACAGGTACCTTAACATGGACGGTTCTGGACAAACTTTATACCTTTGGAAAGCGGATTAATGGGCCAACCAGCATACAAATCGGCAAGGCCCTAGACTTGACACTTTTGGAGAAAACCGCAGATGTAGTAGCTCATGCCACTAGTTTCGTTTTTGTTCAGTAAATCCCATTGCAAGGCGTGTCAGTGCCAACCTGCATGTCTCTCGTGTATTGCTGTCTAAAGGTACTTAACATGGACGGTTATGGACAAACTTTATACCTTTGGAAAGCGAATTAATGGGCCAACCAGCATACAAATCGGCAAGGCCCTAGACCTGAAACTTTTGGAGAAAATTGCAAATGTAGTTGCTGATGCCACTAGTTTTGTTTTTTGTGCATTAAGTCCCATAGCAAGGCCTGTCAGCGCCAACCTGCATGGCTCTCATGTATCGCAGTCTAAAGGTACCTTAACATGGACCGTTCTGGACAAACTTTATACCGTTGGAAAGCGGATTAATGGGCCAACCAGCATACAAATCGGCAAGGCCCTAGACTTGACACTTGTGGAGAAAACCGCAGATGTAGTAGCTCATGCCACTAGTTTCGTTTTTGTTCAGTAAATCCCATAGCAAGGCCTGTCAGCGCCAACCTGCATGGCTCTCATTTATCGCAGTCTACAGGTACCTTAACATGGACGGTTCTGGACAAACTTTATACCGTTGGAAAGCGGATGAATAGGCCAACCAACATGCAAATCAGGAAGGCCTTAGACCTGAAACTTTTGGAGAAAACCGCAGATGTAGTAGCTGATGCCACTTGTTTCGTGTTCGTGCAGTAAGAGCCATAGAAAGGCCTGTCAGCGCCAACCGGCATGGCTCTCATGTATCGCAGTCTACAGGTACCTTAACATGGACGGTTATGGACAAACTTTATACCGTTGGAAAGCGGATGTAGGCCAACCAGCAAGCAATTCGGCAAGGCCCTAGACCTTAAACTTTTTGAGAAAACCGCAGATGTAGTAGCTGATGCCGCTAGTTTCATTTTTGTGCAGTAAGTTCCATAGCAAGGCCTGTCAGCGCCAACCTGCATGGCTCTCATGTATCGCAGTCTACAGGTACCTTAACATGGACGGTTATGGACAAACTTTATACCGTTGGAAAGCGGATGTAGGCCAACCAGCAAGCAATTCGGGAAGGCCCTAGACCTGAAACTTTTGTGGAAAAATGCAAATGTAGTAGCTGATGCCACTAGTTTTGTTTTTTTGTGCATTAAGTCCCATAGCAAGGCCTGTCAGCGCCAACCGGCATGGCTCTCATGTATCGCAGTCTACAGGTACCTTAACATAAACCGTCCTGGACAAACTTTATACCGTTGGAAAGCGGATTAATGGGCATACCAGCATACAAATCGGCAAGGCCCTAGACTTGACACTTTTGGAGAAAACCGCAGATGTAGTAGCTCATGCCACTAGTTTCGTTTTTGTTCAGTAAATCCCATTGCAAGGCCTGTCAGTGCCAACCTGCATGGCTCTCATGTATCGCAGTCTACAGGTACCTTAACATGGACGGTTCTGGACAAACTTTATACCTTTGGAAAGCGAATTAATGGGCCAACCAGCATACAAATCGGCAAGGCCCTAGACTTGACACTTTTGGAGAAAACCGCAGATGTAGTAGCTCATGCCACTAGTTTCGTTTTTGTTCAGTAAATCCCATTGCAAGGCTTGTCAGCGCCAACCTGCATGGCTCTCATGTATCGCAGTCTACAGGTACCTAAACATGGACGGTTCTGGACAAACTTTATACCTTTGGAAAGCGGATTAATGGGCCAACCAGCATACAAATCGGCAAGGCTCTAGACTTGACACTTTTGGAGAAAACCGCAGATGTAGTAGCTCATGCCACTAGTTTCGTTTTTGTTCAGTAAATCCCATTGCAAGGCGTGTCAGTGCCAACCTGCATGTCTCTCGTGTATTGCAGTCTAAAGGTACTTAACATGGACGGTTATGGACAAACTTTATACCTTTGGAAAGCGAATTAATGGGCCAACCAGCATACAAATCGGCAAGGCCCTAGACCTCAAACTTTTGGAGAAAATTGCAAATGTAGTAGCTGATGCCACTAGTTTTGTTTTTTGTGCATTAAGTCCCATAGCAAGGCCTGTCAGCGCCAACCTGCATGGCTCTCATGTATCGCAGTCTAAAGGTACCTTAACATGGACCGTTCTGGACAAACTTTATACCGTTGGAAAGCGGATTAATGGGCCAACCAGCATACAAATCGGTAAGGCCCTAGACTTGACACTTTTGGAGAAAACCGCAGATGTAGTAGCTCATGCCACTAGTTTCGTTTTTGTTCAGTAAATCCCATAGCAAGGCCTGTCAGCGCCAACCTGCATGACTCTCATTTATCGCAGTCTACAGGTACCTTAACATGGACGGTTCTGGACAAACTTTATACCGTTGGAAAGCGGATGAATAGGCCAACCAACATGCAAATCAGGAAGGCCTTAGACCTGAAACTTTTGGAGAAAACCGCAGATGTAGTAGCTGATGCCACTTGTTTCGTGTTTGTGCAGTAAGAGCCATAGCAAGGCCTGTCAGCGCCAACCGGCATGGCTCTCATGTATCGCAGTCTACAGGTACCTTAACATGGACGGTTATGGACAAACTTTATACCGTTGGAAAGCGGATGTAGGCTAACCAGCAAGCAATTCGGCAAGGCCCTAGACCTGAAACTTTTGGGGGAAAATGCAAATGTAGTAGCTGCTGCCACTAGTTTTGTTTTTTTGTGCATTAAGTCCCATAGCAAGGCCTGTCAGCGCCAACCGGCATGGCTCTCATGTATCGCAGTCTACAGGTACCTTAACATGGACCGTCCTGGACAAACTTTATACCTTTGGAAAGCAAATTAATGGGCCAACCAGCATAACAATTGGCAAGGCTTTAGACCTTAATCTTTTGGAGAAAACCGCAGGTGTAGTACTTGATGCCACTAGTTTCGTTTTTGTTCAGTAAATCCCATTGCAAGGCCTGTCAGTGCCAACCTGCATGGCTCTCATGTATCGCAGTCTACAGGTACCTTAACATGGACGGTTCTGGACAAACTTTATACCGTTGGAAAGCGGATGAATAGGCCAACCAACATGCAAATCGGGAAGGCCCTATATAGACCTGAAACTTTTGAAGAAAACCGCTGATGCTGATGCCGCTATCGCGATGCTCAAAATTTTGTCCACATGGTCCGCAATGAAACAGAAGTCACATCTGGTATAACATAGGTCATAGGCCACTCCCTTCACAAGATTCTGAACTTACCTACGCCGGCCAAATCACGATTTGCATGGCCTCAAAATCCTCAGTATTTGAGCATGCTGCAGGCCATGAACTTGAGGGTTTGTTAAAAAAAAATATGGGTGGAAGCCATGCACACTAGGACTGTGAGCTTGTAGTAATGTAGTTCCGTTCAATTTGGATAAAATAGGGGCTCTTAAAGCGCTCTATTTTGCAATGGAGTGTAGGCATCGTTTTTTTCAAAATGGCGATGGGCTTCAACACTATTTTCAGGGGTGATCATCTTCGGATGGAAATTTCTCCTAAAAGTCATCAGTTAACCCCCGAAAATTGAAAAGAAAATGGAAGATGATGCGATAAGCTTGAATTTGATGTGTGTCTCCAACACCTTGGAGAGTTGTGAGTATTTTTCCCGAATTTTTGAAGTGGGAGCATTTACTATTGGGGTCTATGGAAGTTTATTTACTGTCTGGGCTCGGAACCATCGAAGTATCCCAGCGTCCTGTTTGCAGGGCGGCACAAGGGCGGATCCAGGGGGGGGGGGCAAAGGGGGCCATGCCCCCCCCCCCCCAAAAAAAAAAACGAAACCAATTTTTTTTTTTTTTATGTGACATCGCAATAAAGGCAGGCAATGAGTACACCACCATCTTTTCCTCAAAAAAACATTGGTTAAAGTTGTCAGAAATTGCCTCAGATCGCACCACAGAGCATCTAGAATCCCAAAAAAAATTTTTGACCCACTTGTTCGGGATTTTTTTGGCCCCCCCCCCCAAAAAAAAAAATTTGTTCTGGATCCGCCCTTGCAGGGCGGGGGTACGAGCGAATTTATTTTAGACCATTACATTTTCACAGCGCCCTCAATTTTTAATTGGCCACCATATATGGCATGTCAAACGTTGCAATATTCAATATTTTGCAATATATATGTTGGATGTTCAATATGTGTTTGTTATCTTTTACATTTATGTGCGATGTTCAATATAAGTGTGCGATGTTTTTCATTATTTGCGCGATGTTTAATATATTGTGCGATGTTTTACAATATATGTGCGATGTTCAATATATGTGTGCGATGTTTTACATTTATATGCGATTTTCAATTTATATGTGCGATGTTTTTGACGATATATATGTGCGATGTTTTCAATATTATGTTCGATTTTTTGCATTAAATGTGCGATGTTTTTCGATACAATTGTGTGTGTTGTTCTACAATATATTTGCGATATTCTCAAATATGTGAGCAATGTTAAGGAAAGGTTATATTTCACACTTGTCCGGCCACTCTTAGAATATGGTGTAGCAGCATGGAACCCTTATAAAATCAGTCATCAGTCTGCGATTGAGAAAATTCAGCGCAGAGCTGCACGCTTCGTTCATGGAGATTACACCAGACAGAGTGGCGTCTCCCACATGTTATCGTCTCTTGTATGGGAGAAGTTAACTGATAGGAGGGAAACCCACCAGATGACTCAACTCTACAAGATCATCACTCACACCATTGACATTGATGCTTCAGACTATCTTCAACCAAAAACACAGAGATCCAGGAGGGGGAACAACAACCAATTTAACATAGTGCAAACATCCTCAACTGTATTCAAGAACTCATTTTTTCCAAGGACAATTAAATTATGGAATGACCTGCCCCAACACATCACGGACTCTTTGACGCACAAGACCTTTAGGGACAACTACTACAACCACATCATGACCGAGACCTAGGTGCCGACGCCTCCCCGTGACCTCCTAGTCAAGATCCCTAGAGGATGTTTCAGGAGGAAACCAACCAAGTACCAAGTACCAAGTAAGTAATGTTTCACACATAATGATTGACATTTTGAGCTATTTGTATTCGATGTTTCATCGGTATGTTTGCATTCGATCTTTTGCAATATGCATTTGATATTTCCCTTTTCATTCGATGTTTCTTTAAGAGTCAAAGTCTGGTTACTAGACCGCGAAAGTCTGACTATTTTGCCTAAAGTCAGTGTATGAGACGTCAGGGGATCGCGTAAAGTGATCAGAGCCAGACCTAAACGGTAAAAACCGGAATTGTGGGTAATTCTTTAAGCATACGCAATGCGTTCATCATTGTTTGGGCAGTACCCCCAGCTGTGCCTGTACTATCCATAGTGTTATGTGCATCATCTATGCATTGAGGAGTGCATGACACATGGTCTGAGCTCCAAGGCCGATGTGCACCTGTCCCGTTTAATGATCCAGTTACCTGATAATGTGTTAGCATAAGCTGATGTAAAATTGGGCAAAATTAGATGTTTATGAAAACTCCAGATGTAAAGTTTCCGCAAAAACAGCTGTTGAAAAAGAGCCCAATGTTGAACTTTACTGAGTCTGAGGTCTATCGAGGGGACGATCCTTATTTCAACTCCCGGAGATTCGCTGACAGTCTCTATTTTTCTTTTTAAGAAAGTCGAAATAGCTGAAGAGGGAGGTGAGAATCTATATGTACCCAGATACAAAGAGTAGAAATCTACGCGTCTGCCTTTTGAAAATACACAATTGCGGTGTTCATTGTTGCGTAATGATCCGCCTAGCACACGACTGTTTTGCACATTAGGCTGTGTTATGCAGCTTCCTAACAAACCAAACACACTGGGCTCATTATATCGACTTGTTTTTACCCATTAAGGTAAAGCAAATGGACCCAGTAATCTTCCTGGCGCGTTTGCTCACCTATAAAGACAACTTTTCTCAGTTTAAGGAAAATTCTAAGGTAACGAAATGGCCGAGTGGTTACGATTCGTCGTCCACGGTTAGCGGGGTCCCGGGTTCGAATCCCGCCGGTGTCTTTTTGGTTTTTAACGTATGAGTTCAATTATTCACTATAAGAGATTTAATTTCCCGTCGTAAAGTACCAACAGTACCTTAGCTTAATCGGTAAGCACTGCTGCTGGTACTGTCTGCGAGTTCCAGGTTGGCGCCTTCGTACAGGTTCAGGGCATGTGGTCCACTCGGAGGATCAGGGCTTAGGGGCCGCCCTGTTCCTCCCTTAGCTCTTTGCTTTTACATGGTGCCTGGCCCTCCGGGGTTATATGGATGGATAGGGAAGGAAGTGTGTATTGGTCGGGGACGCCGAGACCCCGGAAGAGAACTAAGGGATCGGCTGGGGCATTGTTATGGCTCAGACCGATCCCTGAAAGCTTGACTAGCACATAACTTTTTGATTTTTTTTACCCTCTATCTTTTTTACTTTGGTTTAGTTTGATATCTACAGCTGCTCGGCAGGTCTACAGGTACTATCAAAGAAACAAAGGTGTATGTCATAAATCAATGAATATTTCATAATTGACTATAATCAAAACGGAGTTTCGTTCGATCAATTTGACTATCATTATATAATGACGCGATTGCCAATTGACGTAAGAAACGCCATAAATTATACCGGGAAAGAATAAAGATGTACATTGTAATATAAATATTATTTATACATCTTTCAAATAACGTGTCTTTAATTGTGAACATTCCAAGCAATAAAGTAATTTGCAATGGTATTAGAATGGTATATGATAGCACGATCAATGCGTCTCTATTAAATTTAAAAATATATAATTTAGGCCCCTATGTGTGAAATATTCTGTTTATGAAACATTTCAAATAGTAAGGGGTGAACCTTGCATTTTTTAGCGAAATTGGGCAAAATCAGATCTTTCTTGACAATTTCAGATTGTAAGGGGTTAACCTTGCTCTTGTAATAAAATTTGGCAAAATAAGATGTGTATGAAAAATTTCAAATTGTAAGGGGTTAACCTTTCTTTTTAGTAAAATTGGGAAAATTTAAATATTTATGAAAAATTTCAAATCGTCAGTGGTTAACCTTGCATTTTTTAGCAAAATATGGCAAAATCAGGTGTTTATGGAAAATTTCAGATTGTAAGGGGTTAACCTAGCTTTTTTAGCAAAATTGGGAAAAATCAGATTTGTATGAAAAATCTAAAATTGTAAGGGGTTAATCTTTGCCAAATTAGGGCACTAAAAAAGCAAGGTTAACCCCTTTACATTTGAAAATTTCAAATTGTTAGGGGTTAACCTTGCTTTTTTAGTAAAATAGGGCAAATTTTAATGTGCATGAAAAATTTGAAATTGTTAGCGGTTAACCTTGCATTTTTCAGCAAAATACGGCAAAACCAGGTGTTCATGAAAAATTTCAGATTGTAAAGGGTTCACCCTGCATTTTTAGCAAAATTGGGAAAAATCAGATTTGTATGAAAAATCAAAAATTGTAAGGGGTTAACCTTTGCCAAATTAGGGCAAAATCAGCTGTTTCTGGAAAATTGCAGATTGAAAGGGGTTAACCTTGCATTTTAAGCAAAATTGGGCAAAATGAGATTTTTATGAAAAATCTCAAATTGTAAGGGGTGAACCTTGCATATATTAGCAAAATTGGGAAAAATCAGATGTTTCTGAAAAAAATTCCGATGCAAGGAAATAACCTTACTTTTTTTTTTTATAAAATTTGTTAAAAATTAGATGTTTATGAAAAAAATTCAAATTGTAAGGGGTTCAGCTTGCATTTTTTTAAGGAAAACAGGGCAAAACCAGATGTTTATGGAAAATTTCAAATTGTAAGGGGTTAACCTTGCATTTTAGCAAAATTGGGCAAAATCAGATGTTTCTGGAAAATTTCAGAAGTAAGGGATTATCCTTGCTTTTTTAGTGAAATTTGGCAAAGTTAGATGTTAATGAAAAATTTCAAATTATAAAGGGTTAATCTTGCATTTTTTAAAGCGAAATTCGGAAAAAAATGTTTCTGGAAAATTGCAGATTGTAAGGGGTTAACCTTGCTTTTTGAATAAGATTGGGAAAAATTAGATGTTCATGAAAAAAATTCAAATTGTAAGGGGTTAACCTTGCATTTTTTTAGCAAAATAGGACACAATCAGATGATTCTGGAAAATTGCAGATTGTTAGGGCTTAACCTTGTATTTCTAGCAAAATTGGGCAAAAAGAAATGTTTATGAAAAATGTTAAACTGTAAGAGGTGTACCTTGTATATTTAGTAAAACTTGGCAAAATCAGATTTGTAGGAAAAATCTAAAATGGTAAGGGGTTAACCTTGCTTTTTTAGCAAAATTTGGAGCATATTTTACTAAAATTGGGCAGAATCAGATTCTTCTATAAAGCCAGATGTAAAGTTTCCGCTAAAAATACAAGGTTCACCCCTTACAATTTGAGATTTTTCATATAAATCTGATATTGCCCAGTTATGCTAAAAATGCCAAGTTAACCCCTTACAATCTTCAATTTTTAAGAAACATCTGATTTTTCCCAATTTCGTTTAAAAAAGCAAGGTTAACCCCTTTCAATCTGCAATTTTCCAGAAACATCTGATTTTGCCCTATTTTGCTAAAAATGCAAGGTTAACCACTGACAATTTGAAATTTTTCATAAACATTTAAATTTTCCAAATTTTACTAAAAAAGCAAGGTTAACACCTTACAATTTTTGATTTTTCATACAAATCTGATTTAACCCAATCTTGCTAAAACTGCAAAGTTAACCCCTTACAATCTGAAATTTTCCATAAACACCTGATTTTGCCCTATTTTGCTAAAAATGCAAGGTTAACCACTGACAATTTGAAATTTTTCATAAACATTTAAATTTTCCAAATTTTACTAAAAAAGCAAGGTTAACATCTTACAATTTGAAATTTTCCATAAACATCTGATTTTGCCCTATTTTGCTAAAAAAATGCAATCTGAACCCCTTACAATTTGAAATTTTCCATAAACATCTAATTTTTACCAAATTTCACTAAAAAAAAAGTAAGGTTAATTCCTTACATCGGAATTTTTTTCAGAAACATCTGACTTTGCCCAATTTTGCTTAAAATGCAAGATAACCCCTTTCAATCTGCAATTTTCAAGAGACATCTAATTTTGCCCTAATTTGGCAAAGGTTAAATCTTTACAATTTTTGATTTTTCATACAAATCTGATTTTTCCAAATTTTGCTAAAAATGCAAGGTGAACCCTTTACAATCTGAAATTTTCCATGAACACCTGGTTTTGCCGTATTTTGCTAAAAAGTGCAAGGTTAACCCCTAACAATTTGAAATTTTCAGATGTAAGGGGGTTAACCTTGCTTTTTAGTGCCCTAATTTGGCAAAGGTTAACCCCTTACAATTTTTGATTTTTCATACAAATCTGATTTTTCCCAATTTCGCTAAAAAAGCAAGGTTAACCCCTTTACATCTGAAATTTTTGTGAAACATCTGATTTTGCCCAATTTTGCTAAAAATGCAAGGTTAACACCTTACAATTTGAGATTTTTCATAAAAATCTGATATTGCCCAGTTTTGCTAAAAATGCAAGGTTGACCCCTTTCAATCTGCAATTTTCCAGAAACATCTGATTTTGCCCTAATTGAGCAAAGGTTAACCTCTTACAATTTTTGATATTTCATATAAATTTGATTTTTCCCAATTTTGCTAAAAATGCAAGGTGAACCCCTTACAATCTGACATTTTTCATAAACACCTGATTTTGCCCTATTTTGCTAAAAAATGCAAGGTTCACCCCTTACAATTTGAGATTTTTCATAACATTTAAATTTGCCCAATTTTACTAAAAAAGCAAGGTTAACCCCTTACAATTTGAAATTTTTCATTCACATCTTATTTTGCCAAATATCACTAAAAAGGCAAGGTTAACCCCTTACAATCTGAAATTTTCCAGAAAGATCTGATTTTGCCCAATTTCGCTAAAAATACAAGGTTCACCCCTTACAATTTGAGATTTTTCATATAAATCTGATATTGCCCAGTTATGCTAAAAATGCCAAGTTAACCCCTAACAATCTTAAATTTTCAAGAAACATCTGGTTTTCGCAATTTCGCTTAAAAAAGCAAGGTTAACCCCTTTCAATCTGCAATTTTCCAGAAACATCTGATTTTGCCCTAATTTGGCAAGGTTAACCCCTTACAATTTTAGATTTTTCATACAAATCTGATTTTGCCCAATTTTGCTAAAAATGCAAAGTAAACCCCTTACCATCTGAAATTTTCCATAAACACCTGATTTTGCCCTATTTTGCTAAAAAATGCAAGGTTAACCACTGACAATTTGAAATTTTTCGTAAACATTTAAATTTTCCCAATTTTACTAAAAATGAAAGGCTAACCCCTTACACTTTGAAATTTTTCATACACATCTTATTTTGCCAAATTTTACTACAAAAGCAAGGTTAACCCCTTAATCTGAAATTTTCCAGAAAGATCCGATTTTGCCCAATTTCGCTTAAAAATGCAAGGTTCACCCCTTACTATTTGAAATGTTTCATAAACAGAATATTTCACACATAGGGGCCTAAATTATATATTTTTAAATTTAATAGAGACGCATTGATCGTGCTATCATATACCATTCTAATACCATTGCGAATTACTGTATTGTTTGGAATGTTCACAATTAAAGACACGTTATTTGAAAGATGTATAAATAATATTTATATTACAATGTACATCTTTATTCTTTCCCGGTATAATTTATGGCGTTTCTTACGTCAATTGGCAATCGCGTCATTATATAATGATAGTCAAATTGATCGAACGAAACTCCGTTTTGATTATAGTCAATTATGAAATATTCATTGATATATGACATACACCTTTGTTTCAATTTTGATAGTACCCGTAGACCTGCCGAGCAGCTGTAGATATCAAACTAAACCAAAGTATAAAAGATAGAGGGTAAAAAAAATCAAAAAGTTATGTGCTAGTCAAGCTTTCAGGGATCGGTCTGAGCCATAACAATGCCCCAGCCGATCCCTTAGTTCTCTTCCGGGGTCTCGGCGTCCCCGACCAATACACACTTCCTTCCCTATCCATCCATATAACCCCGGAGGGCCAGGCACCATGTAAAAGCAAAGAGCTAAGGGAGGAACAGGGCGGCCCCTAAGCCCTGATCCTCCGAGTGGACCACATGCCCTGAACCTGTACGAAGGCGCCAACCTGGAACTCGCGGACAGTACCAGCAGCAGTGCTTACCGATTAAGCTAAGGTACTGTTGGTACTTTACGACGGGAAATTAAATCTCTTATAGTGAATAATTGAACTCATACGTTAAAAACCAAAAAGACACCGGCGGGATTCGAACCCGGGACCCCGCTAACCGTGGACGACGAATCGTAACCACTCGGCCATTTCGTTACCTTAGAATTTTCCTTAAACTGAGAAAAGTTGTCTTTATAGGTGAGCAAACGCGCCAGGAAGATTACTGGGTCCATTTGCTTTACCTTAATGGGTAAAAACAAGTCGATATAATGAGCCCAGTGTGTTTGGTTTGTTAGGAAGCTGCATAACACAGCCTAATGTGCAAAACAGTCGTGTGCCAGGCGGATCATTACGCAACAATGAACACCGCAATTGTGTATTTTCAAAAGGCAGACGCGTAGATTTCTACTCTTTGTATCTGGGCACATATAGATTCTCACCTCCCTCTTCAGCTATTTCGACTTTCTTAAAAAGAAAAATAGAGACTGTCAGCGAATCTCCGGGAGTTGAAATAAGGATCGTCCCCTCGATAGACCTCAGACTCAGTAAAGTTCAACATTGGGCTCTTTTTCAGCTGTTTTTGCGGAAACTTTACATCTGGATTTTTTAGAAGCATCTGATTTTGCCCAATTTTATTAAAATATGCTCCAAATTTTGCTTAAAAAGCAAGATTAACCCCTTACCATCTTAGATTTTTCATACAAATCTGATTTTGCCCAATTTTAGTAAAATATGCTCCAAATTTTGCTTAAAAAGCAAGATTAACCCCTTACCATCTTAGATTTTTCATACAAATCTGATTTTGTCAAATTTTACTAAATATACAAGGTATACAATTTAAATTTTTTCATAAACATTTCTTTTTGCCCAATTTTGCTAGAAATACAAGGTTAAGCCCTAACAATCTGCAATTTTCCAGAATCATCTGATTGTGTCCTATTTTGCAAAAAAAATGCAAGGTTAACCCCTTACAATTTGAATTTTTTTCATGAACATCTAATTTTCCCCAATCTTATTCAAAAAGCAAGGTTAACCCCTTACAATCTGCAATTTTCCAGAAACATTTGATTTTTTCCGATTTTCGCTTTAAAAAAATGCGAGGTTAACTCCTTTCAATTTGAAATTTTTCGTAACATCTAACTTTGCAAAATTTCACTAAAAAAGCAAGGTTAGGCCCCCCCCCCCCCAAAAAAAAGTCTCCGGTTTCTGGTATGGAGCTTGCCCAAAAAGTGGTGCTGCGACGCGGCTTGTTTTTTTTTTTTTTACCTGTTTTTTTTTGCTTCAAATGTCGGCTGATGACTGCAAATGGTGCCCGACTAAACTTAGTGCAAATATTATGGAAGACCAGAGAGGCCACATAAAACTTATTCTCGATCATAACCCCATCTAAAAACACGTTAAAATTTTGCAGCAGCAGGATTCCAGTCAAACCAGTGAGTTTGGCGGTTTTGAGACATCATCGTTCTTTGAAAATAAAAACTTGTTCATTTTGCTGACGCGCATGGCTACGGCGACGCGCGCGCATACCAGAAACCGGAGACTTTTTTTTTGGCCTTAATCCCTTACATCTGAAATTTTTCGGAAACATCTGATTTTGCCCAATTTCGCTAAAATATGCAATGTTCACCCCTTACAATTTGAAATGTTTCATAAACATCTAACCCCATACAATCTGCAATTTTCCAAAAACATCTGATTTCTCCCGATTTTGCTAAAAAAAAATACAAGGTTAACCCCTTACAATTTGATTTTTTTTTCATAAACATCTAATTTTGCCCAATTTTACATCAGCTTATGCTAACAAATTATCAGGTAACTGGATCATTAAACGGGACAGGTGCACATCGGCCTTGGAGCTCAGACCATGTGTCATGCACTCCTCAATGCATAGATGATGCACATATGGGTAGTACAGGCACAGCTGGGGTACTGCCCAAACAATGATGAACGCATTGCGTATGCTTAAAGAATTACCCACAATTCCGGTTTTTACCGTTTAGGTCTGGCTCTAATCACTTTACGCGATCCCCTGACGTCTCATACACTGACTTTAGGCAAAATAGTCAGACTTTCGCGGTCTAGTAACCAGACTTTGACTCTTAAAGAAACATCAAATGAAAAGGGAAATATCAAATGCATATTGCAAAAGATCGAATGCAAACATACCGATGAAACATCGAATACAAATAGCTCGAAATGTCAAACATATGTGTAAAACATTGCTCACATATTTGAGAATATCGCAAATATATTGTAGAACAACACACACAATTGTATCGAAAAACATCGCACATTTAATGCAAAAAATCGAACATAATATTGAAAACATCGCACATATATATCGTCAAAAACATCGCACATATAAATTGAAAATCGCATATAAATGTAAAACATCGCACACAGATATTGAACATCGCACATATATTGTAAAACATCGCACAAATATATTAAACATCGCGCAAATGATGAAAAACATCGCACACTTATATTGAACATCGCACATAAATGTAAAAGATAACAAACACATATTGAACATCTAACATATATATTGCAAAATATTGAATATTGCAACGTTTGACACGCCATGGGCGGAGGGCCGGAGCTGGACAAGCGAACATTTTATTAGACCATAAAATTGTCACAGCGCCCTCAAATTTTTAATTGGCCAGCAAATTGATCATGGTCCGTGGGTACCAACCAATATTGACAAATAAGTCGGATTCTCGCTATAAACGCCCGCGGCTTCTATGTCAAACTAGTGGTGATGAAGCGTAGGGGTCAGGCAGCCAGACGTACTGATATTACCCTGGTACCCTTTATGGGCATTGCATACAAAAATTGCAATGATGCAGCGAGCGCCTACGTGAATTTGTACATGTACGCCGATGTAGTCGAGTCTAGTTACCGATACCGGTTGTAGCGGAGGTTGGTGCGTGTTTGTAGATATTCCGGGTTTTTTAGGAAAACACCAACAGAAATCATGTCAGAGACAAAAGAGACAAAAGAGACAAAAATATATTCTCTAGAAGATGTTAAACAACACAAAACAAGCCAGTCGATATGGATCGTAATTCATAACAAAGTCTACGATGTCACGAAGTTCTTGGATGACGTAAGTATTAAAAGTCCTCTCCGGGCTCTACCTTTGGAGATTGTGTAGTTACGGTCCCCCTTTTCTTTTCGGTCCTTTAACTTTATTCTAAAATTGCTTCTGCAATCTAAAGCAGTCTTCTTTTGGAAAAGAATGTTGCAACCTGACGCCACTCAGTGGTTGTGTACAAAGTTTAAGGAGAGTCAAGAACATCTTCTAAAGTCATGAAAGTAATTCCTAACTGCAGGCTAACAAAATTGGAAATGTTTCATCATTTTTGCAATGACTGACCTTCATTATATAAAGAAAAAAGTGGCGTCAGGTTGCAGCATTCTTTCCTTTTATATCTAACGGTCTAATGACCCTATATTCTATAATTTGGTGATTGTGTAGTTACGGGACCTACAGTCATGACAGTACAGGCCTCCTCTCTTTACTTTTGATTTAAACTGAGATTTATAGACTAATTTAAGAAACCTAAATCAAGAGAGTCAAGAATGGGTTTATCATTCCAAAATGACTTCAGCAACCTAAAGCAGACTTCTCTTAATTCTAATGAGACTATTTTTTTAGTGATTTTACACAGCGTCTTACAGTAGTAGAAAATGCTATTTTCTTACACATTTTTCAGTTGCAGCCATGCAAATCAGTACAGTTTTGCTCATGAACCCTACAGTACTCGACCCAATAAACCTCAACAGCATGTTTTGTTGGAATCTGTCGGGTTGGGTACAGTCAGTACCCCTAAACTGACAGTCTTTTACATTGGGTTGGCACACCTCCAGAAAAGGGTGTTTCAATTTTAGGAGCTCTTTGATTTTTTTTAAAAATTTTTATTTTGGGACGAATTGGTTCATTGAAATGAAAGAATTACCATGTTCATCAATATGGAGAAGTGGCAAAGCAAACTGCAAAACATTTATTAACAGTATATTTTTCTTTTTAAATCTGGACAGTTTGACTTGTCAATTTAGCTCATCCTGTAACATGCACATTTGTTTCAATGTAAAAAAAAAAGTTGATTTAACCCTTACTCTCTGAGGGTAGTTTACTGCATGTCAGTTGGTTATGCCAATGCCCTCCAGCTGCAGTTAATTGGAGGATAAACTATCTTGACTGTGAAGGCTCCAATTGGCAGGAGTTGGAGGCCCTGGAGGGTGCCTGATACTGACCAGCTGGGGGCACTCACTTTGTTATCAGAGGACTCTCATTGTTCTCTGTGGCATGTATTGGAGTGCCTGTCCAGTTACCCTTGAAATGACATGGCAGATATTGGAGGGCCATGCAAAAAACATAGGAGATTTTCTTGAGGCACATATTGGCATGCGTTGGAGGGTCTAGTAGGGTAAGGGTTAAGTAATGAAATGTATGTACTGTGATAACTGTAGGAATGAGTGAATATAGACACCAACTTAATTAATGTGTATGTTCATACATGTATACATGTACAGTATGATCAACACAAAAAAAATGCCCAAAAAAATTCCCTACCTACCTACATGTACCCTATTTTCAAATGCCATGTAATGAGAAGCAGAATTTTTTGTTTGCCTATTTCTATCAGGCATGCCCCTGATACACCCCCAACTTCATGTAGCAACTGTCACAACTGTGTCAGTATGGTTCAGTATGCCTCACAACTTGTTTGCTAAGTTGCAGTCATAGTTTTTGCAACCAGTGGTCGGTAAAGTTTAGTTGGCCATCACTGCATAACAAGAGAATAGGACACAAACTGCAAAAAAAAACAAAAATGAAAAATGCTGAATAATAGAAACACACAACCCAAAACCAAAGAGAAAATATAAATGTACCTCAATCTTGATTTGGCCCCCAAAATTGTTTTGGACTGGTGGTTTTGATTTTGGTTCATTTGGCAAGATTCATTTTAAAAAATGCGAAGAAAGTTTAGGATAATAAAGTAGACTTAACATCTTTTTTTTTCTTTACGTTTTCAGCATCCTGGAGGTGAAGAGGTGCTTCTTGAACAAGGAGGTAAGTCTTTGCTCATAATGCTAAACCAGTGGTCTTGCATCTTTTGATATCCAGACAGCGCCCTAAAAATTTTTAAAATCAGGCCCATTTTAACATTTTGTTGGAGACGTACGTACAGTTGTTGTAAAGGTCTTTGATAGCCTCCCTGTACGTTCCCCCACAGAAAAAAGCATCTACATGTACACATTGGCACTCAAATTCTCTTGAAAGCATAGGCCTATATCGACAAGTATTTAACCCTAACTCCCTAGTGTCTTTCACTAAGAACTGGACCAAGTCCATCTAAATCCATCAATCACTGTTGCTTCCAAAATTATCGTGAAATACCTTACCTGACTGTAAGTGAATAATAGTCTCAAGCATCCAGTGAAATCATGGCAACTGGTGTGCTGTCATTTTCAATATCCAACAATGGTCAGCCGACCATCGTTGGAAAAAAACTGACTTTTTCTTTCAAACATTGCCCCCAATTGACCTATCGTGGTAGAATCGCAACAACGCAGCCTGTGAAATATTGTTCAATTACAAATTATACAATGGACGTGGAACGCGCAGCATACGAGACAAACAAAGCTTAGCGTACAAAAATTCCATAGGGTTGTCTAAGGGGCGTGGCCAACTCTCAAACGGCGATCAATTTACCAAGTTCAGTTAGTCCACATTTTGTGTGCAATCGGTTACACACCCGTGAACCAGCCAGTCTGGTTCCCTGACCTGACAATTCCCTGACGTCTATGAATTGCTCTGTTTCGTCTGAAGTGTAGGATCAGGAAACCAGGCTACAAGAACAGCATTTTTTTATTGATTTTTCCAGCTTGTTCATCTATGAACACAAAACTTTAAACAGGTCAGTGTAAAAATATTTGCCATAAAATACTAATCCCTAACTCCATCGATTTCTGAAGGAAAAAAAAGCAAAAGCAAATGTCGTATACCTTTAACCATGCGCGATTTAGCAAGAGTTTATATAATAATACCTAAGGGGTTTAGCTGTTTTCATCTCAATAATTGTGCCTGACAATTACATGTAGATAAAGAGCCAGTTACATTTAGAAATGCATAACAACAACTGAACACAGATGGTGTGATGTCAATTTTCTTTTACGAGAACAGATAACGTGACATGCACACCCTTTTTTATAACAAAACTAACAAAAATAATTGTTATCGTACATAAATCAATTTTGTAATTGTACAAGCAGGCAACCATTTATACATGTACATTGTGATTGTATTATGATACTATTTAATATATTTTTTGCTTAATTTATCGTGAGCTACTGTATTTGGAGAGTTTAAATATGAACAGGCTGTAACTCTGAAAATGATCAGTCAATCCATGTAATCCTTCTGTATAGAATTACATGTATAGGGCCTACACATGTGTACGTGTGTATGTACATGTAGTACTTATCAGGATTTGACCTTTTATCATGATATTGATAACCAACAGTCATTCATGTGAGTGGTTTTTTTTTTATTGTGTACCACCCAGCGGGTTTCCTACTATCATTAAATCCTTAAAATATATGACGTACAGTTCTTAAGTGGGTATATGGGTTTCCTGCATAATGTGAAGTATGTACTTACAGGCCTACACTACAGGTCTGTAGCTTTGTACAGAGAATGTATGCAGGTGCCTGTATTCAGTGTGTGTTTATGCTACCCACATGGATTTTATTGAATTGCCAAGAAAGACAGTGAGAAAAGCTACCTGAAGTACAGACTGAACTGATACAAAACACCATGTTACCATGTCTAACATGATGTCATTAAGTAACACCACACTATTTCAGTTTTAAAGGCAAAAAAATGTATGACATGATCTTTGCATTTATCCAAAAACAACCAACCAAGTTATTATCAAAAAGCTTACTTGAATGGATTAAAGATCATACTGGTACTAAACACCCTGTGAAAATTTTTCGTCTGGCTTGCTTGTCACTAGAAGAAATCAAGAAATGTGTGTGTGATTTCCAACGATCAGTCAATTGACAGATTTTGGAAATAAAGAGTTATACTGTGCATGTACACAAAGTCATGTTTCATGATCAAAAGGTTTGTGCATTGTTTTTCTCTGTTTTCTCATAAAGGGTAACACCTACTGAGCTGAAACTTCAACAGGTTGGGTTTTGAACATGAATGGATATTGAGTCGTGTTATTATTGGAAACGAACAAAATCATGAAAATGCATGAAAATTGAAAAGCAGATGACCCTATGCCTTTAAACACACATAAAACGTTACCACAAAATTAATGGTCTTTGGGCAGTGTGAACGACTGCACTGTGTTCTACATGTACGTACTGTACATACCGGTAGTGGTAGATTAATATAAAAGACACAGTACTTCAACCGTATAATTTGCCACAGCTACCGGTATGCCATAGTGCTGGATATTGAAGTAGTGAATATTCATGTAAGAGATTAATTTAAAGAAAAACAATACAAAATGTAATGGTATCATATTTAAAAAGATGTCACATGAACTTCTTTAAATTTATGATTTCTGCTCAAACCTTCCAGGGTTCATATTAAGGCAAAATGCACTGTAAGTTAAAACATGTTTTCTTGAAAACTGACATTTATTCATGGCCAATTTAAACAAAATTGTCCTTCTTTTTTATATCCTGCTTTAGATTTTGAGTGCTTTTGTTCTGCAGTCTTTACGTAAAAAGAGAAATGTAAACGGTCCTGTGATCCTTAATGTTGAACACTGTCCTGGGCATTTTATGTTTCGACATTCATTTATTTCAGAGAAGTAGTGATCCCTGATACGGCACAACTGTAATAAGTCTCCATGCTTGTCATTAAGGATTGAAGAGTTGGGAGATGAACCACAATCCAGGCTGAGAGGCTCTGTGATTAATTCTTGTTTATAGTGGGGTTTTTTTTTTGGGGGGGGGGAGAAAATCGCACATGTAACAGACCATAAACTGAATATTTTTTTGAATGATTTTTTTGTTTCACAGAAATGAATACAACATAAGGCCTACTGGTTTTATAAAAATTAACAAGAAAAAGCAAGACTCAATAAACAAAAATATAAAGAGCAAAATGAAAAGCATGTTTTTAGCCCATTGATGAAGTTGATACATTTTACCATAAACGGTCTCTGTACATTGTACCTATAAATATTTTCAGTAAAAAAAAGAAATGGGTTATTGTAAGGGGTACCTTTAGACAAATACAATGTACAGGCATAGACCCAATGTTGCTCTGGGCCAAACAGCAGCCCAAAACCCTCTGCCGATTATTTCGTGGATTTGTCTTTCCCCCAATCTCGCCCTAGATTTACACATAATTTTTACATTGCGTCTTGTTTTCTGTGTTTATTGCTTTGAAGGATCGAATGCCACAGAATCATTTGAAGATGTAGCCACTCATCAGACGCCAGGGAACTCATGCAGGATTACCTCATCGGTGATCTGGCAGAGGTGAACAAAACTTTTTTTCTAAGAGTAAATCCACGTCTGAATTATGTCCGGCAAGAACAAATGTGTATTTTGAAGAGGCTGAGTCTCCATAGCCAAATGTAGTGTACTTTAGATGATTCCTTATTTTGCTGTTCATTGATTGTTTTCTGTTTGTTGATATGCCACCCATTCCACACTTAGTTGGGAAGGCTGTTTGACTTGCACCGTGTCCTGTCTGTTTTGACCCTCCCTCAAAGAATGCACATAGAAAATAAAAAAATTGTAAATTTAAACTAAAAGTTAAACTTTCGTAACATTTAATCATTATTGTAATATTGGTGTTTTTTCTTTAACCCCATCTATGCAAACATACATTCTGTGCCCAGTAGTCCTTTCAGTCAAAATCAAGCAAGTGACTGTTTTCAGTTGTTAAGAACTCACAGCCTACAGAAAGGAAGATTGACTGGCCGTGACTGTTTATGTACATGTACATGTACATGTAACTTGATACAGCTTTGCTTTGACGGTGACTGCTCTATGTTCCGACACCCCTATGTTCCGACAACCTAGATTGTGTTACTCCCGGTTAGGGTTAGGGTTAGGAATAGGAATATGTGCAGTCGGAACATAGGGGTGTCGGAACATAGAGGTGTAAACGCTTTGACTGTGGGTAATCGATAAGCCAGCCCTGCCCACAACTTGCCCGTTTTTTGTCTGCTGACTGAGTTTGACTCGTCACAGTGCTTGCTTGACATATGAACTAACTGCTGGTGACTAGCTTGTGTAAATATAGGAGGGGAGTGGATGGAAATTTAAACTGTCTGTGACTGTTTAAATGGATTAATGAACCCTTGTGTTGTTTGATCAGCCACAGACAGTCAAATAGTTCTTTCCACTTCCCCTGCCATGCATACATGTACATACAGACTAGTAAAAAACAGTCAAATCACATTTGTGTAAATACTGTGTCTCGTTAAATCCTGTCAACAGACAAAAGAGGTAACTGGAAGGAACAGCTGGCTTATCGATCTCCCCCAGTCAAATAATTATGATAATAATAATAATTTGGGAGGCTAATCATCCTCAGTCATAGATGAGAAGCTGAATTGCAAAGGACACGGCTACAATGTGGTCGAGCGGCAGGCATGTAAGGCGCTTTTTGGCAGCCGGCCATACACGACCCATCCACGGAGCACTGCCCGAGATTGAAAGTGCTTGATTTTTCTAAGCATGGCTATATTGAATTAACAGGGGAGTTTAAAACTGTTCAAATAGTCACTTTATTGATTTTGACTGTTGTGATTGTGTAGCTGAATTTGTCAGCCAGAGAGGGAGAAAATATTATGTGGACGACTTTAGAAAAATTTAGGTTTCTTGGTAATTAAGTAAAACATTTGTTTATCGAGGGGTGATTCATTTATTTAAACTGAGAATACATGTAACAAAGAATTATCTCATTTGTCGTGCTCAGTGTGTTCAGAAAACCATTTTTTAGTTCTGTTAGCAGTTTCTGTTGATTATTTCACTGTTTAAGTTTGAAATGATCATTTCATATTTGTTCTTTTCTTGCTTTTCATAACAGGCCGATTGGGAAACTTCAGTAAAGGTAAGGAGCAGATGCTATATTTATTGAAAAACACCCATCCTGTGATTTGTTCTAAGAGAAAATTCTGGAAACCTTTTCAGTTCTTACAAAAGCAGATAGAAGCGTTCCTTCTACGTGTACAATGTAAATATAGACTACATTGTAGTCTTCTCAATCCACTTTTAGACAGGTTATGTGCAAGGTCCCATAGTCCACGTGGTTCTCTGATCAAGGGCCAATAGATAGGATAACAGCTAGAAATCTCAACAGTTGAAGACGAGCATGACCTTTTACAGACAGCGATTGGGTGAATGAACTAAAAACTTTTTTTGTACCTAGCTTTTCCCCCTTGATTGTTTGAAGGTCGGACAATGATCGTTTTTTTGCCACATTGTGTGTGTGTGCTTCATATACCCCCATTTTTTTTCAGTGTCATGGTCCTCAGGTTTGCTGAATCATCAGGCTTTTGTGAAATGTGTCAATCACAAAGAATTGTAGAACTTCTTAAGCTCTTGCAGGGGTTTTTTACATGTCACTTGGTGGTCGGTCGGTCGGTCTGTCTGTCTGTCTGTCTGTCCCCGAAAATTGACCAAAAAAATTTGACAAAAATTTACCAAAACTATTTGGTGGGAGTCCCGAGTCCAGTAGGCCGAGTCCCAAGTCCAAGCCCGCAGGTTCGAGTCAGAGTCAGAGTCTGAGTCATATGTCATCGTGACTGGGGTCCAAGTCCTAGTCACGAGTCATACATGTACAAGTCTGGAAGGATTGAGGCAGTGTTCACCACTCAAATGAACATATAGTAGGGTTAATGCTTAACAGAGTGATACACATGGCCATGTGTATCACTCTGTTCAGGAATATTCAAATTCTAACTTTGTTAATAATAATAATGCATGTTAAATGTACCTCAAAATTGATGCACCCTCATTTGTTGTAATTTTTTGTGTGTGTTCTGTTTTGTTTGTGGAATGACTAGGGTGTACACACTGACATTGCTTGAAAGAAATCTTAAATTTTCAAATGTTTCTGGATGGTGGTTTTTTTTTTTTTCCAACAGACAAACACAGGACCAAATGCACCTGATGCAGGATCAGGAAGGTTGGTGAAGCATTTCAAGTTTCTAAAAAAAGTATTTTATTTGGTTGTGGTAGGTACAATGTATAACCCTTATCAAGATAATGGCAAAAGTAGAAGCATTTTTCTTGCAAGTTCTTGTTTGATTTACACTAAGTACAGTGTACGTACCTCTGTCGTCCCTTTCCTTTAGAACACCAGACACAGATTTTTTAGGCAAAAAACAAGGCTTTCAGAATTCGGTATTGTTCAGGCATAAAAAAAAAGTGTTCGTACGTGACATGACCTGCAGGGGATATCGTGTATAATAGGGCGTGCAGTCTTCGAAATACTTGCGCAGTTCCCTCTGAATAGCCGGTCAGCGTCATTGACATATTCGTCACAAGCCAGGGGTTAGTGAAAGAACGCCCATGCACCCATGGAATCGAGCATGGCCAAATGGATATCCAGAGTTTATATGGAGCTCAGTGATTCCTTGGTGTAACTGTGATGTGTGGGCTATTTCACCCTCAAACACATGATCAGACTGTACCTGCACAGCATATGTATGGATGACTGCTGAATGTCTCAGGGTGCACACCTGTAAATAACCCTAAACCCATCCGCCAAGCCCATGAATAAACGTTATACCCTCAAAATATTCTATAAAAGAGAGTTCTGAGAGCCATACAATTAAAGAAATGAAGAGATATGGCAATGAACCCCTGGCCTGACTTGGGGCTTCCAATTCTGAGCATTTTGGATGCATTTGGGCTTGAAGGTGGCGCTATTTTGCAATGTTGTGGAGGGATCGTTTTTCAAGATGGCTACTTTTCCGCTTTGGGGAAAATAGGGGTCGTCTTCTTTGGGTGAGAATTTCTCGAAAAGTCAATGGTCAACTCCACCAAAAATTGAAAAAGAAAATGAAAGATGGGCAGCTCAAATACCTGTGAGAGTTTTTAAAAGAATTTTGAAGTATGGGGATTTAGCACTCGTGTCTATGTCAATTTTTAATTCAGGGTTGCATCCTTTAAATGGATATTATTAATGTAGTATTTTGTCATTGAGTAGAGTCTGGTAACAAGAACTCGGACCATTGTATGCAGTATTGCTTCACTGTTACATTAATACCCCACGTTCAGACATTTGTATACCATTACTCTTAATGCATGTGCAAACTCCTTGCTTCCTTTATGTTTGTGTTTGTTCCCTTTTGAACCTTTTCTGCTGGTATGTTCTTTCCAGTTCTCAAAGTGATAATGAAAACAGTGAAGTGGGGACTCTCGATGGTATCAGACCTGTCTATCTTATTTGCATGATTCACAGTACTCTAGTCCAACCCAACCTGCATGCAGCTACTTAATAATACATGTAGGGCAGGTACCACAGTAGTTGCTTTGATGACATTGAAACAATTGATCAATGTTGTAACAAAACAGATAAGATGGCAACAAAAACTTCCATACCCAGTGATAGGCCATCAGCCTGGGGGTTTGGCCAGCATCAAATCAGGGCATAAATGATTATAGTGCGCATGCGCAAGGTATACCGCCCCTTGAGTGGTAACAAGCATTTTGATGGACATTTTGGAAAAAAAAAGGTGATAACACCCAAAAAGTTGCCACCGCTGCAATGCTATCATACATATGTTCCAACTCTGGAGGTGTTTATCTTGCCAAAATCGCTATGACGATTATTCCCCTCATTTGATACCGGTGGGCCAAATTTTTGGACCGAGGCTGATGGCCTATAAATGAAAGTAAAGTGGAGTCCCCTAACGTGCCACACTTTGACGTTTCCCTCGATTTTGCTCGTGCAGTGTTGCAAACGTCTTTGTTTACAAACTTCAAATTCATTCAGTTAAATTATGACACTATTACTTTAATACTGCTTGCTACTGAATCCCTTGTGAACAATTTCAATGTCATGAAAACTAGTCCGAAATTAAAAAACGGTGGCGTCCAGAAATTGGGCACAAAATTGGTCGAGTGTTCCCTAACTTTGAGCTTCCACAAGCATTTAGAATGCACCTCATGGTAAAATTTCTGACGTCGGACTGTAAATTAATTTTCATTTAGGAACCACATTCCAGAACCGTCAAAGAGATTTTTATGAACATTTTTGACATCACAATGTAGTAAGGAAGTGTTTTTTTGAGAAACAAAGTAGACAGTATGAATGCATTTTTCAGAAATTCAAAAATTCTTCATTATAATTGTACATAAAAGCTCGGGACCCAAGGGGATGTTTCAGGTTTATAGCTGAATGTTTGGTGCAGTTGTGTTCATTATAATATGATATTGGGGACCACAATCATGAACAAAAATTCATATTTAGACTTTCGACTTAAAAAATATTTGTATTTAACCTGGGATCCGTAGATAAACGTTGCCGTTGTCCACGCGGAGGAGTATGTCTTTTTCACGTAAGTGTTTGGCACATTGATACTATTGTGCTGGCATTTCTTGTTGGAAGAAGGAATAATCCTTCAGAGTGAAATCAAATGGTGTATCATGAGGGGAAAATGTACACTTCAATTCTACATGTACCGTTTTCTCTATCTTCTAACATTCAGGGGCCAATTTCATAGAGCTGCTTAAGCACAAATTTGCTTAAGCACAAAAACGTCTTGCTTAATAAAAATCAGGTTACCAGCCAAAACTCCATGCGATTGTTATGCTAAGTACACAACAGCTAAATACCAGTCACAAGCAATGTACATCACATGGAGTTTTGACCGGTAACCTAATTTTACTAAGCAATGTTTTTTCGTGCTAAGCAAATTTTCTGCTTAAGCAGCTCTATGAAATTGGG
>NW_024037054.1:12982405-13016569 GCF_015706575.1 Patiria miniata
TGGATGGATTTTGACAAACTATACCTTGGTGGATAGCGGATGAATAGGCCTACAAGCTGACAAATTTGCAAGGCTTCAGACTTGAAACTTTTGGAGTGAGCCCCAGACGTAGGTGCATGATGCTCCCAGTTTCGTTTTTGTGCAGTAAGTCCCATAGCAAGGGCTGTCAGCGCCAGCCGACATGGCTCTCATGAGTCGCGGTCTAAAGGTACCTTTACATGGATGGATTTTGACAAACTATACCTTGTAGATAGCGGATGAATAGGCCTACAAGCTGACAAATTTGCATGGCTGCAGACTTGAAACTTTTGGAGTGAGCCTCAGACGTAGGTGCATGATGCCCCCAGTTTCGTTTTTGGGCAGTAAGTCCCATAGCAAGGGCTGTCAGCGCCAGCCGACATGGCTCTCATGAGTCGCGGTCTAAAGGTACCTTAACATGGATGGATTTTGACAGACTATACCTTGGTGGATAGCGGGTGATTGGGCCTACAAGCTGACAATTTGCAAGGCTTCAGACTTGAAACTTTTGGGAGTGAGCCCCAGACCTAGTGCATGATGCCCCCAGTTTCGTTTTTGTGCAGTAAGTCCCATAGCAAGGGCTGTCAGCGCCAGCCGACATGGCTCTCATGTGTCGCGGTCTAAAAGCACCTTAACATGGAGGATTTTGACTTACTTGAAACTTTTTGGATTGAGCCCCAGACGTAGGTGCATGATGCCCCCAGTTTCGTTTTTGTACAGTAAGTCCCATAGCAAGGGCTGTCATCGCCAGCCGACATGGCTCTCATGAGTCGCAGTCTAAAAGTACCTTTACATGGTTGGATTTTGACAAACTATAGCTTGTTGGATAGCAGATGAATAGGCCTAAAAACTGACACATTTTCATGGCTTCAGACTTGAAACTTTTGGAGTGAGCCCCAGACGTAGGTGCATGATGCCCCTAGTTTAGTGTTTTTTTTGTGCAGTAAGTCCCATAGCATGGGCTGTCAGCGCCAGCCGACATGGCTCTCATGAGTCGCGGTCTAAAGGTACCTTAACATGGATGGATTTTGACAAACTATACCTTGGGTGGATAGCGGATGAATAGGCCTACAAGCTGAAAAAAAATTTGCAAGGCTTCAGACTTGAAACTTTGGAGTGAGCTCCAGACGTAGGTGCATGATGCCCCCAGTTTCGTTTTTTGGTGCAGTAAGTCCCATAGAAAAGACTGTCAGCGCCAGCCGACATGGCTCTCATGAGTCGCGGTCTAAAGGTACCTTAACATGGATGGATTTTGGACAAACTATACCTTGGTGGATAGCGGATGAATAGGCCTACAAGCTGACAAATTTGCAAGGCTTCAGACGTGAAACTTTTGGAGTGAGCCCCAGACGTAGGTGCATGATGCCCCCAGTTTCGTTTTTGTGCAGTAAGTCCCATAGCAAGGGCTGTCAGCGCCAGCCGACATGGCTCTCATGAGTCGCGTCAAAAGTACCTTAACATGGATGGATTTTGACAAACTATACCTTGGTGGATAGCGGATGAATAGGCCTACAAGCTGACAAATTTGCAAGGCTTCAGACTTGAAACTTTTGGAGTGAGCTCCAGACGTAGGTGCATTATGCCCCCAGTTTCGTTTTTGTGCAGTAAGTCCCATAGCAATGGCTGTCAGCGCCTGCCGACATGGCTCTCATGAGTCGCGGTCTAAAGGTACCTTAAATTGGATGGATTTTGACAAACTATACCTTGGTGGATAGCGGAGAATAGGCCTACAAGCTGACAAATTTGCAAGGCTTCAGACTTGAAACTTTTGGAGTGACCCCAGACGTAGGTGCATGATGCTCCCAGTTTCGTTTTTGTGCAGTAAGTCCCATAGCAAGGGCTGTCAGCGCCAGCCGACATGGCTCTCATGAGTCGCGGTCTAAAGGTACCTTTACATGGATGGATTTTGACAAACTATACCTTGGTAGATAGCGGATGAATAGGCCTACAAGCTGACAAATTTGCATGGCTGCAGACTTGAAACTTTTGGAGTGAGCCTCAGACGTAGGTGCATGATGCCCCCAGTTTCGTTTTTGTGCAGTAAGTCCATAGCAAGGCTGTCAGCGCCAGCCGACATGGCTCTCATGAGTCGCGGTCTAAAGGTACCTTAACATGGATGGATTTTGACAGACTATACCTTGGTGGATAGCGGGTGATTGGGCCTACAAGCTGACAAATTTGCAAGGCTTCAGACTTGAAACTTTGGGAGTGAGCCCCAGACCTAGGTGCATGATGCCCCCAGTTTTCGTTTTTGTGCAGTAAGTCCCATAGCAAGGGCTGTCAGCGCCAGCCGACATGGCTCTCATGTGTCGCGGTCTAAAGGCACCTTAACATGGATGGATTTTGACTTACTTGAAACTTTTTGGATTGAGCCCCAGACGTAGGTGCATGATGCCCCCAGTTTCGTTTTTTGTACAGTAAGTCCCATAGCAAGGGCTGTCATCGCCAGCCGACATGGCTCTCATGAGTCGCAGTCTAAAGTACCTTTACATGGTTGGATTTTGACAAACTATAGCTTGTTGGATAGCAGATGAATAGGCCTACAAACTGACACATTTTCATGGCTTCAGACTTGAAACTTTTGGAGTGAGCCCCAGACGTAGGTGCATGATGCCCCCAGTTTTGTTTTTGTGCAGTAAGTCCCATAGCAAGGGCTGTCAGCGCCAGCCGACATGGCTCTCATGAGTCGCGGTCTAAAGGTACCTTTACATGGTTGGATTTTGACAAACTATAGCATGTTGGATAGCAGATTAATAGGCCTACAAACTGAACAAATTTTCATGGCTTCAGACTTGAAACTTTTGGAGTGAGCCCCAGACGTAGGTGCATGATGCCCCTAGTTTTGTTTTTGTGCAGTAAGTCCCATAGCATGGGCTGTCAGCGCCAGCCGACATGGCTCTCATGAGTCGCGGTCTAAAGGTACCTTAACATGGATGGATTTTGACAAACTATACCTTGGTGGATAGCGGATGAATAGGCCTACAAGCTGACAAATTTGCAAGGCTTCAGACGTGAAACTTTTGGAGTGAGCCCCAGACGTAGGTGCATGATGCCCCCAGTTTTCGTTTTTGTGCAGTAAGTCCCATAGCAAGGGCTGTCAGCGCCAGCCGACATGGCTCTCATGAGTCGCGGTCAAAAGTACCTTAACATGGATGGATTTTGACAAACTATACCTTGGTGGATAGCGGATGAATAGGCCTACAAGCTGACAAATTTGCAAGGCTTCAGACTTGAAACTTTTGGAGTGAGCTCCAGACGTAGGTGCATTATGCCCCCAGTTTCGTTTTTGTGCAGTAAGTCCCATAGCAATAGCTGTCAGCGCCTGCCGACATGGCTCTCATGAGTCGCGGTCTAAAGGTACCTTAAAATTGGATGGATTTTGACAAACTATACCTTGGTGGATAGCGGATGAATAGGCCTACAAGCTGACAAATTTGCAAGGCTTCAGACTTGAAACTTTTGGAGTGAGCCCCAGACGTAGGTGCATGATGCTCCCAGTTTCGTTTTTGTGCAGTAAGTCCCATAGCAAGGGCTGTCAGCGCCAGCCGACATGGCTCTCATGAGTCGCGGTCTAAAGGTACCTTTTACATGGATGGATTTTGACAAACTATACCTTGGTAGATAGCGGATGAATAGGCCTACAAGCTGACAAATTTGCATGGCTGCAGACTTGAAACTTTTGGAGTGAGCCTCAGACGTAGGTGCATGATGCCCCAGTTTCGTTTTTGTGCAGTAAGTCCCATAGCAAGGGCTGTCAGCGCCAGCCGACATGGCTCTCATGAGTCGCGGTCTAAAGGTACCTTAACATGGATGGATTTTGACAGACTATACCTTGGTGGATAGCGGGTGATTGGGCCTACAAGCTGACAAATTTGCAAGGCTTCAGACTTGAAACTTTGGAGTGAGCCCCAGACCTAGGTGCATGATGCCCCCAGTTTCGTTTTTGTGCAGTAAGTCCCATAGCAAGGGCTGTCAGCGCCAGCCGACATGGCTCTCATGTGTCGCGGTCTAAAGGCACCTTAACATGGATGGATTTTGACTTACTTGAAACTTTTTGGATTGAGCCCCAGACGTAGGTGCATGATGCCCCCAGTTTCGTTTTTGTGCAGTAAGTCCCATAGCAAGGGCTGTCATCGCCAGCCGACATGGCTCTCATGAGTCGCAGTCTAAAAGTACCTTTACATGGTTGGATTTTGACAAACTATAGCTTGTTGGATAGCAGATGAATGGCCTACAAACTGACACATTTTCATGGCTTCAGACTTGAAACTTTTGGAGTGAGCCCCAGACGTAGGTGCATGATGCCCCCAGTTTTGTTTTTGTGCAGTAAGTCCCATAGCAAGGGCTGTCAGCGCCAGCCGACATGGCTCTCATGAGTCGCGGTCTAAAGGTACCTTTACATGGTTGGATTTTGACAAACTATAGCATGTTTGGATAGCAGATTAATAGGCCTACAAACTGACAAATTTTCATGGCTTCAGACTTGAAACTTTTGGAGTGAGCCCCAGACGTAGGTGCATGATGCCCCTAGTTTTGTTTTTGTGCAGTAAGTCCCATAGCATGGGCTGTCAGCGCCAGCCGACATGGCTCTCATGAGTCGCGGTCTAAAGGTACCTTAACATGGATGGATTTTGACAAACTATACCTTGGTGGATAGCGGATGAATAGGCCTACAAGCTGAAAAATTTGCAAGGCTTCAGACTTGAAACTTTTGGAGTGAGCTCCAGACGTAGGTGCATGATGCCCCCAGTTTCGTTTTTTGTGCAGTAAGTCCCATAGAAAAGGCTGTCAGCGCCAGCCGACATGGCTCTCATGAGTCGCGGTCTAAAGGTACCTTAACATGGATGGATTTGGACAAACTATACCTTGGTGGATAGCGGATGAATAGGCCTACAAGCTGACAAATTTGCAAGGCTTCAGACGTGAAACTTTTGGAGTGAGCCCCAGACGTAGGTGCATGATGCCCCCAGTTTCGTTTTTGTGCAGTAAGTCCCATAGCAAGGGCTGTCAGCGCCAGCCGACATGGCTCTCATGAGTCGCGGTCTAAAGGTACCTTAACATGGATGGATTTTGACAAACTATACCTTGGTGGATAGCGGATGAATAGGCCTACAAGCTGACAAATTTGCAAGGCTTCAGACTTGAAACTTTTGGAGTGAGCTCCCATAGGTGCATTATGCCCCCAGTTTCGTTTTTTGTGCAGTAAGTCCCATAGCAAGGGCTGTCAGCGCCTGCCGACATGGCTCTCATGAGTCGCGGTCTAAAGGTACCTTAAAATTGGATGGATTTTGACAAACTATACCTTGGTGGATAGCGGATCAATAGGCCTACAAGCTGACAAATTTGCAAGGCTTCAGACTTGAAACTTTTGGAGTGAGCCCCAGACGTAGGTGCATGATGCTCCCAGTTTCGTTTTTGTGCAGTAAGTCCCATAGCAAGGGCTGTCAGCGTCAGCCGACATGGCTCTCATGAGTCGCGGTCTAAAGGTACCTTTACATGGATGGATTTTGACAAACTATACCTTGGTAGATAGCGGATGAATAGGCCTACAAGCTGACAAATTTGCATGGCTGCAGACTTGAAACTTTTGGAGTGAGCCTCAGACGTAGGTGCATGATGCCCCCAGTTTCGTTTTTGTGCGTAAGTCCCATAGCAAGGGCTGTCAGCGCCAGCCGACATGGCTCTCATGAGTCGCGGTCTAAAGGTACCTTAACATGGATGGATTTTGACAGACTATACCTTGGTGGATAGCGGGTGATTGGGCCTACAAGCTGACAAATTTGCAAGGCTTCAGACTTGAAACTTTGGGAGTGAGCCCCAGACCTAGGTGCATGATGCCCCCAGTTTCGTTTTTGTGCAGTAAGTCCCATAGCAAGGGCTGTCAGCGCCAGCCGACATGGCTCTCATGTGTCGCGGTCTAAAGGCACCTTAACATGGATGGATTTTGACTTACTTGAAACTTTTTGGATTGAGCCCCAGACGTAGGTGCATGATGCCCCCAGTTTCGTTTTTGTGCAGTAAGTCCCATAGCAAGGGCTGTCATCGCCCCGACATGGCTCTCATGAGTCGCAGTCTAAAAGTACCTTTACATGGTTGGATTTTGACAAACTATAGCTTGTTGGATAGCAGATGAATAGGCCTACAAACTGACACATTTTCATGGCTTCAGACTTGAAACTTTTGGAGTGAGCCCCAGACGTAGGTGCATGATGCCCCCAGTTTTGTTTTTGTGCAGTAAGTCCCATAGCAAGGGCTGTCAGCGCCAGCCGACATGGCTCTCATGAGTCGCGGTCTAAAGGTACCTTTACACATGGTTGGATTTTGACAAACTATAGCATGTTGGATAGCAGATTAATAGGCCTACAAACTGACAAATTTTCATGGCTTCAGACTTGAAACTTTGGGAGTGAGCCCCAGACGTAGGTGCATGATGCCCCTAGTTTTGTTTTTGTGCAGTAAGTCCCATAGCATGTGCTGTCAGCGCCAGCCGACATGGCTCTCATGAGTCGCGGTCTAAAGGTACCTTAACATGGATGGATTTTGACAAACTATACCTTGGTGGATAGCGGATGAATAGGCCTACAAGCTGAAAAATTTGCAAGGCTTCAGACTTGAAACTTTTGGAGTGAGCTCCAGACGTAGGTGCATGATGCCCCCAGTTTCGTTTTTGTGCAGTAAGTCCCATAGAAAGGCTGTCAGCGCCAGCCGACATGGCTCTCATGAGTCGCGGTCTAAAGGTACCTTAACATGGATGGATTTGGACAAACTATACCTTGGTGGATAGCGGATGAATAGGCCTACAAGCTGACAAATTTGCAAGGCTTCAGACGTGAAACTTTTGGAGTGAGCCCCAGACGTAGGTGCATGATGCCCCCAGTTTCGTTTTTGTGCAGTAAGTCCCATAGCAAGGGCTGTCAGCGCCTGCCGACATGGCTCTCATGAGTCGCGGTCTAAAGGTACCTTAAAATTGGATGGATTTTGACAAACTATACCTTGGTGGATAGCGGATCAATAGGCCTACAAGCTGACAAATTTGCAAGGCTTCAGACTTGAAACTTTTGGAGTGAGCCCCAGACGTAGGTGCATGATGCTCCCAGTTTCGTTTTTGTGCAGTAAGTCCCATAGCAAGGGCTGTCAGCGCCTGCCGACATGGCTCTCATGAGTCGCGGTCTAAAGGTACCTTAAAATTGGATGGATTTTGACAAACTATACCTTGGTGGATAGCGGATCAATAGGCCTACAAGCTGACAAATTTGCAAGGCTTCAGACTTGAAACTTTTGGAGTGAGCCCCAGACGTAGGTGCATGATGCTCCCAGTTTCGTTTTTGCAGTAAGTCCCATAGCAAGGGCTGTCAGCGCCAGCCGACATGGCTCTCATGAGTCGCGGTCTAAAGGTACCTTTACATGGATGGATTTTGACAAACTATACCTTGGTAGATAGCGGATGAATAGGCCTACAAGCTGACAAATTTGCATGGCTGCAGACTTGAAACTTTTGGAGTGAGCCTCAGACGTAGGTGCATGATGCCCCCAGTTTCGTTTTTGTTCAGTAAGTCCCATAGCAAGGGCTGTCAGCGCCAGCCGACATGGCTCTCATGAGTCGCGGTCTAAAGGTACCTTAACATGGATGGATTTTGACAGACTATACCTTGGTGGATAGCGGGTGATTGGGCCTACAAGCTGACAAATTTGCAAGGCTTCAGACTTGAAACTTTGGGAGTGAGCCCCAGACGTAGGTGCATGATGCCCCCAGTTTTGTTTTTGTGCAGTAAGTCCCATAGCAAGGGCTGTCAGCGCCAGCCGACATGGCTCTCATGAGTCGCGGTCTAAAGGTACCTTTACATGGTTGGATTTTGACAAACTATAGCATGTTGGATAGCAGATTAATAGGCCTACAAACTGACAAATTTTCATGGCTTCAGACTTGAAACTTTTGGAGTGAGCCCCAGACGTAGGTGCATGATGCCCCTAGTTTTGTTTTTGTGCAGTAAGTCCCATAGCATGGGCTGTCAGCGCCAGCCGACATGGCTCTCATGAGTCGCGGTCTAAAGGTACCTTAACATGGATGGATTTTGACAAACTATACCTTGGTGGATAGCGGATGAATAGGCCTACAAGCTGAAAAATTTGCAAGGCTTCAGACTTGAAACTTTTGGAGTGAGCTCCAGACGTAGGTGCATGATGCCCCCAGTTTCGTTTTTGTGCAGTAAGTCCCATAGAAAAGGCTGTCAGCGCCAGCCGACATGGCTCTCATGAGTCGCGGTCTAAAGGTACCTTAACATGGATGGATTTGGACAAACTATACCTTGGTGGATAGCGGATGAATAGGCCTACAAGCTGACAAATTTGCAAGGCTTCAGACGTGAAACTTTTGGAGTGAGCCCCAGACGTAGGTGCATGATGCCCCCAGTTTCGTTTTTGTGCAGTAAGTCCCATAGCAAGGCTGTCAGCGCCTGCCGACATGGCTCTCATGAGTCGCGGTCTAAAGGTACCTTAAAATTGGATGGATTTTGACAAACTATACCTTGGTGGATAGCGGATCAATAGGCCTACAAGCTGACAAATTTGCAAGGCTTCAGACTTGAAACTTTTGGAGTGAGCCCCAGACGTAGGTGCATGATGCTCCCAGTTTCGTTTTTGTGCAGTAAGTCCCATAGCAAGGGCTGTCAGCGCCTGCCGACATGGCTCTCATGAGTCGCGGTCTAAAGGTACCTTAAATTGGATGGATTTTGACAAACTATACCTTGGTGGATAGCGGATCAATAGGCCTACAAGCTGACAAATTTGCAAGGCTTCAGACTTGAAACTTTTGGAGTGAGCCCCAGACGTAGGTGCATGATGCTCCCAGTTTCGTTTTTGTGCAGTAAGTCCATAGCAAGGGCTGTCAGCGCCAGCCGACATGGCTCTCATGAGTCGCGGTCTAAAGGTACCTTTACATGGATGGATTTTGACAAACTATACCTTGGTAGATAGCGGATGAATAGGCCTACAAGCTGACAAATTTGCATGGCTGCAGACTTGAAACTTTTGGAGTGAGCCTCAGACGTAGGTGCATGATGCCCGCAGTTTCGTTTTTGTGCAGTAAGTCCCATAGCAAGGGCTGTCAGCACCAGCCGACATCGCTCTCATGAGTCGCGGTCTTAAGGTACCTTAACATAGATGGATTTTGACAGACTATACCTTGGTGGATAGCGGGTGATTGGGCCTACAAGCTGACAAATTTGCAAGGCTTCAGACTTGAAACTTTGGGAGTGAGCCCCAGACCTAGGTGCATGATGCCCCCAGTTTCGTTTTTGTGCAGTAAGTCCCATAGCAAGGGCTGTCAGCGCCAGCCGACATGGCTCTCATGTGTCGCGGTCTAAAGGCACCTTAACATGGATGGATTTTGACTTACTTGAAACTTTTTGGATTGAGCCCCAGACGTAGGTGCATGATGCCCCCAGTTTCGTTTTTGTGCAGTAAGTCCCATAGCAAGGGCTGTCATCGCCAGCCGACATGGCTCTCATGAGTCGCAGTCTAAAAGTACCTTTACATGGTTGGATTTTGACAAACTATAGCATGTTGGATAGCAGATTAATAGGCCTACAAACTGACAAATTTTCATGGCTTCAGACTTGAAACTTTTGGAGTGAGCCCCAGACGTAGGTGCATGATGCCCCTAGTTTTGTTTTTGTGCAGTAAGTCCCATAGCATGGGCTGTCAGCGCCAGCCGACATGGCTCTCATGAGTCGCGGTCTAAAGGTACCTTAACATGGATGGATTTTGACAAACTATACCTTGGTGGATAGCGGATGAATAGGCCTACAAGCTGAAAATTTGCAAGGCTTCAGACTTGAAACTTTTGGAGTGAGCTCCAGACGTAGGTGCATGATGCCCCCAGTTTCGTTTTTGTGCAGTAAGTCCCATAGAAAGGCTGTCAGCGCCAGCCGACATGGCTCTCATGAGTCGCGGTCTAAAGGTACCTTAACATGGATGGATTTGGACAAACTATACCTTGGTGGATAGCGGATGAATAGGCCTACAAGCTGACAAATTTGCAAGGCTTCAGACGTGAAACTTTTGGAGTGAGCCCCAGACGTAGGTGCATGATGCCCCCAGTTTCGTTTTTGTGCAGTAAGTCCCATAGCAAGGGCTGTCAGCGCCTGCCGACATGGCTCTCATGAGTCGCGGTCTAAAGGTACCTTAAAATTGGATGGATTTTGACAAACTATACCTTGGTGGATAGCGGATCAATAGGCCTACAAGCTGACAAATTTGCAAGGCTTCAGACTTGAAACTTTTGGAGTGAGCCCCAGACGTAGGTGCATGATGCTCCCAGTTTCGTTTTTGTGCAGTAAGTCCCATAGCAAGGGCTGTCAGCGCCTGCCGACATGGCTCTCATGAGTCGCGGTCTAAAGGTACCTTAAAATTGGATGGATTTTGACAAACTATACCTTGGTGGATAGCGGATCAATAGGCCTACAAGCTGACAAATTTGCAAGGCTTCAGACTTGAAACTTTTGGAGTGAGCCCCAGACGTAGGTGCATGATGCTCCCAGTTTCGTTTTTGTGCAGTAAGTCCCATAGCAAGGGCTGTCAGCGCCAGCCGACATGGCTCTCATGAGTCGCGGTCTAAAGGTACCTTTACATGGATGGATTTTGACAAACTATACCTTGGTAGATAGCGGATGAATAGGCCTACAAGCTGACAAATTTGCATGGCTGCAGACTTGAAACTTTTGGAGTGAGCCTCAGACGTAGGTGCATGATGCCCCCAGTTTCGTTTTTGTGCAGTAAGTCCCATAGCAAGGGCTGTCAGCGCCAGCCGACATGGCTCTCATGAGTCGCGGTCTAAAGGTACCTTAACATGGATGGATTTTGACAGACTATACCTTGGTGGATAGCGGGTGATTGGGCCTACAAGCTGACAAATTTGCAAGGCTTCAGACTTGAAACTTTGGGAGTGAGCCCCAGACCTAGGTGCATGATGCCCCCAGTTTCGTTTTTGTGCAGTCCCATAGCAAGGGCTGTCAGCGCCAGCCGACATGGCTCTCATGTGTCGCGGTCTAAAGGCACCTTAACATGGATGGATTTTGACTTACTTGAAACTTTTTGGATTGAGCCCCAGACGTAGGTGCATGATGCCCCCAGTTTCGTTTTTGTGCAGTAAGTCCCATAGCAAGGGCTGTCATCGCCAGCCGACATGGCTCTCATGAGTCGCAGTCTAAAAGTACCTTTACATGGTTGGATTTTGACAAACTATAACTTGTTGGATAGCAGATGAATAGGCCTACAAACTGACAAATTTTCATGGCTTCAGACTCGAAAGTTTTGGAGTGAGCCCCAGACGTAGGTGCATGATGCCCCCAGTTTTGTTTTTGTGCAGTAAGTCCCATAGCAAGGGCTGTCAGCGCCAGCCGACATGGCTCTCATGAGTCGCGGTCTAAAGGTACCTTAACATGGATGGATTTTGACAAACTATACCTTGGTGGATAGCAGATGAATAGGCCTACAAGCTGAAAAAATTTGCAAGGCTTCAGACTTGAAACTTTTTGAGTGAGCCCCAGACGTAGGTGCATGATGCCCCCAGTTTTGATTTTGTGCAGTAAGTCCCATAGCAAGGGCTGTCAGCGCCAGCCGACATGGCTCTCATGAGTCGCGGTCTAAAAGTACCTTAACATGGATGGATTTTGACAAACTATACCTTGGTGGATAGCGGATGAATAGGCCTACAAGCTGACAAATTTGCAAGGCTTCAGACTTGAAACTTTTGGAGTGAGCTCCAGACTTAGGTGCATTATGCCCCCAGTTTCGTTTTTGTGCAGTAAGTCCCATAGCAAGGGCTGTCAGCGCCTGCCGACATGGCTCTCATGAGTCGCGGTCTAAAGGTACCTTTACATGGATGGATTTTGACAAACTATACCCTGGTGGATAGCGAATGAATAGGCCTACAAGCTGACAAATTTGCAAGGCTTCAGACTTGAAACCTTTGGAGTGAGACCCAGACGTAGGTGCATGATGCCCCCAGTTTCGTTTTTGTGCAGTAAGTCCCATAGTAAGGTCTGTCAGCGCCAGCCGACATAGCTCTCATGAGTCGCGGTCTAAAGGTACCTTAACATAGATGGATTTTGACAAACTATACCTTGGTGGATAGCGAATGAATAGGCCTACAAGCCGACAAATTTGCAAGGCTTCAGACTTGAAACTTCTGGAGTGAGCCCGAGACGTAGGTGCATGATGCCCCCAGTTTCGTTTTTGTGCAGTAAGTCCCATAGCAAGGGCTGTACGCGCCAGCCGACATGGCTCTCATGAGTCGCGGTCTAAAAGTACCTTAACATGGATGGATTTTGACAAACTATACCTTGGTGGATAGCGGATGAATAGGCCTACAAGCTGACAAATTTGCAAGGCTTCAGACTTGAAACCTTTGGAGTGAGCCCCAGACGTAGGTGCATGATGCCCCCAGTTTCGTTTTTGTGCAGTAAGTCCCATAGCAAGGGCTGTCAGCGCCAGCCGACGTGGCTCTCATGAGTCGCGGTCTAAAGGTACCTTAAGATGGATGGATTTTGACAAACTATACCTTGGTGGATAGCGGATGAATAGGCCTAGAAGCTGACAAATTTGCAAGGCTTCAGACTTGAAACCTTTGGAGTGAGCCCCAGACGTAGGTGCATGATGCCCCCAGTTTCGTTTTTGTGCAGTAAGTCCCATAGTAAGGTCTGTCAGCGCCAGCCGACATAGCTCTCATGAGTCGCGGTCTAAAGGTACCTTAACATAAATGGATTTTGACAAACTATAACTTGGTGGATAGCGGATGAATAGGCCTACAAGCTGACAAATTTTCAAGGCTACAGACTTGAAACTTTTGGAATGAGTTCCAGACGTAGGTGCATGATGCCCCCAGTTTCGTTTTTGTGCAGTAAGTCCAATAGCAAGGGATGTCAGCGCCAGCCGACATGGCTCTCTTGAGTCGCGGTCTTAAGGTACCTTAACATGGATGGATTTTGACAAACTATACCTTGGTGGATAGCGGATGAATAGGCCTACAAGCTGACAAATTTGCAAGGCTTCAGACTTGAAACTTTTGGAGTGAGCCCCAGACGTAGGTGCATGATGCCCCCAGTTTCGTTTTTGTGCAGTAAGTCCCATATCAAGGGCTGTCAGCGCCAGCCGACATGGCTCTCATGAGTCGCGGTCTAAAGGTACCTTAAGATGGATGGATTTTGACAAACTATACCTTGGTGGATAGCGGATGAATAGGCCTACAAGCTGACAAATTTGCAAGGCTTCAGACTTGAAACTTTTGGAGTGAGTCCCAGACGTAGGTGCATGATGCCCCCCGTTTCGTTTTTGTGCAGTAAATCCCATAGCAAGGCCTGTCAGAACCATGCAACATCCCCTCTCTATATGTCGATCAAAAGTACCTTAATTTAGGAAATTGAAGACTAACTCTACGTTGTTCGAAAGCTGCTGAATAGGTCTACAACATGCAAAAACAAGCAGGTCTTTAGACTCAAGTCTTGTGGAGAAATTCAAGATGTAGTCACTGAATCCTGACAGTTGCGTTTTGTGCAGTAAATCCCCTAGCAAGGCTTGTCAGAGCCATGCAACATCCCCTCTCTATATGTCGATCAAAAGGTACCTCCAGCTAGGAAATTGTAGACAAACTTTACGTTGTTCGAAAGCTGCTGAATAGGTCTACAACATGCAAAAACAAGCAGGTCTTTAGACTCAAATCTTGTGGAGAAAATTCAAGTTGTGGTCACTGAATCCTGACAGTTGCGTTTTGTGCAGTAAATCCCATAGCAAGGCCTGTCAGAGCCATGTAACATCGCCTCTCTATATGTCGATCAAAAGGTACCTTAATTTAGGAAATTGAAGACAAACTTTACGTTGTTCGAAAGCTGCTGAATAGGTCTACAACATGCAAAAACAAGCAAGTCTTAAGACTCAAGTCTTGTGGAGAAATTCAAGATGTACTCACTGAATCCCTCCAGATGCGTTTTGTGCAGTAAATTCCATAGCAAGGCCTGTCAGAGCCATGCAACATCCCCTCTCTATATGTCGATCAAAAGGTACCTCAAGCTAGGAAATTGTAAACAAACTTTACGTTTTTCGAAAGCTGCTGAATAGGTTTACAACATGCAAAACCAAGCAGGTCTTTAGACTCAAGTCTTGTGGAGAAATTCAAGTTGTGGTCACTGAATCCCTCCTGTTGCGTTTTGTGCAGTAAATCCCATAGCAAGGCCTGTCAGAGCCATGTAACATCGCCTCTCTATATGTCGATCAAAAGGTACCTTAATTTAAAAAATTGAAGACAAACTTTACGTTGTTCGAAAGCTGCTGAATAGGTCTACAACATGCAAAAACAAGCAAGTCTTAAGACTCAAGTCTTGTGGAGAAAATTCAAGATGTACTCACAGTTGCGTTTTGTGCAGATAATCCCATAGCAAGGCCTGTCAGAGCCATGCAACATCCCCTCTCGATATGTCGATCAAAAGGTACCTCAAGCTAGGAAATTGTAAACAAACTTTACGTTGTTCGAAAGCTGCTGAATAGGTCTACAACATGCAAGAAACAAGCAAGTCTTTAGAATCAAGTGTTGTGGAGAAAATTCAAGATGTAGTCACTGACTCCTGACAGTTGCGTTTTGTGCAGTAAATTCCATAGCAAGGCCTGTCAGAGCCATGCAACATCCCCTCTCTATATGTCGATCAAAAGGTACCTCAAGCTAGTAAATTGTAGACAAACTTTACGTTGTTCGAAAGCTGCTGAATAGGTCTACAACATGCAAAAACAAGCAAGTCTTTAGACTCAAGTCTTGTGGAGAAAATTCAAGATGTAGTTACTGAATCCCTCCAGTTGCGTTTTGTGCAGTAAATCCCATAGCAAGGCCTGTCAGAGCCATGTAACATCGCCTCTCTATATGTCGATCAAAAGGTACCTTAATTTAGGAAATTGAAGACAAACTTTACGTTGTTCGAAAGCTGCTGAATAGGTCTACAACATGCAAAAACAAGCAAGTCTTAAGACTCAAGTCTTGTGCAGAAAATTCAAGATGTACTCACAGTTGCGTTTTGTGCAGATAATCCCCTAGCAAGGCCTGTCAGAGCCATGCAACATCCCCTCTCGATATGTCGATCAAAAGGTACCTCAAGCTAGGAAATTGTAAACAAACTTTACGTTGTTCGAAAGCTGCTGAATAGGTCTACAACATGCAAAAAACAAGCAAGTCTTTAGAATCAAGTGTTGTGGAGAAAATTCAAGATGTAGTCACTGACTCCTGACAGTTGCGTTTTGTGCAGTAAATTCCATAGCAAGGCCTGTCAGAGCCATGCAACATCCCCTCTCTATATGTCGATCAAAAGGTACCTCAAGCTAGTAAATTGTAGACAAACTTTACGTTGTTTGAAAGCTGCTGAATAGGTCTACATTATGCAAAAACAAGCAAGTCTTTAGACTCAAGTCTTGTGGAGAAAATTTAAGATGTAGTCACTGAATCCCTCCAGTTGCGTTTTGTGCAGTAAATCCCATAGCAAGGCCTGTCAGAGCTATGTAACATCGCCTCTCTATATGTCGATCAAAAGGTACCTTAATTTAGGAAATTGAAGACAAACTTTACGTTGTTCGAAAGCTGCTGAATAGGTCTACAACATGCAAAAACATTCAAGTCTTAAGACTCAAGTCTTGTGGAGAAAATTCAAGTTGTGGTCACTGAATCCCTCCAGTTGCGTTTTGTGCAGTAAATCCCATAGCAAGGCCTGTCAGAGCCATGCAACATCCCCTCTCTATATGTCGATCAAAAGGTACCTTAATTTAGGAAATTGAAGACAAACTCTACGTTGTTCGAAAGCTGCTGAATAGGTCTACAACATGCAAAAACAAGCAAGTCTTTAGACTCAAGTCTTGTGGAGAAAATTCAAGATGTAGTCACTGAATCCTGACAGTTGCGTTTTGTGCAGTAAATCCCTAGCAAGGCTTGTCAGAGCCATGCAACATCCCCTCTCTATATGTCGATCAAAAGGTACCTCCAGCTAGGAAATTGTAGACAAACTTTACGTTGTTCGAAAGCTGCTGAATAGGTCTACAACATGCAAAAACAAGCAGGTCTTTAGACTCAAGTCTTGTGGAGAAAATTCAAGTTGTGGTCACTGAATCCTGACAGTTGCGTTTTGTGCAGTAAATCCCATAGCAAGGCCTGTCAGAGCCATGTAACATCGCCTCTCTATATGTCGATCAAAGGTACCTTAATTTAGGAAATTGAAGACAAACTTTACGTTGTTTGAAAGCTGCTGAATAGGTCTACAACATGCAAAACCAAGCAGGTCTTTAGACTCAAGTCTTGTGGAGAAAATTCAAGTTGTGGTCACTGAATCCCTCCTGTTGCGTTTTGTGCAGTAAATCCCATAGCAAGGCCTGTCAGAGCCATGTAACATCGCCTCTCTATATGTCGATCAAAAGGTACCTTAATTTAAAAAATTGAAGACAAACTTTACGTTGTTCTAAAGCTGCTGAATAGGTCTACAACATGCAAAAACATGCAAGTCTTAAGACTCAAGTCTTGTGGAGAAAATTCAAGATGTACTCACTGTTGCGTTTTGTGCAGATAATCCCATAGCAAGGCCTGTCAGAGCCATGCAACATCCCCTCTCGATATGTCGATCAAAGGTACCTCAAGCTAGGAAATTGTAAACAAACTTTACGTTGTTCGAAAGCTGCTGAATAGGTCTACAACATGCAAAAACAAGCAGGTCTTTAGACTCAAGTCTTGTGGAGAAAATTCAAGTTGTGGTCACTGAATCCTGACAGTTGCGTTTTGTGCAGTAAATCCCATAGCAAGGCCTGTCAGAGCCATGTAACATCGCCTCTCTATATGTCGATCAAAAGGTACCTTAATTTAGGAAATTGAAGACAAACTTTACGTTGTTTGAAAGCTGCTGAATAGGTCTACAACATGCAAAACCAAGCAGGTCTTTAGACTCAAGTCTTGTGGAGAAAATTCAAGTTGTGGTCACTAAATCCCTCCTGTTGCGTTTTGTGCAGTAAAACCCATAGCAAGGCCTGTCAGAGCCATGTAACATCGCCTTTCTATATGTCGATCAAAAGGTACCTTAATTTAGGAAATTGAAGACAAACTTTACGTTGTTTGAAAGCTGCTGAATAGGTCTACAACATGCAAAACCAAGCAGGTCTTTAGACTCAAGTCTTGTGGAGAAAATTCAAGATGTAGTCACTGAATCCTGACAGTTGCGTTTTGTGCAGTAAATCCCCTAGCAAGGCTTGTCAGAGCCATGCAACATCCCCTCTCTATATGTCGATCAAAAGGTACCTCCAGCTAGGAAATTGTAGACAAACTTTACGTTGTTCGAAAGCTGCTGAATAGGTCTACAACATGCAAAAAACAAGCAGGTCTTTAGACTCAAGTCTTGTGGAGAAAATTCAAGTTGTGGTCACTGAATCCTGACAGTTGCGTTTGTGCAGTAAATCCCATAGCAAGGCCTGTCAGAGCCATGTAACATCGCCTCTCTATATGTCGATCAAAAGGTACCTTAATTTAGGAAATTGAAGACAAACTTTACGTTGTTTGAAAGCTGCTGAATAGGTCTACAACATGCAAAACCAAGCAGGTCTTTAGACTCAAGTCTTGTGGAGAAAATTCAAGTTGTGGTCACTGAATCCCTCCTGTTGCGTTTTGTGCAGTAAATCCCATAGCAAGGCCTGTCAGAGCCATGTAACATCGCCTCTCTATATGTCGATCAAAAGGTACCTTAATTTAGGAAATTGAAGACAAACTTTACGTTGTTTGAAAGCTGCTGAATAGGTCTACAACATGCAAAACCAAGCAGGTCTTTAGACTCAAGTCTTGTGGAGAAAATTCAAGATGTAGTCACTGAATCCTGACAGTTGCGTTTTGTGCAGTAAATCCCCTAGCAAGGCTTGTCAGAGCCATGCAACATCCCCTCTCTATATGTCGATCAAAAGGTACCTCCAGCTAGGAAATTGTAGACAAACTTTACGTTGTTCGAAAGCTGCTGAATAGGTCTACAACATGCAAAAACAAGCAGGTCTTTAGACTCAAGTCTTGTGGAGAAAATTCAAGTTGTGGTCACTGAATCCTGACAGTTGCGTTTTGTGCAGTAAATCCCATAGCAAGGCCTGTCAGAGCCATGTAACATCGCCTCTCTATATGTCGATCAAAAGGTACCTTAATTTAGGAAATTGAAGACAAACTTTACGTTGTTTTAAAGCTGCTGAATAGGTCTACAACATGCAAAACCAAGCAGGTCTTTAGACTCAAGTCTTGTGGAGAAAATTCAAGTTGTGGTCACTGAATCCCTCCTGTTGCGTTTTGTGCAGTAAATCCCATAGCAAGGCCTGTCAGAGCCATGTAACATCGCCTCTCTATATGTCGATCAAAAGGTACCTTAATTTAAAAAATTGAAGACAAACTTTACGTTGTTCGAAAGCTGCTGAATAGGTCTACAACATGCAAAAACATGCAAGTCTTAAGACTCAAGTCTTGTGGAGAAAATTCAAGATGTACTCACTGTTGCGTTTTGTGCAGATAATCCCATAGCAAGGCCTGTCAGAGCCATGCAACATCCCCTCTCGATATGTCGATCAAAAGGTACCTCAAGCTAGGAAATTGTAAACAAACTTTACGTTGTTCGAAAGCTGCTGAATAGGTCTACAACATGCAAAAAACAAGCAAGTCTTTAGAATCAAGTGTTGTGGAGAAAATTCAAGATGTAGTCACTGACTCCTGACAGTTGCGTTTTGTGCAGTAAATTCCATAGCAAGGCCTGTCAGAGCCATGCAACATCCCCTCTCTATATGTCGATCAAAAGGTACCTCAAGCTAGGAATTGTAGACAAACTTTACGTTGTTCGAAAGCTGCTGAATAGGTCTACAACATGCAAAAACAAGCAAGTCTTTAGACTCAAGTCTTGTGGAGAAAATTCAAGATGTAGTCACTGAATCCCTCCAGTTGCGTTTTGTGCAGTAAATCCCTTAGCAAGGCCTGTCAGAGCCATGCAACATCCCCTCTCTATATGTCGATTAAAAGGTACCTTAATTTAAGAAATTGAAGACAAACTCTACGTTGTTCGAAAACTGCTGAATAGGTCTACAACATGCAAAAACATGCAAGTCTGTAGACTCAAGTCTTGTGGAGAAAATTCAAGATGTAGTCACTGAATCCCTCCAGTTGCGTTTTGTGCAGTAAATCCCATAGCAAGGCCTGTCAGAGCCATGCAACATCCCCTCTCTATATGTCGATCAAAAGGTACCTCAAGCTAGGAAATTGTAAACAAACTTTACGTTTTTCGAAAGCTGCTGAATAGGTCTACAACATGCAAAAACAAGCAGGTCTTTAGACTCAAGTGTATTGGAGAAAATTTAAGATGTAGTCACTGAATCCTGACAGTTGCGTTTTGTACAGTAAATCCCATAGCAAGGCCTGTCAGGGCCATGCAACATCCCCTCTCTATATGTCGATCAAAAGGTACCTCAAGCTAGGAAGATGTAGACAAACTCTACGTTGTTCGAAAGCTGCTGAATAGGTCTACAACATCCAAAAACAAGCAAGTCTTTAGTCTCAAGTCTTGTGGAAAAATTTAAGATGTAGTCACTGAATCCCTCCAGATGCATTTTGTGCAGTAAATCCCATAGCATGGCAAGGCCTGTCAGAGCCATGCAACATCCCCTCTCTATATGTCGATCAAAAGGTACCTCCAGCTAGGAAATTGTAGACAAACTTTACGTTGTTCGAAAGCTGCTGAATAGGTCTACAACATGCAAAAACAAGCAAGTCTTAAGACTCAAGTCTTGTGGAGAAAATTCAAGTTGTGGTCACTGAATCCCTCCAGTTGCGTTTTGTGCAGCAAATCCCATAGCAAGGCCTGTCAGAGCCATTCAACATCCCCTCTCTATATGTCGATCAAAAGGTACCTTAATTTAGGAAATTGAAGACAAACTCTACGTTGTTCGAAAGCTGCTGAATAGGTCTACAACATGCAAAAACAAGCAAGTCTTTAGACTCAAGTCTTGTGGAGAAAATTCAATATGTAGTCACTGAATCCCTCCAGTTGCGTTTTGTGCAGTAAATCCCTTAGCAAGGCCTGTCAGAGCCATGCAACATCCCCTCTCTATATGTCGATCAAAAGGTACCTCAAGCTAGGAAATTGTGAACAAACTTTACGTTTTTCGAAAGCTGCTGAATAGGTCTACAACATGCAAAAACAAGCAAGTCTTTAGACTCAAGTCTTGTGGAGAAAATTCAAGATGTAGTCACTGAATCCTGACAGTTGCGTTTTGTGCAGTAAATCCCTTAGCAAGGCCTGTCAGAGCCATGCAACATCCCCTCTCTATATGTCGATTAAAAGGTACCTTAATTTAAGAAATTGAAGACAAACTCTACGTTGTTCGAAAGCTGCTGAATAGGTCTACAACATGCAACAACATGCAAGTCTGTAGACTCAAGTCTTGTGGAGAAAATTCAAGATGTAGTCACTGAATCCTGACAGTTGCGTTTTGTGCAGTAAATCCCATAGCAAGGCCTGTCAGAGCCATGCAACATCCCCTCTCTATATGTCGATCAAAAGGTACCTCAAGCTAGGAAATTGTAAACAAACTTTACGTTTTTCGAAAGCTGCTGAATAGGTCTACAACATGCAAAAACAAGCAGGTCTTTAGACTCAAGTGTATTGGAGAAAATTTAAGATGTAGTCACTGAATCCTGACAGTTGCGTTTTGTACAGTAAATCCCATAGCAAGGCCTGTCAGGGCCATGCAACATCCCCTCTCTATATGTCGATCAAAAGGTACCTCAAGCTAGGAAGATGTAGACAAACTCTACGTTGTTCGAAAGCTGCTGAATAGGTCTACAACATCCAAAAACAAGCAAGTCTTTAGTCTCAAGTCTTGTGGAAAAATTTAAGATGTAGTCACTGAATCCCTCCAGATGCATTTTGTGCAGTAAATCCCATAGCATGGCAAGGCCTGTCAGAGCCATGCAACATCCCCTCTCTATATGTCGATCAAAAGGTACCTCCAGCTAGGAAATTGTAGACAAACTTTACGTTGTTCGAAAGCTGCTGAATAGGTCTACAACATGCAAAAACAAGCAAGTCTTAAGACTCAAGTCTTGTGGAGAAAATTCAAGTTGTGGTCACTGAATCCCTCCAGTTGCGTTTTGTGCAGCAAATCCCATAGCAAGGCCTGTCAGAGCCATTCAACATCCCCTCTCTATATGTCGATCAAAAGGTACCTTAATTTAGGAAATTGAAGACAAACTCTACGTTGTTCGAAAGCTGCTGAATAGGTCTACAACATGCAAAATCAAGCAAGTCTTTAGACTCAAGTCTTGTGGAGAAAATTCAATATGTAGTCACTGAATCCCTCCAGTTGCGTTTTGTGCAGTAAATCCCTTAGCAAGGCCTGTCAGAGCCATGCAACATCCCCTCTCTATATGTCGATTAAAAGGTACCTCAAGCTAGGAAATTGTGAACAAACTTTACGTTTTTCGAAAGCTGCTGAATAGGTCTACAACATGCAAAAACAAGCAGGTCTTTAGACTCAAGTTTATTGGAGAAAATTTAAGATGTAGTCACTGAATCCTGACAGTTGCGTTTTGAAAAGTAAATCCCATAGCAAGGCCTGTCAGGGCCATGCAACATCCCCTCTCTATATGTCGATCAAAAGGTACCTCAAGCTAGGAAATTGTAGACAAACTCTACGTTGTTCGAAAGCTGCTGAATAGGTCTACAATATGCAAAAACATGCAAGTCTGTAGACTTAAGTCTTGTGGAGAAAATTCAAGATGTAGTCACTGAATCCTGACAGTTGCGTTTTGTGCAGTAAATCCCATAGCAAGGCCTGTCAGAGCCATGCAACATCCCCTCTCTTTATGTCGATCAAAAGGTACCTCAAGCTAGGAAATTGTAAACAAACTTTACGTTGTTCGAAAGCTGCTTAATAGGTCTACAACATGCAAAAACAAGCAAGTCTTTAGTCTCAAGTCTTGTGGAGAAAATTTAAGATGTAGTCACTGAATCCTGCCAGTTTCGTTTTTTTGCAGTAAGTCCCATAGCGAGGGCTGCCAGCTCCAGCCGACATGGCTCTCTTGTGTCGCGGTCTAAAGTTACCTTAACGTAAATGCATTTTGACAAACTATACCTTGTTGGATAGCGGATGAATAGGCCAACAAGCTGACAAATCGACAAGGCTTCAGACTTGAAACTTTTGGAGTGAACTCCTGACGTAGATACATGATGCCCCTGTTTCGATTTTGTGCAGTGATTTTTTCTAGCAAGGGCTGTCAGCGCCAGCCGACATGGCTCTCATGTGTCGCGGTCTAAAGGTACCTTAACATGGATGGATTTTGACAAACTATAGCTTGTTGGATAGCGGATGAATAGACCAACAAGCTGACAAATCGGCAAGGCTTCAGACTTGAAACTTTTGGAGTGAGCCCCAGACGTAGGTACATGCTGCCCCCAGTTTCGTTTTATGCAGTAAGTCCCATGGCCACGGCTGTCAGCGCCAGCCGACATGGCTCTCATGTGTCGCGGTCTAAAGGTACCTTAACGTGGATGGATTTTGACAAACTATACCTTGTTGGATAGCGGATGAATAGGCCAACTAGCCGCCAAATCGGCAAGACTTGAAATTTTTGGAGTGAGCCGCAGAAGTAGGTACAAGATCCCCCAGTTTCGTTTTTGTGCAGTAAGTCCCATAGCAAGTGCTGTCAGCGCCAGCCGACCTGGCTCTCATGTGTCGCGGTCTAAAGGAACCTTAACATAAATGGATTTTGACAAACTATACCTTGTTGGATAGCGGATGAATAGGCCACAAGCTGACAAATCGGCAAGGCTCCAGACTTAAAACTTTTGGAGTGAGCCCCAGACGTATGTACATGATGCCCCCAGTTTCGTTTTGTGCAGTAAGTCCCATAGCAAGGGCTGTCAGCGCCAGCCGACCAGGCTCTCATGTGTCGCGGTCTAAAGGTACCTTAACATGAATGGATTTTGACAAACTATAACTTGTTGGATAGCGGATGAATAGGCCAACACTCTGACAAAACGGCAAGGCTTCAGATCTGAAACTTATGGAGTGAGCCCCAGACGTAGGTACATGATGCCCCCAGTTTCTTGTTGTGCAGTAAGTCCTATAGCAAGGTCTGTCAGCGCCACCGACAAGGCTATCATGTGTCGCGGTCGAAAGGAACCTTAACATGGAGGGATTTTGACAAACTATACCTTGTTGGATAGCGGATGAATAGGCCAACAAGCTGACAAAACGGCAAGGCTTCAGACTGGAAACTTTTGGAGTGAGCCCCAGACGTAAGTACATGATGCCCACAGTTTCGTTCTTGTGCAGTATTAGTCCCATAGCAAGGGCTGTCAGTGCCAGCCGACATGGCTCTCATGTGTCGCGGTCTAAAGGTACCTTAACATAAATGGATTTTGACAAACTATACCTTGTTGGATAGCGGATGAATAGGCCAACAAACTGACAAAACGGCAAAGCTTCAGATTTTAAACTTTTGGAGTGAGTGTCAGACGTAGGTACATGATGCCCCCAGTTTCGTTTTTGTGCAGTAAGTCCCATAGCAAGGGCTGTCAGCGCCAGTCGACATGGCTCTCATTTGTCGCGGTCTAAAGGTACCTTAATATGGATGGATTTTGACAAACTATAGCTTGTTGGATAGCAGATAAATAGGCCAACAAGTTGACAAATCGGCAAGGCTTCAGACTTGACACTTTTTGAGTGAGCCTCAGACGTAGGTACATGATTCCCCCAGTTTCGTTTTTGTGCAGTAAGTCCCATAGCAAGTGCTGTCAGCGCCAGCCGACATGGCTCTCATGTGTTGCGGTCTAAAGGTAACTTAACATAAATGGATTTCGACAAACTATACCTTGTTGGATAGCGGATGAATTGTCCAAACTTTGACAAATCGGCAAGGCTTCAGACTTGAAACTTTTTGAGTGAGCCTCTGGTACATGATGCCCCAAGTTTTGTTTTTGTGCAGTAAGTCCCATATCAAGGGCTGTCAGCGCCAGTCGACATGGCTCTCATGTGTCGCGGTCTAAAGGTACCTTAATATGGATGGATTTTGACAAACTATAGCTTGTTGGATAGCGGCTGAATAGGCCAACAAGCTGACAAATCGGCAAGGCTTCAGACTTGAAACTTTTTGAGTGAGCCCCAGACGTAGGTAGCGGATGAATAGGCCAACAAGCTGACAAATCGGCAAGGCTACAGACTTGAAATTTTTTGGGTGAGCCCCAGACGTAGGTACATGATGCCCCCAGTTTTGTTTTTGTGCAGTAAGTCCCATAGCAAGGGCTGTCAGCGCCAGCCGACATGGCTCTCATGTGTCGCGGTCTAAAGGTACCTTAATATGGCTGGATTTTGACAAATTATAGCTTGTTGGATAGCGGATGAATAGTCCAACAAGCTGAGAAATCGGCAAGGCTTCGGACTTGAAACTTTTGGAGTGAGCTCCAGACGTAGGTACATAATGCCCCCAGTTTCGTTTTTGTGCAGTAAGTCCCATAGCAAGTGCTGTCAGCTATTGTACAAGGCAACTGCCTTCACAGTACTGAAAAAGGAAGACTAAATGCAAAGACAAAACACAAAACAATGAAACAGAAACAGACAAACAAACTGAGTAGACGGACATACATACGAAACATACTAATGATACAACGACACAGTATATAAAATGGATGATGCAAGCAAAAGAAAGCACAATTAAGGCAAACGGTATGAATGTAGAAAACCCAACAAGATACAAAGCAAACTATGCTATATGCCGGGAGATAAGATGGTTCTTGAAAGTGGTTTTAAATCGGACAACAGAGGACTGCGATTTCACAGACTGACTGAGTCCATTCCATAGACGAAGTCCATGAAAACGAAGAGTGTTCATTACATATGATATGCGTGCAAGAGGGATGTAGTAGTTATTATGTGATCTAGTATGGTATTGATAAATATCGTTAATTGAGGTGAAATATGAGTAGAAAGTGCGATAATATTATAAAGAGCCTGAAAATTCACCCTGGTGGCGCGCTTTCGTACCCCTTGAATTGAAAAATTTTAGAGCCACAATTTTAAAATTTGCAATCTGTTTTGGCATATTGATTTCTTCAGACAATCACCCTCAAAAAAGGCCTCGGTAAATTTGTTAATTGCATCCCTAAAACTAAAAATTCGCATGACTTGAAAGTGAAATTGACCTTTCACTTCCAAAAATTTAAAATACTTCTGGACTAGTGGAACTCGATGTACTCGTACACTTTGTACAAAGATGAATTTTTTTTTTGGCAACGGTCGATTGGGTGAAAATTGCAACATAAATAGGAGACTAAACTGCCTCATACAGTGTTTGAAAAATAAACTTGAAGGACTCGTCAGCATTTACAAAAAAAACATCTAAAATGACCGCTGATAAGGACTGCACTCAAGCCAGCCCAACTTGCTCATGAACCCATCGGCTGTAGGTAGGTAAATTCTCGCGTCGTTATACATTTTCGTCCTCACGCAAGTACGTGATGTAAAAACAAACTTGAACGAACAAGGAGGCCTAGGAACGAAAATGCCGGATGTGAAAGGTCGAAAGTTAAATTCGTTTTTACCCATCTCCAAGTAATTTATCATTATTTGTTCTTGAGGAATACCAAGATAAAATTCCAACATGAATGCTTCTTGGGGTGACAACGGTTAAAAATCAATCTGTCAAAAAAAATATGATTGGTCGAAAAAATAATATAGCAAGAAATAAATGGCAACCTAATGTAAATTCCCGTAGGCGTGAGGCGCGAAGGGTCCAGAAGCTCGTCGCGTGACCTTAAGTTGCTTTCATGCAGTATCATGGGCTTTTCATTTGGGATTTTCGAAACCTTGTTTCAAACTTCTGTTCTGCGTCAACAGTTTTTTATTAGGCCCTCAACTTGGAGGGACTCAATATGGATTATTGCTCAGCTGCATCATCATCAAATCCTATCATTATGAGGCCAATATTCAGTTTCGTCGTCTGGACATTGAAGGCTTCTAAATGATTCCAGCGATCGATGAAGCCGAAGCCGGAAACGAAACCGTGGTTTGGGAAATCTGATGTAAACACGTACGGGTGTAGCGTGAATTGACTCCATGAAATGTGGACTCATTGGTAGTACTGCGCACGCGTGAGTACGATATTACGCTTTTTAAGGATCGTTTCGGGAGAGTGACCTGTCACGTGCGAGGGATCAACCAATGATAGGGAATAGGGGTCCGATTTTCATAGGAGTCGGATTTTCATGTGACAACGGTCCCAACCGGCCAATCACAATTGATGTTGTTCCACTTCCATCCAATAGCAGTCGCTCACACAGAGCGCGTGACCGACCCAGGTGGTTGCAGCTCAATATATCTCCTCGTTTCAGAAAATAGGCCGGACTGTTTATTTTTAATTACGAAGATTCTTTTTGGTCTAAAACAACAGAATGTTTTACTTTTTGCCAATGCATAGATTTTAAACCGTGTTGAAAATGTGTTCAACGTAATTACGTAATTTTTGTTTGCTGGCGGCGAGAAAATCCGGTGGCGTATGAACACATTCTGAAGTCTGAACATTTTCATTTAAAGGGGCGCTGGGTCCTGAAATCCCCGAAAATGTTATGTTTTGGATTGTTTACTTAGCGTATTTCAAACATCTGGTTGAAAGGAAACCAACCTAATGTCTTACCGTTCATGAGAAAAGACGAAAAAAGCTTGCTTGTTTACATCGGACATGACGGAGTACGAATACGTTTTTCGTGTCGTTGTCAGTGCACGCTATACACGTTGCGTGTCTCAGGAACAGCGCGCGGTGACCAATCGCCAATGCAAAAAAATTGTGGTTTCTTCAACGTCCGCCAAAGGCGAACACGAATGAAATAGCATCCAAACAGCTTGAATTTTTGGGGTCGCAAAAGTGGACCCCGAAATTCGTTCTCGCACGCATAATACAGGAATAACACAAAAACGCCCAGTTTTGAAAGGATAGTTGTGTGGATGTTTGTATCCTACTTTTAAATGTTATTTCCGATTATCATCATCTCATTCAAAGCGCGTTTTGTAGCCCCATTGGGCTGTTCCAGGACCTAGTGTCCTTTTAAAATGCACACGAAGCCTAATCGCTACACCTTGTCTGCTGCTTTTAGTTATTAAGCGCGAGCGAGCTGTAATTCGGAATGTCTGGCACTTGCCTTTTGTCAACAACAAACAAATAACATATTCCAGCGGATTTTATGATTGTACAAAAGTACAAACGCAACTAACTCGACGGGAACAATGTCGGTAACGCTTGGTCATTGACTCGTGGTCTTCTGTGAGGCAAGAGTCGTGATTCGAAATGTGTCTCCGAGAGAAGCGGGCTTGCAGCGCGGACGGGTCACTGAAACTGCTGCCGGCGGACGGGCCCAGCCCCGCCCCAGGCCCCGGCCCCTGCCCCGGTCCCTGCCCCGGCTCGGGACGGGTTTCCATGCTGCTGCTGCCTTTTGGAATTCGCCGCTCTTCGCTTCACTTCGAGTTCTACAACTCTGTTCTCCGACTGTTGTCCATGGAATTGTAGTGAGTGAAACTTTATCTGGAACAGAAACTATAACCAAACTTTTGTCGAACATTTTTTTGGAAAATGAACCACGGCTGCATGGGTTTCAACGCTGCTTCTTTCCCTTCGGAATTAACATCACTCCAAGCTCCAAGTTTTATGTCTATCCAGTTCTCGAAAACGTGGAACGTAATCGTGGAATTGCTGTGAGTGAAACTTTATAGTGAAACACAAAACTTGAACTGAACTTTCGGCGGACTTTCTTGAAATGAATCAAACTTTTAATTTTTTGCATTTGTTTTGCCTGCCACAAACTCATATGAACTCAAAAGCAACGAAACTTGAAAAACTAAACTATTATAATTTCCGAGAAAATTTTATGAACACTTGAACTGAACTATGAACTGAAATTCTGAAACACTTGAAACGCAAGCTTCATGAATTTATTTTTGTGGAATTGTTCTGTGGAATTTTGTGGATGATCTGAGCAATGAGGAAGGTTTATGCTTCAAGGAAAAGTTGGACTCAACGGTGGTAAGTCCAAACAATATTTTGAGGTTAGTAAAAAAACTTGACAACAGTATCAAAAATTTGCAGATTATTATTGTGTGTGTGTTCATTCCTTCTCTCCCATTGGTATTTTTTATGGAATACATTTTCAGTATTTATCTGTGTCAAAATAATGGGTTTCAAACAGTGTCACAAATTTGCAGGAAATTATTGTATTACTTCCTACTGTCTCTTCCATTGTAATTGTTAGTTCTTTATTTACAAGATGTCATGTCCACATTTCAGTATCTAGCTGTACATGTTTGAATTGCCAAAATAATGGGTTAAAACAGCATCAGAAATTTTCAGGAAAATATTGTGTATCATCTTCATATACCTCTCTTCCATTCGTATATTTTAAGCTCAACTACAGGATTTTATGTCCAGATTTTTAGTATCTAGCCGTACCTTTTAAGGGCAAAATAATGTTGTTGTTTTTTACCTAACAATTATGAACCTCAAGTCTATTTTTTGTGTTCTTCAAGTTGAAATTAATTACTCTCAGCTTTAAAAAAAATAAAAATTTCTTTGCCAGGTGGATTATGCTCAAGTCGAATAGACTCAAGGTATTGATTTTTTTTTTCTCCCTGGGTATTGTGTGTAGTAAGTTGTAGTCATTTTTTTGGATATGAAAGAGATTAACACCTGTGAATTCCTCCTAAGAATGTCCGAGAGCAGAACAATGTAGACCAGGGGATCTGGGCTGTCGTAAAGTTGGTTGACCCTGTTGACCTCTTGTTGGCGCGTGGCCACAGAGATGAGCTGCATTGACCCTTTTTTATGTGAGTAAATTAAGTTAAGTGGCAGGCACGCGCCTATCAATTGTCTGCATCAAGATAGTCCTCCGCTTTGAACGCGTGCTCCTTGATGATTGACAGATGACCCACGTGTGTGTCGAAGCAAAACGTACCAGCCTGCCTCAAGTTTTATTTTATTGTCGTCCAAGAAACTGCAGATTGTACAAACATTCGAGGTACATCTCAACTAATTAAGTCAAGTTTGCAACTTCACGTCCATTGTCTTCAAAAGAAAACAGCAATTATCTAGTTATGAGATATTTCAGAAGTAAATTGTGCGTCTCTTTCAAGACAATGCATCCATTACATGTACTATAAGCCTTGTTGAAAGAACTGGACCATCTGATCTTCAAATTTGATGTATTTCTTCTTCAGTTTCTTCTTCAGCAACATCTTGGTAATTCGTGGCCTCAAAATCTTCCTCATGAACAAATCAAGAATAAAAGTGGACTAAACAAGAACTTGATAAACTCTCTTCGACGAGCAAAGAAACTTTCAGGACTTCAAAAATATTTGAAGAAAAGAACAAAGAAATGTGACATTTAGACGACGAACTTGGAACTCAGTTAGATTTCCATCATGTATTCACCAGCTTCATTAGTGGCTGTTTAGCAACACCAGGAGCTTCCTATATACACAACAATTTGTCTACAAGATTTGTGTCCACATCGACCATTTGAAGGAGCCTGAGTGAGGTGTTTGTCATGATGAAGGGGTGGGGAGGGTTATGATGCTCATTTAAAAAAAAAAAAATAAGTGTAAAATAAACTAAGTGTAAACAACCGAGTTATAAACAAATAAGTTATTTCTAATGCTTCTAAAACCCTAATGTTAATACTGCATCTTGAACAAATGCATCAATTATAATATAATTTTTTAATCTCGCGAAACATCATTTTCATTCAATTAGTCACAAATAAATGTAAACATAGGGTGGGAAATAGGGTACATTGTGGGGAAAGAACTCACAAGCAGCAGCACCGCGGAATGCCACGCGTCAAAGCTTGAGGCACTGAGCAAGCGTTTGCACATGTGAGTTTGTGAGTAGCTAAGTAATAAGGCACGCGCGCCTCTCGTGAGTTTTTGTCTTGTGAGGTTTTTTTGTGAGTGAGGAAAAATGTGAATGAATGAGTGACAGATGAGAAAATCTGTGTCGATTATTCGCCGTATCCGATACAGATTCGGAAACGAGTATTCGGAATCGGAAACGCGGGTTTTCGGAATCGGTATACGTCGCTTAGTAGGCCTACTCGGTATTCGGTTTCAGTAAACCGTAGCAGTATCGATTCGATCACTGATTCGATACTGACGTAAGTGTGTTCATGTTAACCTATAATGTGTAATTTTAGTTAATGTGAGTGGTGAGTAACGAGTGGTGAATAATAGATCATTATCATGTTGCGGCCATCTTGATTTTTTTTACCATTCAAATCAACGTAACCAAAGCGAGGCTGCATAGGAGGCAGAATAGTCTGGTTCTTTTATGCACAAAACAACATTATCATTCAGTACTATTATTGCATACAGAGAACATGACTGAAATGGTGGCAGCATGATAAAGGTCTGTTATAAGGAGATTAATGTACGAGCGACTTAATGCAAATGCATGCATGCAATGCAATTATTGGCGAAGTTCGCGCGGCAGCAGAGCCAGGGTGGGGTGGGGGTTATTGGTGGGATAAATAGGTCACTCAATATAGCCCTAAGCTTAAAAAAATAAAATTGATTTAAGTAATAACAAAGAGTATAAAATAAATAAATATAAAATAAATAAATAAGTGAAGTCAATAACAAATAAGATAAAAAATAGTCTGAAAGAAAACAAATTAAAATACAAAAGTTGAAGTCAGTAAGTCAATAACATTTAATGTTTTTCTAGAATTACAGTGATGATAATATTAACCCTTAATCATTTATTTCAACAAGTGAGTTGGGGTGAGGGTAAAAACAAGCCATTGTGTTGATATTTATTGATTCGGTGATTCTCTTTAAAGTTGCAATCTTCCAAGAATGAAATCTTCGCACGAATGGCTGCATATAACTGACTTCCAAAGTGTTTGTATACTTCAAAAATTCAGCAGAGATTAAGCACGGTGTTCTTCTTCGTAATGTTCACTTCATCGGCAGAGTAAATTCACCAACCAATTCAAGAGATAATGTCTTCGTCAGATTTATTACATGCCTCTTCTTCAACTATCATCATTCTCCACATTTGGACAGGTTTTTGTACCTCAGTATCATCACGGAGAGTAGAAAAATGCGCCATTTCTACACGAATCAAAGTCTGCATCCATCACCGCGGTATGTCTTCAAGAAAAGCTGCTCACTGCACAGCTACATCCATGTCTCATTCAATGTCTTCTTGTCTCCTTCAAATGTCTCCTTCAAATTATGTGAAGTTCAGACTTACAAGAATACAGTCATCATAAAAAAGTTGAAACTGCAAGATGTCAGGACCTCGTCACTTGACAAGAATATGGAAATTCCTTTCAGAGCTAGAACATAATTTTAAACAACTTCATCAAAAAGTTTGTCTCTCTTCAGTACGGTTGCGTCGACTCATCAATTCATCAAATCATGGAAGGAAAGGTCTCACGTTATCAGTGGAACACAGGATGAAATTTTCTTCATTGGAGCGTTGCTTCATTGTTTATCCTCTACTTCAAAACCAGTAAACGGAATTTTGACATCTCCATCAAGCAATCTTCAGGATTTACTTCTTCAAGCACAGTGAACAAGACAGAGGAATGTGTGGCTTTGTTCAGCAAGTGATGTTTGATCTTCGAATTAATGGAATTTGTGTCAGGATTGGCTTGGGGGGGGTGTTTGAGTGGATATGTTGGTTGTAACTATCAGGATAAATGGGCATTAATTTGTGATAAAGAAAAAATAAATCCGAACACTTTTATAAACTCTTTTTTTTTTTAAATAAAGTAAGAAATTAAAAGATATTTAACAATTTAATAACATTGACAATAAGTAAAACACTGGGGTTTAACGGGGGTGGTAATAGGGAAAGCTGGCAGTACCGCAAAAAGCTTAGAGCTGCGCAAATGACATGGCGTATTATGCGCGTGATAAAAAGGACATTATGCGCATGGCGGCCATCTTAGAGGATATCTTTTGTTATTGTTATTCAGAAGCAGTGAATGCACAAAAGTTCCACTCATGCATATTCCAGCAAAACAAGGCAGTGCCCTTCAAATGGCTGCTGCGCATAGTGTATATTGAGAGTTTGGTGAATAGACCATTATCATGTTGCGGCCATCTTGATTTTTTCCCCATTCAAATCAACGTAACCAAAGCGAGGCTGGAAGGAAAAATAGTCTGGTCCCTTTTTGCACAAAACACATTATCAATCAGTACTATTAGATAACAGGGAATATGATTGAATGGTGGCAGCATGATAAAGGTCTATGTGATGAGTGAACCGTGTTCTGAAGACGGAAGCATAACCGTCGCGTCGCGACCGTGGTAGGCCTACCGCCGAGTGTATCGGTAACGTTCGTCGGTGTAACTCGGTTAAATCGTCGATTTCTCATTTTGTTTCCGTCTTCTAAGAATGCTAGATTAGATATGTAAACTATTGCATATCTATCGATGTGATTGCTGGGTGCTGTGATAAGTGAAAGTTGATGACAGACGCTCTGCTAGCGAGCTCAGCAATGCAAGCAGCTGCGACAGCACTCAAGCGATATAAGCGCCAAGCGCAGCCAATGGGGAATTTCTGTGGGTGCAATGTATGGGGCCTTAATTATCTTGGGAAAAGTAACTTAAACAATAATTAAATCAACGATGAATAAACTAATAATGAACTAGGTGTTCTTAATTTAACTGAAATAATTTCACCATAACTTAATTAATATAAATGAAATAGTTTTTAAGAATCTCTGTGAAAAATGTATATGTAAGATAGTGATAATTTAACAAACAACTCAATAAATAATTTGAATTGAATACTTTTCATTTTTTGCAATTCCTTTTTTGAAGGGTTGTGAGTGGGTGGGAAATTAGTTCTGATGTAGAGTGTTCATAATTTCGTGGCAACGAAATTAAATCGAGAGAGCCAAATAGTCTTTAAAGCTTCTTCAGTGCATTTGCAACAAGAGGATAACTGTTTTCTCCTTCAAAGATACATCTATACAAACATTGTGAATCTTTGTTTTTTTTGAGGGAGCATCTAAATTTCAGCAAGAAAACGTCTTCGTGGATTTGAAAACAACTCAAGATATGCAAGAGAATGCTTCTCCTTCTCATCTACCATCAGATAAAAAGTGGACTAAGGAAATTCATCAAGAATAATAATCCAGGAGCTTGAACTTCAATGTGTCATCATTCATAAGAGCACTTCGAAAACTGAAGGAAAGACACCAATTCCACGAATAGTAGAACTACACTTTGGAGGATACGCAAAGAAGCTTCGAGTATTATTGAAAAAAAAACGACGAAGAGTGTACTGTTTGTACCATCCAAGTAATTTGTTACAACGTCGCTTCAGTCTCGCAAGGACGCATTGTTGAAAATGTGAAAAATCGGCAAGTATGAAAAAGAGCAGACTCATATTTTGAATTTCTTTTCAAGGAATAACATCGCGTCATTTGAGCCTCTATATTTACTTGGAATAGTTATGTTGCATTTCTTCAAGAAACACCTGTAAAGATACAAGAAAGATAGGATACAAGACCGATTTTTCGACGGCGTCACTTCACTTCGGAGTATATCTCGAAGAAGAGAGAAGAATCTCAACCAATTTGTGATATTAAATTAGTTTAATTAGCGCTGCGTAAAACTACATCAATGGTCTTTCAGGCTGCAAATCACAGGGAATATGCTTACTTATGTTTGGCTGACTTGTTGTTTCACGATATCGATTGTGAGGAAATATCCCGAATATCAAATATTTCAGTGTCGTTCTAAAGTATCGAATGGTTGGGCGACGATCGAGATAGTACAAAGTTTTACAATTGTTTTACAGTAGTTGATAATGTCGATTTTGAGGAATAGATCCCTGATATCAAATGTTTCAGTGTCGTTCGCAGCTACCGCTTCGTGTGTAAAAATCCCTATGTTTGTGTAAAATTCTCGTATGTTTGTGTAAAATTCCCATATGTTTGTGTAAAATTCCCAAATGATTGTGTAGAATTCCCAAATGATTGTGTAAATTCCCATATGTTTGTGTAAAATTCCCATATGTTTGTGTAAAATTCCAATATGTTTGTGTAAAATTCCCATATGTTTTGT
>NW_024037054.1:13017069-13086011 GCF_015706575.1 Patiria miniata
AAAGGTACCTCAACTAGGAAATTGTAGACAAACTTTACGTTGTTCGAAAGCTGCTGAATAGGTCTACAACATGCAAAACAAGCAAGTCTTTAGACTCAAGTCTTGTGGAGAAAATTCAAGATGTAGTCACTGAATCCCTCCAGTTGCGTTTTGTGCAGTAAATCCCATAGCAAGGCCTGTCAGAGCCATGCAACATCGCCTCTCTATATGTCGATCAAAAGGTACCTTAAGCTAGGAAATTGTAGACAAACTCTACGTTGTTCGAAAGCTGCTGAATAGGTCTACAACATGCAAAAACAAGCAAGTCTTTAGACTCAAGTCTTGTGGAGAAAATTCAAGATGTAGTCACTGAATCCCTCCAGTTGCGTTTTGTGCAGTAAATCCCATAGCAAGGCCTGTCAGAGCCATGCAACATCCCCTCTCTATATGTCGATCAAAAGGTACCTCAACTAGGAAATTGTAGACAAACTTTACGTTGTTCGAAAGCTGCTGAATAGGTCTACAACATGCAAAAACAAGCAAGTCTTTAGACTCAAGTCTTGTGGAGAAAATTCAAGATGTAGTCACTGAATCCCTCCAGTTGCGTTTTGTGCAGTAAATCCATAGCAAGGCCTGTCAGAGCCATGCAACATCCCCTCTCTATATGTCGATCAAAGGTACCTTAAGCTAGGAAATTGTAGACAAACTTTACGTTGTTCGAAGCTGCTGAATAGGTCTACAACATGCAAAAACAAGCAAGTCTTTAGACTCAAGTCTTGTGGAGAAAATTCAAGATGTAGTCACTGAATCCTGCAGTTGCGTTTTGTGCAGTAAATCCCATAGGTACCTCAAGCTAGGAAATTGTAGACAAACTTTACGTTGTTCGAAAGCTGCTGAATAGGTCTACAACATGCAAAAACAAGCAAGTCTTTAGACTCAAGTCTTGTGGAGAAAATTCAAGATGTAGTCACTGAATCCTCCAGTTGCGTTTTGTGCAGTAAATCCCATAGCAAGGCCTGTCAGAGCCATGCAACATCGCCTCTCTATATGTCGATCAAAAGGTACCTTAACTAGGAAATTGTAGACAAACTTTACGTTGTTCGAAAGCTGCTGAATAGGTCTACAACATGCAAAAACAAGCAAGTCTTTAGACTCAAGTCTTGTGGAGAAAATTCAAGATGTAGTCACTGAATCCCTCCAGTTGCGTTTTGTGCAGTAAATCCCATAGCAAGGCCTGTCAGAGCCATGCAACATCCCCTCTCTATATGTCGATCAAAAGGTACCTCAAGCTAGGAAATTGTAGACAAACTTTACGTTGTTCGAAAGCTGCTGAATAGGTCTACAACATGCAAAAACAAGCAAGTCTTTAGACTCAAGTCTTGTGGAGAAAATTCAAGATGTAGTCACTGAATCCTGACAGTTGCGTTTTGTGCAGTAAATCCCATAGCAAGGCCTGTCAGAGCCATGCAACATCCCCTCTATATGTCGATCAAAAGGTACCTCAAGCTAGGAAATTGTAGACAAACTTTACGTTGTTCGAAAGCTGCTGAATAGGTCTACAACATGCAAAAACAAGCAAGTCTTTAGACTCAAGTCTTTGGAGAAAATTCAAGATGTAGTCACTGAATCCTCCAGTTGCGTTTTGTGCAGTAAATCCCATAGCAAGGCCTGTCAGAGCCATGCAACATCGCCTCTCTATATGTCGATCAAAGGTACCTCAAGCTAGGAAATTGTAGACAAACTTTACGTTGTTCGAAAGCTGCTGAATAGGTCTACAACATGCAAAAACAAGCAAGTCTTTAGACTCAAGTCTTGTGGAGAAAATTCAAGATGTAGTCACTGAATCCTGACAGTTGCGTTTTGTGCAGTAAATCCCATAGGTACCTCAAGCTAGAAATGTAGACAAACTCCTACGTTGTTCGAAAGCTGCTGAATAGGTCTACAACATGCAAAAACAAGCAAGTCTTTAGACTCAAGTCTTGTGGAGAAAATTCAAGATGTAGTCACTGAATCCTCCAGTTGCGTTTTGTGCAGTAAATCCCATAGCAAGGCCTGTCAGAGCCATGCAACATCCCCTCTCTATATGTCGATCAAAAGGTACCTCAAGCTAGGAAATTGTAGACAAACTTTACGTTGTTCGAAAGCTGCTGAATAGGTCTACAACATGCAAAAACAAGCAAGTCTTTAGACTCAAGTCTTGTGGAGAAAATTCAAGATGTAGTCACTGAATCCTGACAGTTGCGTTTTGTGCAGTAAATCCCATAGCAAGGCCTGTCAGAGCCATGCAACATCCCCTCTCTATATGTCGATCAAAAGGTACCTCAAGCTAGGAATTGTAGACAAACTTTACGTTGTTCGAAAGCTGCTGAATAGGTCTACAACATGCAAAAACAAGCAAGTCTTTAGACTCAAGTCTTGTGGAGAAAATTCAAGATGTAGTCACTGAATCCCTCCAGTTGCGTTTTGTGCAGTAAATCCCATAGCAAGGCCTGTCAGAGCCATGCAACATCCCCTCTCTATATGTCGATCAAAAGGTACCTAAGCTAGGAAATTGTAGACAAACTTTACGTTGTTCGAAAGCTGCTGAATAGGTCTACAACATGCAAAAACAAGCAAGTCTTTAGACTCAAGTCTTGTGGAGAAAATTCAAGATGTAGTCACTGAATCCCTCCAGTTGCGTTTTGTGCAGTAAATCCCATAGCAAGGCCTGTCAGAGCCATGCAACATCCCCTCTCTATATGTCGATCAAAAGGTACCTCAAGCTAGGAAATTGTAGACAAACTTTACGTTGTTCGAAAGCTGCTGAATAGGTCTACAACATGCAAAAACAAGCAAGTCTTTAGACTCAAGTCTTGTGGAGAAAATTCAAGATGTAGTCACTGAATCCCTCAGTTGCGTTTTGTGCAGTAAATCCCATAGCAAGGCCTGTCAGAGCCATGCAACATCCCCTCTCTATATGTCGATCAAAGGTACCTCAAGCTAGGAAATTGTAGACAAACTTTACGTTGTTCGAAAGCTGCTGAATAGGTCTACAACATGCAAAAACAAGCAAGTCTTTAGACTCAAGTCTTGTGGAGAAAATTCAAGATGTAGTCACTGAATCCTGACATTTGCATTTTGTGCAGTAAATCCCATAGGTACCTCAAGCTAGGAAATTGTAGACAAACTTTACGTTGTTCGAAAGCTGCTGAATAGGTCTACAACATGCAAAAACAAGCAAGTCTTTAGACTCAAGTCTTGTGGAGAAAATTCAAGATGTAGTCACTGAATCCTCCAGTTGCGTTTTGTGCAGTAAATCCCATAGCAAGGCCTGTCAGAGCCATGCAACATCCCCTCTCTATATGTCGATCAAAAGGTACCTCAAGCTAGGAAATTGTAGACAAACTTTACGTTGTTCGAAAGCTGCTGAATAGGTCTACAACATGCAAAAACAAGCAAGTCTTTAGACTCAAGTCTTGTGGAGAAAATTCAAGATGTAGTCACTGAATCCCTCCAGTTGCGTTTTGTGCAGTAAATCCCATAGCAAGGCCTGTCAGAGCCATGCAACATCCCCTCTCTATATGTCGATCAAAAGGTACCTCAAGCTAGGAAATTGTAGACAAACTTTACGTTGTTCGAAAGCTGCTGAATAGGTCTACAACATGCAAAAACAAGCAAGTCTTTAGACTCAAGTCTTGTGGAGAAAATTCAAGATGTAGTCACTGAATCCTGACAGTTGCGTTTTGTGCAGTAAATCCCATAGCAAGGCCTGTCAGAGCCATGCAACATCCCCTCTCTATATGTCGATCAAAAGGTACCTCAAGCTAGGAAATTGTAGACAAACTTTACGTTGTTCGAAAGCTGCTGAATAGGTCTACAACATGCAAAAACAAGCAAGTCTTTAGACTCAAGTCTTGTGGAGAAAATTCAAGATGTAGTCACTGAATCCTCCAGTTGCGTTTTGTGCAGTAAATCCCATAGCAAGGCCTGTCAGAGCCATGCAACATCCCCTCTCTATATGTCGATCAAAAGGTACCTCAAGCTAGGAAATTGTAGACAAACTTTACGTTGTTCGAAAGCTGCTGAATAGGTCTACAACATGCAAAAACAAGCAAGTCTTTAGACTCAAGTCTTGTGGAGAAAATTCAAGATGTAGTCACTGAATCCTGACAGTTGCGTTTTGTGCAGTAAATCCCATAGCAAGGCCTGTCAGAGCCATGCAACATCCCCTCTCTATATGTCGATCAAAAGGTACCTCAAGCTAGGAAATTGTAGACAAACTTTACGTTGTTCGAAAGCTGCTGAATAGGTCTACAACATGCAAAAACAAGCAAGTCTTTAGACTCAAGTCTTGTGGAGAAAATTCAAGATGTAGTCACTGAATCCTGACAGTTGCGTTTTGTGCAGTAAATCCCATAGCAAGGCCTGTCAGAGCCATGCAACATCCCCTCTCTATATGTCGATCAAAAGGTACCTTAAAAGTAGACAAACTTTACGTTGTTCGAAAGCTGCTGAATAGGTCTACAACATGCAAAAACAAGCAAGTCTTTAGACTCAAGTCTTGTGGAGAAAATTCAAGATGTAGTCACTGAATCCTCCAGTTGCGTTTTGTGCAGTAAATCCCATAGCAAGGCCTGTCAGAGCCATGCAACATCCCCTCTCTATATGTCGATCAAAAGTACCTCAAGCTAGGAAATTGTAGACAAACTTTACGTTGTTCGAAAGCTGCTGAATAGGTCTACAACATGCAAAAACAAGCAAGTCTTTAGACTCAAGTCTTGTGGAGAAAATTCAAGATGTAGTCACTGAATCCTGACAGTTGCGTTTTGTGCAGTAAATCCCATAGCAAGGCCTGTCAGAGCCATGCAACATCCCCTCTCTATATGTCGATCAAAAGGTACCTCAAGCTAGGAAATTGTAGACAAACTTTACGTTGTTCGAAAGCTGCTGAATAGGTCTACAACATGCAAAAACAAGCAAGTCTTTAGACTCAAGTCTTGTGGAGAAAATTCAAGATGTAGTCACTGAATCCCTGACAGTTGCGTTTTGTGCAGTAAATCCCATAGCAAGGCCTGTCAGAGCCATGCAACATCCCCTCTCTATATGTCGATCAAAAGGTACCTCAAGCTAGGAAATTGTAGACAAACTTTACGTTGTTCGAAAGCTGCTGAATAGGTCTACAACATGCAAAAACAAGCAAGTCTTTAGACTCAAGTCTTGTGGAGAAAATTCAAGATGTAGTCACTGAATCCTGACAGTTGCGTTTTGTGCAGTAAATCCCATAGCAAGGCCTGTCAGAGCCATGCAACATCCCCTCTCTATATGTCGATCAAAAGGTACCTCAAGCTAGGAAATTGTAGACAAACTTTACGTTGTTCGAAAGCTGCTGAATAGGTCTACAACATGCAAAAACAAGCAAGTCTTTAGACTCAAGTCTTGTGGAGAAAATTCAAGATGTAGTCACTGAATCCTGACAGTTGCGTTTTGTGCAGTAAATCCCATAGCAAGGCCTGTCAGAGCCATGCAACATCCCCTCTCTATATGTCGATCAAAAGGTACCTCAAGCTAGGAAATTGTAGACAAACTTTACGTTGTTCGAAAGCTGCTGAATAGGTCTACAACATGCAAAAACAAGCAAGTCTTTAGACTCAAGTCTTGTGGAGAAAATTCAAGATGTAGTCACTGAATCCTGACAGTTGCGTTTTGTGCAGTAAATCCCATAGCAAGGCCTGTCAGAGCCATGCAACATCCCCTCTCTATATGTCGATCAAAAGGTACCTCAAGCTAGGAAATTGTAGACAAACTTTACGTTGTTCGAAAGCTGCTGAATAGGTCTACAACATGCAAAACAAGCAAGTCTTTAGACTCAAGTCTTGTGGAGAAAATTCAAGATGTAGTCACTGAATCCTGACAGTTGCGTTTTGTGCAGTAAATCCCATAGCAAGGCCTGTCAGAGCCATGCAACATCCCCTCTCTATATGTCGATCAAAAGGTACCTCAAGCTAGGAAATTGTAGACAAACTTTACGTTGTTCGAAAGCTGCTGAATAGGTCTACAACATGCAAAAACAAGCAAGTCTTTAGACTCAAGTCTTGTGGAGAAAATTCAAGATGTAGTCACTGAATCCTGACAGTTGCGTTTTGTGCAGTAAATCCCATAGCAAGGCCTGTCAGAGCCATGCAACATCCCCTCTCTATATGTCGATCAAAAGGTACCTCAAGCTAGGAAATTGTAGACAAACTTTACGTTGTTCGAAAGCTGCTGAATAGGTCTACAACATGCAAAAACAAGCAAGTCTTTAGACTCAAGTCTTGTGGAGAAAATTCAAGATGTAGTCACTGAATCCTGACAGTTGCGTTTTGTGCAGTAAATCCCATAGCAAGGCCTGTCAGAGCCATGCAACATCCCCTCTCTATATGTCGATCAAAAGGTACCTCAAGCTAGGAAATTGTAGACAAACTTTACGTTGTTCGAAAGCTGCTGAATAGGTCTACAACATGCAAAAACAAGCAAGTCTTTAGACTCAAGTCTTGTGGAGAAAATTCAAGATGTAGTCACTGAATCCTGACAGTTGCGTTTTGTGCAGTAAATCCCATAGCAAGGCCTGTCAGAGCCATGCAACATCCCCTCTCTATATGTCGATCAAAAGGTACCTCAAGCTAGGAAATTGTAGACAAACTTTACGTTGTTCGAAAGCTGCTGAATAGGTCTACAACATGCAAAAACAAGCAAGTCTTTAGACTCAAGTCTTGTGGAGAAAATTCAAGATGTAGTCACTGAATCCTGACAGTTGCGTTTTGTGCAGTAAATCCCATAGCAAGGCCTGTCAGAGCCATGCAACATCCCCTCTCTATATGTCGATCAAAAGGTACCTCAAGCTAGGAAATTGTAGACAAACTTTACGTTGTTCGAAAGCTGCTGAATAGGTCTACAACATGCAAAAACAAGCAAGTCTTTAGACTCAAGTCTTGTGGAGAAAATTCAAGATGTAGTCACTGAATCCTGACAGTTGCGTTTTGTGCAGTAAATCCCATAGCAAGGCCTGTCAGAGCCATGCAACATCCCCTCTCTATATGTCGATCAAAAGGTACCTCAAGCTAGGAAATTGTAGACAAACTTTACGTTGTTCGAAAGCTGCTGAATAGGTCTACAACATGCAAAAACAAGCAAGTCTTTAGACTCAAGTCTTGTGGAGAAAATTCAAGATGTAGTCACTGAATCCTGACAGTTGCGTTTTGTGCAGTAAATCCCATAGCAAGGCCTGTCAGAGCCATGCAACATCCCCTCTCTATATGTCGATCAAAAGGTACCTCAAGCTAGGAAATTGTAGACAAACTTTACGTTGTTCGAAAGCTGCTGAATAGGTCTACAACATGCAAAAACAAGCAAGTCTTTAGACTCAAGTCTTGTGGAGAAAATTCAAGATGTAGTCACTGAATCCTGACAGTTGCGTTTTGTGCAGTAAATCCCATAGCAAGGCCTGTCAGAGCCATGCAACATCCCCTCTCTATATGTCGATCAAAAGGTACCTCAAGCTAGGAAATTGTAGACAAACTTTACGTTGTTCGAAAGCTGCTGAATAGGTCTACAACATGCAAAAACAAGCAAGTCTTTAGACTCAAGTCTTGTGGAGAAAATTCAAGATGTAGTCACTGAATCCTGACAGTTGCGTTTTGTGCAGTAAATCCCATAGCAAGGCCTGTCAGAGCCATGCAACATCCCCTCTCTATATGTCGATCAAAAGGTACCTCAAGCTAGGAAATTGTAGACAAACTTTACGTTGTTCGAAAGCTGCTGAATAGGTCTACAACATGCAAAAAAAGCAAGTCTTTAGACTCAAGTCTTGTGGAGAAAATTCAAGATGTAGTCACTGAATCCTGACAGTTGCGTTTTGTGCAGTAAATCCCATAGCAAGGCCTGTCAGAGCCATGCAACATCCCCTCTCTATATGTCGATCAAAAGGTACCTCAAGCTAGGAAATTGTAGACAAACTTTACGTTGTTCGAAAGCTGCTGAATAGGTCTACAACATGCAAAAACAAGCAAGTCTTTAGACTCAAGTCTTGTGGAGAAAATTCAAGATGTAGTCACTGAATCCTGACAGTTGCGTTTTGTGCAGTAAATCCCATAGCAAGGCCTGTCAGAGCCATGCAACATCCCCTCTCTATATGTCGATCAAAAGGTACCTCAAGCTAGGAAATTGTAGACAAACTTTACGTTGTTCGAAAGCTGCTGAATAGGTCTACAACATGCAAAAACAAGCAAGTCTTTAGACTCAAGTCTTGTGGAGAAAATTCAAGATGTAGTCACTGAATCCTGACAGTTGCGTTTTGTGCAGTAAATCCCATAGCAAGGCCTGTCAGAGCCATGCAACATCCCTCTCTATATGTCGATCAAAAGGTACCTCAAGCTAGGAAATTGTAGACAAACTTTACGTTGTTCGAAAGCTGCTGAATAGGTCTACAACATGCAAAAACAAGCAAGTCTTTAGACTCAAGTCTTGTGGAGAAAATTCAAGATGTAGTCACTGAATCCTGACAGTTGCGTTTTGTGCAGTAAATCCCATAGCAAGGCCTGTCAGAGCCATGCAACATCCCCTCTCTATATGTCGATCAAAAGGTACCTCAAGCTAGGAAATTGTAGACAAACTTTACGTTGTTCGAAAGCTGCTGAATAGGTCTACAACATGCAAAAACAAGCAAGTCTTTAGACTCAAGTCTTGTGGAGAAAATTCAAGATGTAGTCACTGAATCCTGACAGTTGCGTTTTGTGCAGTAAATCCCATAGCAAGGCCTGTCAGAGCCATGCAACATCCCCTCTCTATATGTCGATCAAAAGGTACCTCAAGCTAGGAAATTGTAGACAAACTTTACGTTGTTCGAAAGCTGCTGAATAGGTCTACAACATGCAAAAACAAGCAAGTCTTTAGACTCAAGTCTTGTGGAGAAAATTCAAGATGTAGTCACTGAATCCTGACAGTTGCGTTTTGTGCAGTAAATCCCATAGCAAGGCCTGTCAGAGCCATGCAACATCCCCTCTCTATATGTCGATCAAAAGGTACCTCAAGCTAGGAAATTGTAGACAAACTTTACGTTGTTCGAAAGCTGCTGAATAGGTCTACAACATGCAAAAACAAGCAAGTCTTTAGACTCAAGTCTTGTGGAGAAAATTCAAGATGTAGTCACTGAATCCTGACAGTTGCGTTTTGTGCAGTAAATCCCATAGCAAGGCCTGTCAGAGCCATGCAACATCCCCTCTCTATATGTCGATCAAAAGGTACCTCAAGCTAGGAAATTGTAGACAAACTTTACGTTGTTCGAAAGCTGCTGAATAGGTCTACAACATGCAAAAACAAGCAAGTCTTTAGACTCAAGTCTTGTGGAGAAAATTCAAGATGTAGTCACTGAATCCTGACAGTTGCGTTTTGTGCAGTAAATCCCATAGCAAGGCCTGTCAGAGCCATGCAACATCCCCTCTCTATATGTCGATCAAAAGGTACCTCAAGCTAGGAAATTGTAGACAAACTTTACGTTGTTCGAAAGCTGCTGAATAGGTCTACAACATGCAAAAACAAGCAAGTCTTTAGACTCAAGTCTTGTGGAGAAAATTCAAGATGTAGTCACTGAATCCTGACAGTTGCGTTTTGTGCAGTAAATCCCATAGCAAGGCCTGTCAGAGCCATGCAACATCCCCTCTCTATATGTCGATCAAAAGGTACCTCAAGCTAGGAAATTGTAGACAAACTTTACGTTGTTCGAAAGCTGCTGAATAGGTCTACAACATGCAAAAACAAGCAAGTCTTTAGACTCAAGTCTTGTGGAGAAAATTCAAGATGTAGTCACTGAATCCTGACAGTTGCGTTTTGTGCAGTAAATCCCATAGCAAGGCCTGTCAGAGCCATGCAACATCCCCTCTCTATATGTCGATCAAAAGGTACCTCAAGCTAGGAAATTGTAGACAAACTTTACGTTGTTCGAAAGCTGCTGAATAGGTCTACAACATGCAAAAACAAGCAAGTCTTTAGACTCAAGTCTTGTGGAGAAAATTCAAGATGTAGTCACTGAATCCTGACAGTTGCGTTTTGTGCAGTAAATCCCATAGCAAGGCCTGTCAGAGCCATGCAACATCCCCTCTCTATATGTCGATCAAAAGGTACCTCAAGCTAGGAAATTGTAGACAAACTTTACGTTGTTCGAAAGCTGCTGAATAGGTCTACAACATGCAAAAACAAGCAAGTCTTTAGACTCAAGTCTTGTGGAGAAAATTCAAGATGTAGTCACTGAATCCTGACAGTTGCGTTTTGTGCAGTAAATCCCATAGCAAGGCCTGTCAGAGCCATGCAACATCCCCTCTCTATATGTCGATCAAAAGGTACCTCAAGCTAGGAAATTGTAGACAAACTTTACGTTGTTCGAAAGCTGCTGAATAGGTCTACAACATGCAAAAACAAGCAAGTCTTTAGACTCAAGTCTTGTGGAGAAAATTCAAGATGTAGTCACTGAATCCTGACAGTTGCGTTTTGTGCAGTAAATCCCATAGCAAGGCCTGTCAGAGCCATGCAACATCCCCTCTCTATATGTCGATCAAAAGGTACCTCAAGCTAGGAAATTGTAGACAAACTTTACGTTGTTCGAAAGCTGCTGAATAGGTCTACAACATGCAAAAACAAGCAAGTCTTTAGACTCAAGTCTTGTGGAGAAAATTCAAGATGTAGTCACTGAATCCTGACAGTTGCGTTTTGTGCAGTAAATCCCATAGCAAGGCCTGTCAGAGCCATGCAACATCCCCTCTCTATATGTCGATCAAAAGGTACCTCAAGCTAGGAAATTGTAGACAAACTTTACGTTGTTCGAAAGCTGCTGAATAGGTCTACAACATGCAAAAACAAGCAAGTCTTTAGACTCAAGTCTTGTGGAGAAAATTCAAGATGTAGTCACTGAATCCTGACAGTTGCGTTTTGTGCAGTAAATCCCATAGCAAGGCCTGTCAGAGCCATGCAACATCCCCTCTCTATATGTCGATCAAAAGGTACCTCAAGCTAGGAAATTGTAGACAAACTTTACGTTGTTCGAAAGCTGCTGAATAGGTCTACAACATGCAAAAACAAGCAAGTCTTTAGACTCAAGTCTTGTGGAGAAAATTCAAGATGTAGTCACTGAATCCTCCAGTTGCGTTTTGTGCAGTAAATCCCATAGCAAGGCCTGTCAGAGCCATGCAACATCCCCTCTCTATATGTCGATCAAAAGGTACCTCAAGCTAGGAAATTGTAGACAAACTTTACGTTGTTCGAAAGCTGCTGAATAGGTCTACAACATGCAAAAACAAGCAAGTCTTTAGACTCAAGTCTTGTGGAGAAAATTCAAGATGTAGTCACTGAATCCTGACAGTTGCGTTTTGTGCAGTAAATCCCATAGCAAGGCCTGTCAGAGCCATGCAACATCCCCTCTCTATATGTCGATCAAAAGGTACCTCAAGCTAGGAAATTGTAGACAAACTTTACGTTGTTCGAAAGCTGCTGAATAGGTCTACAACATGCAAAAACAAGCAAGTCTTTAGACTCAAGTCTTGTGGAGAAAATTCAAGATGTAGTCACTGAATCCTGACAGTTGCGTTTTGTGCAGTAAATCCCATAGCAAGGCCTGTCAGAGCCATGCAACATCCCCTCTCTATATGTCGATCAAAAGGTACCTCAAGCTAGGAAATTGTAGACAAACTTTACGTTGTTCGAAAGCTGCTGAATAGGTCTACAACATGCAAAAACAAGCAAGTCTTTAGACTCAAGTCTTGTGGAGAAAATTCAAGATGTAGTCACTGAATCCTGACAGTTGCGTTTTGTGCAGTAAATCCCATAGCAAGGCCTGTCAGAGCCATGCAACATCCCCTCTCTATATGTCGATCAAAAGGTACCTCAAGCTAGGAAATTGTAGACAAACTTTACGTTGTTCGAAAGCTGCTGAATAGGTCTACAACATGCAAAAACAAGCAAGTCTTTAGACTCAAGTCTTGTGGAGAAAATTCAAGATGTAGTCACTGAATCCTGACAGTTGCGTTTTGTGCAGTAAATCCCATAGCAAGGCCTGTCAGAGCCATGCAACATCCCCTCTCTATATGTCGATCAAAAGGTACCTCAAGCTAGGAAATTGTAGACAAACTTTACGTTGTTCGAAAGCTGCTGAATAGGTCTACAACATGCAAAAACAAGCAAGTCTTTAGACTCAAGTCTTGTGGAGAAAATTCAAGATGTAGTCACTGAATCCTGACAGTTGCGTTTTGTGCAGTAAATCCCATAGCAAGGCCTGTCAGAGCCATGCAACATCCCCTCTCTATATGTCGATCAAAAGGTACCTCAAGCTAGGAAATTGTAGACAAACTTTACGTTGTTCGAAAGCTGCTGAATAGGTCTACAACATGCAAAAACAAGCAAGTCTTTAGACTCAAGTCTTGTGGAGAAAATTCAAGATGTAGTCACTGAATCCTGACAGTTGCGTTTTGTGCAGTAAATCCCATAGCAAGGCCTGTCAGAGCCATGCAACATCCCCTCTCTATATGTCGATCAAAAGGTACCTCAAGCTAGGAAATTGTAGACAAACTTTACGTTGTTCGAAAGCTGCTGAATAGGTCTACAACATGCAAAAACAAGCAAGTCTTTAGACTCAAGTCTTGTGGAGAAAATTCAAGATGTAGTCACTGAATCCTGACAGTTGCGTTTTGTGCAGTAAATCCCATAGCAAGGCCTGTCAGAGCCATGCAACATCCCCTCTCTATATGTCGATCAAAAGGTACCTCAAGCTAGGAAATTGTAGACAAACTTTACGTTGTTCGAAAGCTGCTGAATAGGTCTACAACATGCAAAAACAAGCAAGTCTTTAGACTCAAGTCTTGTGGAGAAAATTCAAGATGTAGTCACTGAATCCTGACAGTTGCGTTTTGTGCAGTAAATCCCATAGCAAGGCCTGTCAGAGCCATGCAACATCCCCTCTCTATATGTCGATCAAAAGGTACCTCAAGCTAGGAAATTGTAGACAAACTTTACGTTGTTCGAAAGCTGCTGAATAGGTCTACAACATGCAAAAACAAGCAAGTCTTTAGACTCAAGTCTTGTGGAGAAAATTCAAGATGTAGTCACTGAATCCTGACAGTTGCGTTTTGTGCAGTAAATCCCATAGCAAGGCCTGTCAGAGCCATGCAACATCCCCTCTCTATATGTCGATCAAAAGGTACCTCAAGCTAGGAAATTGTAGACAAACTTTACGTTGTTCGAAAGCTGCTGAATAGGTCTACAACATGCAAAAACAAGCAAGTCTTTAGACTCAAGTCTTGTGGAGAAAATTCAAGATGTAGTCACTGAATCCTGACAGTTGCGTTTTGTGCAGTAAATCCCATAGCAAGGCCTGTCAGAGCCATGCAACATCCCCTCTCTATATGTCGATCAAAAGGTACCTCAAGCTAGGAAATTGTAGACAAACTTTACGTTGTTCGAAAGCTGCTGAATAGGTCTACAACATGCAAAAACAAGCAAGTCTTTAGACTCAAGTCTTGTGGAGAAAATTCAAGATGTAGTCACTGAATCCTGACAGTTGCGTTTTGTGCAGTAAATCCCATAGCAAGGCCTGTCAGAGCCATGCAACATCCCCTCTCTATATGTCGATCAAAAGGTACCTCAAGCTAGGAAATTGTAGACAAACTTTACGTTGTTCGAAAGCTGCTGAATAGGTCTACAACATGCAAAAACAAGCAAGTCTTTAGACTCAAGTCTTGTGGAGAAAATTCAAGATGTAGTCACTGAATCCTGACAGTTGCGTTTTGTGCAGTAAATCCCATAGCAAGGCCTGTCAGAGCCATGCAACATCCCCTCTCTATATGTCGATCAAAAGGTACCTCAAGCTAGGAAATTGTAGACAAACTTTACGTTGTTCGAAAGCTGCTGAATAGGTCTACAACATGCAAAAACAAGCAAGTCTTTAGACTCAAGTCTTGTGGAGAAAATTCAAGATGTAGTCACTGAATCCTGACAGTTGCGTTTTGTGCAGTAAATCCCATAGCAAGGCCTGTCAGAGCCATGCAACATCCCCTCTCTATATGTCGATCAAAAGGTACCTCAAGCTAGGAAATTGTAGACAAACTTTACGTTGTTCGAAAGCTGCTGAATAGGTCTACAACATGCAAAAACAAGCAAGTCTTTAGACTCAAGTCTTGTGGAGAAAATTCAAGATGTAGTCACTGAATCCTGACAGTTGCGTTTTGTGCAGTAAATCCCATAGCAAGGCCTGTCAGAGCCATGCAACATCCCCTCTCTATATGTCGATCAAAAGGTACCTCAAGCTAGGAAATTGTAGACAAACTTTACGTTGTTCGAAAGCTGCTGAATAGGTCTACAACATGCAAAAACAAGCAAGTCTTTAGACTCAAGTCTTGTGGAGAAAATTCAAGATGTAGTCACTGAATCCTGACAGTTGCGTTTTGTGCAGTAAATCCCATAGCAAGGCCTGTCAGAGCCATGCAACATCCCCTCTCTATATGTCGATCAAAAGGTACCTCAAGCTAGGAAATTGTAGACAAACTTTACGTTGTTCGAAAGCTGCTGAATAGGTCTACAACATGCAAAAACAAGCAAGTCTTTAGACTCAAGTCTTGTGGAGAAAATTCAAGATGTAGTCACTGAATCCTGACAGTTGCGTTTTGTGCAGTAAATCCCATAGCAAGGCCTGTCAGAGCCATGCAACATCCCCTCTCTATATGTCGATCAAAAGGTACCTCAAGCTAGGAAATTGTAGACAAACTTTACGTTGTTCGAAAGCTGCTGAATAGGTCTACAACATGCAAAAACAAGCAAGTCTTTAGACTCAAGTCTTGTGGAGAAAATTCAAGATGTAGTCACTGAATCCTCCAGTTGCGTTTTGTGCAGTAAATCCCATAGCAAGGCCTGTCAGAGCCATGCAACATCCCCTCTCTATATGTCGATCAAAAGGTACCTCAAGCTAGGAAATTGTAGACAAACTTTACGTTGTTCGAAAGCTGCTGAATAGGTCTACAACATGCAAAAACAAGCAAGTCTTTAGACTCAAGTCTTGTGGAGAAAATTCAAGATGTAGTCACTGAATCCTGACAGTTGCGTTTTGTGCAGTAAATCCCATAGCAAGGCCTGTCAGAGCCATGCAACATCCCCTCTCTATATGTCGATCAAAAGGTACCTCAAGCTAGGAAATTGTAGACAAACTTTACGTTGTTCGAAAGCTGCTGAATAGGTCTACAACATGCAAAAACAAGCAAGTCTTTAGACTCAAGTCTTGTGGAGAAAATTCAAGATGTAGTCACTGAATCCTGACAGTTGCGTTTTGTGCAGTAAATCCCATAGCAAGGCCTGTCAGAGCCATGCAACATCCCCTCTCTATATGTCGATCAAAAGGTACCTCAAGCTAGGAAATTGTAGACAAACTTTACGTTGTTCGAAAGCTGCTGAATAGGTCTACAACATGCAAAAACAAGCAAGTCTTTAGACTCAAGTCTTGTGGAGAAAATTCAAGATGTAGTCACTGAATCCTGACAGTTGCGTTTTGTGCAGTAAATCCCATAGCAAGGCCTGTCAGAGCCATGCAACATCCCCTCTCTATATGTCGATCAAAAGGTACCTCAAGCTAGGAAATTGTAGACAAACTTTACGTTGTTCGAAAGCTGCTGAATAGGTCTACAACATGCAAAAACAAGCAAGTCTTTAGACTCAAGTCTTGTGGAGAAAATTCAAGATGTAGTCACTGAATCCTGACAGTTGCGTTTTGTGCAGTAAATCCCATAGCAAGGCCTGTCAGAGCCATGCAACATCCCCTCTCTATATGTCGATCAAAAGGTACCTCAAGCTAGGAAATTGTAGACAAACTTTACGTTGTTCGAAAGCTGCTGAATAGGTCTACAACATGCAAAAACAAGCAAGTCTTTAGACTCAAGTCTTGTGGAGAAAATTCAAGATGTAGTCACTGAATCCTGACAGTTGCGTTTTGTGCAGTAAATCCCATAGCAAGGCCTGTCAGAGCCATGCAACATCCCCTCTCTATATGTCGATCAAAAGGTACCTCAAGCTAGGAAATTGTAGACAAACTTTACGTTGTTCGAAAGCTGCTGAATAGGTCTACAACATGCAAAAACAAGCAAGTCTTTAGACTCAAGTCTTGTGGAGAAAATTCAAGATGTAGTCACTGAATCCTGACAGTTGCGTTTTGTGCAGTAAATCCCATAGCAAGGCCTGTCAGAGCCATGCAACATCCCCTCTCTATATGTCGATCAAAAGGTACCTCAAGCTAGGAAATTGTAGACAAACTTTACGTTGTTCGAAAGCTGCTGAATAGGTCTACAACATGCAAAAACAAGCAAGTCTTTAGACTCAAGTCTTGTGGAGAAAATTCAAGATGTAGTCACTGAATCCTGACAGTTGCGTTTTGTGCAGTAAATCCCATAGCAAGGCCTGTCAGAGCCATGCAACATCCCCTCTCTATATGTCGATCAAAAGGTACCTCAAGCTAGGAAATTGTAGACAAACTTTACGTTGTTCGAAAGCTGCTGAATAGGTCTACAACATGCAAAAACAAGCAAGTCTTTAGACTCAAGTCTTGTGGAGAAAATTCAAGATGTAGTCACTGAATCCTGACAGTTGCGTTTTGTGCAGTAAATCCCATAGCAAGGCCTGTCAGAGCCATGCAACATCCCCTCTCTATATGTCGATCAAAAGGTACCTCAAGCTAGGAAATTGTAGACAAACTTTACGTTGTTCGAAAGCTGCTGAATAGGTCTACAACATGCAAAAACAAGCAAGTCTTTAGACTCAAGTCTTGTGGAGAAAATTCAAGATGTAGTCACTGAATCCTGACAGTTGCGTTTTGTGCAGTAAATCCCATAGCAAGGCCTGTCAGAGCCATGCAACATCCCCTCTCTATATGTCGATCAAAAGGTACCTCAAGCTAGGAAATTGTAGACAAACTTTACGTTGTTCGAAAGCTGCTGAATAGGTCTACAACATGCAAAAACAAGCAAGTCTTTAGACTCAAGTCTTGTGGAGAAAATTCAAGATGTAGTCACTGAATCCTGACAGTTGCGTTTTGTGCAGTAAATCCCATAGCAAGGCCTGTCAGAGCCATGCAACATCCCCTCTCTATATGTCGATCAAAAGGTACCTCAAGCTAGGAAATTGTAGACAAACTTTACGTTGTTCGAAAGCTGCTGAATAGGTCTACAACATGCAAAAACAAGCAAGTCTTTAGACTCAAGTCTTGTGGAGAAAATTCAAGATGTAGTCACTGAATCCTGACAGTTGCGTTTTGTGCAGTAAATCCCATAGCAAGGCCTGTCAGAGCCATGCAACATCCCCTCTCTATATGTCGATCAAAAGGTACCTCAAGCTAGGAAATTGTAGACAAACTTTACGTTGTTCGAAAGCTGCTGAATAGGTCTACAACATGCAAAAACAAGCAAGTCTTTAGACTCAAGTCTTGTGGAGAAAATTCAAGATGTAGTCACTGAATCCTGACAGTTGCGTTTTGTGCAGTAAATCCCATAGCAAGGCCTGTCAGAGCCATGCAACATCCCCTCTCTATATGTCGATCAAAAGGTACCTCAAGCTAGGAAATTGTAGACAAACTTTACGTTGTTCGAAAGCTGCTGAATAGGTCTACAACATGCAAAAACAAGCAAGTCTTTAGACTCAAGTCTTGTGGAGAAAATTCAAGATGTAGTCACTGAATCCTGACAGTTGCGTTTTGTGCAGTAAATCCCATAGCAAGGCCTGTCAGAGCCATGCAACATCCCCTCTCTATATGTCGATCAAAAGGTACCTCAAGCTAGGAAATTGTAGACAAACTTTACGTTGTTCGAAAGCTGCTGAATAGGTCTACAACATGCAAAAACAAGCAAGTCTTTAGACTCAAGTCTTGTGGAGAAAATTCAAGATGTAGTCACTGAATCCTGACAGTTGCGTTTTGTGCAGTAAATCCCATAGCAAGGCCTGTCAGAGCCATGCAACATCCCCTCTCTATATGTCGATCAAAAGGTACCTCAAGCTAGGAAATTGTAGACAAACTTTACGTTGTTCGAAAGCTGCTGAATAGGTCTACAACATGCAAAAACAAGCAAGTCTTTAGACTCAAGTCTTGTGGAGAAAATTCAAGATGTAGTCACTGAATCCTGACAGTTGCGTTTTGTGCAGTAAATCCCATAGCAAGGCCTGTCAGAGCCATGCAACATCCCCTCTCTATATGTCGATCAAAAGGTACCTCAAGCTAGGAAATTGTAGACAAACTTTACGTTGTTCGAAAGCTGCTGAATAGGTCTACAACATGCAAAAACAAGCAAGTCTTTAGACTCAAGTCTTGTGGAGAAAATTCAAGATGTAGTCACTGAATCCTGACAGTTGCGTTTTGTGCAGTAAATCCCATAGCAAGGCCTGTCAGAGCCATGCAACATCCCCTCTCTATATGTCGATCAAAAGGTACCTCAAGCTAGGAAATTGTAGACAAACTTTACGTTGTTCGAAAGCTGCTGAATAGGTCTACAACATGCAAAAACAAGCAAGTCTTTAGACTCAAGTCTTGTGGAGAAAATTCAAGATGTAGTCACTGAATCCTGACAGTTGCGTTTTGTGCAGTAAATCCCATAGCAAGGCCTGTCAGAGCCATGCAACATCCCCTCTCTATATGTCGATCAAAAGGTACCTCAAGCTAGGAAATTGTAGACAAACTTTACGTTGTTCGAAAGCTGCTGAATAGGTCTACAACATGCAAAAACAAGCAAGTCTTTAGACTCAAGTCTTGTGGAGAAAATTCAAGATGTAGTCACTGAATCCTGACAGTTGCGTTTTGTGCAGTAAATCCCATAGCAAGGCCTGTCAGAGCCATGCAACATCCCTCTCTATATGTCGATCAAAAGGTACCTCAAGCTAGGAAATTGTAGACAAACTTTACGTTGTTCGAAAGCTGCTGAATAGGTCTACAACATGCAAAAACAAGCAAGTCTTTAGACTCAAGTCTTGTGGAGAAAATTCAAGATGTAGTCACTGAATCCTGACAGTTGCGTTTTGTGCAGTAAATCCCATAGCAAGGCCTGTCAGAGCCATGCAACATCCCCTCTCTATATGTCGATCAAAAGGTACCTCAAGCTAGGAAATTGTAGACAAACTTTACGTTGTTCGAAAGCTGCTGAATAGGTCTACAACATGCAAAAACAAGCAAGTCTTTAGACTCAAGTCTTGTGGAGAAAATTCAAGATGTAGTCACTGAATCCTGACAGTTGCGTTTTGTGCAGTAAATCCCATAGCAAGGCCTGTCAGAGCCATGCAACATCCCCTCTCTATATGTCGATCAAAAGGTACCTCAAGCTAGGAAATTGTAGACAAACTTTACGTTGTTCGAAAGCTGCTGAATAGGTCTACAACATGCAAAAACAAGCAAGTCTTTAGACTCAAGTCTTGTGGAGAAAATTCAAGATGTAGTCACTGAATCCTGACAGTTGCGTTTTGTGCAGTAAATCCCATAGCAAGGCCTGTCAGAGCCATGCAACATCCCCTCTCTATATGTCGATCAAAAGGTACCTCAAGCTAGGAAATTGTAGACAAACTTTACGTTGTTCGAAAGCTGCTGAATAGGTCTACAACATGCAAAAACAAGCAAGTCTTTAGACTCAAGTCTTGTGGAGAAAATTCAAGATGTAGTCACTGAATCCTCCAGTTGCGTTTTGTGCAGTAAATCCCATAGCAAGGCCTGTCAGAGCCATGCAACATCCCCTCTCTATATGTCGATCAAAAGGTACCTCAAGCTAGGAAATTGTAGACAAACTTTACGTTGTTCGAAAGCTGCTGAATAGGTCTACAACATGCAAAAACAAGCAAGTCTTTAGACTCAAGTCTTGTGGAGAAAATTCAAGATGTAGTCACTGAATCCTGACAGTTGCGTTTTGTGCAGTAAATCCCATAGCAAGGCCTGTCAGAGCCATGCAACATCCCCTCTCTATATGTCGATCAAAAGGTACCTCAAGCTAGGAAATTGTAGACAAACTTTACGTTGTTCGAAAGCTGCTGAATAGGTCTACAACATGCAAAAACAAGCAAGTCTTTAGACTCAAGTCTTGTGGAGAAAATTCAAGATGTAGTCACTGAATCCTGACAGTTGCGTTTTGTGCAGTAAATCCCATAGCAAGGCCTGTCAGAGCCATGCAACATCCCCTCTCTATATGTCGATCAAAAGGTACCTCAAGCTAGGAAATTGTAGACAAACTTTACGTTGTTCGAAAGCTGCTGAATAGGTCTACAACATGCAAAAACAAGCAAGTCTTTAGACTCAAGTCTTGTGGAGAAAATTCAAGATGTAGTCACTGAATCCTGACAGTTGCGTTTTGTGCAGTAAATCCCATAGCAAGGCCTGTCAGAGCCATGCAACATCCCCTCTCTATATGTCGATCAAAAGGTACCTCAAGCTAGGAAATTGTAGACAAACTTTACGTTGTTCGAAAGCTGCTGAATAGGTCTACAACATGCAAAAACAAGCAAGTCTTTAGACTCAAGTCTTGTGGAGAAAATTCAAGATGTAGTCACTGAATCCTCCAGTTGCGTTTTGTGCAGTAAATCCCATAGCAAGGCCTGTCAGAGCCATGCAACATCCCCTCTCTATATGTCGATCAAAAGGTACCTCAAGCTAGGAAATTGTAGACAAACTTTACGTTGTTCGAAAGCTGCTGAATAGGTCTACAACATGCAAAAACAAGCAAGTCTTTAGACTCAAGTCTTGTGGAGAAAATTCAAGATGTAGTCACTGAATCCTCCAGTTGCGTTTTGTGCAGTAAATCCCATAGCAAGGCCTGTCAGAGCCATGCAACATCCCCTCTCTATATGTCGATCAAAAGGTACCTCAAGCTAGGAAATTGTAGACAAACTTTACGTTGTTCGAAAGCTGCTGAATAGGTCTACAACATGCAAAAACAAGCAAGTCTTTAGACTCAAGTCTTGTGGAGAAAATTCAAGATGTAGTCACTGAATCCTGACAGTTGCGTTTTGTGCAGTAAATCCCATAGCAAGGCCTGTCAGAGCCATGCAACATCCCCTCTCTATATGTCGATCAAAAGGTACCTCAAGCTAGGAAATTGTAGACAAACTTTACGTTGTTCGAAAGCTGCTGAATAGGTCTACAACATGCAAAAACAAGCAAGTCTTTAGACTCAAGTCTTGTGGAGAAAATTCAAGATGTAGTCACTGAATCCTGACAGTTGCGTTTTGTGCAGTAAATCCCATAGCAAGGCCTGTCAGAGCCATGCAACATCCCCTCTCTATATGTCGATCAAAAGGTACCTCAAGCTAGGAAATTGTAGACAAACTTTACGTTGTTCGAAAGCTGCTGAATAGGTCTACAACATGCAAAAACAAGCAAGTCTTTAGACTCAAGTCTTGTGGAGAAAATTCAAGATGTAGTCACTGAATCCCTGACAGTTGCGTTTTGTGCAGTAAATCCCATAGCAAGGCCTGTCAGAGCCATGCAACATCCCCTCTCTATATGTCGATCAAAAGGTACCTCAAGCTAGGAAATTGTAGACAAACTTTACGTTGTTCGAAAGCTGCTGAATAGGTCTACAACATGCAAAAACAAGCAAGTCTTTAGACTCAAGTCTTGTGGAGAAAATTCAAGATGTAGTCACTGAATCCTGACAGTTGCGTTTTGTGCAGTAAATCCCATAGCAAGGCCTGTCAGAGCCATGCAACATCCCCTCTCTATATGTCGATCAAAAGGTACCTCAAGCTAGGAAATTGTAGACAAACTTTACGTTGTTCGAAAGCTGCTGAATAGGTCTACAACATGCAAAAACAAGCAAGTCTTTAGACTCAAGTCTTGTGGAGAAAATTCAAGATGTAGTCACTGAATCCTCAGTTGCGTTTTGTGCAGTAAATCCCATAGCAAGGCCTGTCAGAGCCATGCAACATCCCCTCTCTATATGTCGATCAAAAGGTACCTCAAGCTAGGAAATTGTAGACAAACTTTACGTTGTTCGAAAGCTGCTGAATAGGTCTACAACATGCAAAAACAAGCAAGTCTTTAGACTCAAGTCTTGTGGAGAAAATTCAAGATGTAGTCACTGAATCCTGACAGTTGCGTTTTGTGCAGTAAATCCCATAGCAAGGCCTGTCAGAGCCATGCAACATCCCCTCTCTATATGTCGATCAAAAGGTACCTCAAGCTAGGAAATTGTAGACAAACTTTACGTTGTTCGAAAGCTGCTGAATAGGTCTACAACATGCAAAAACAAGCAAGTCTTTAGACTCAAGTCTTGTGGAGAAAATTCAAGATGTAGTCACTGAATCCTGACAGTTGCGTTTTGTGCAGTAAATCCCATAGCAAGGCCTGTCAGAGCCATGCAACATCCCCTCTCTATATGTCGATCAAAAGGTACCTCAAGCTAGGAAATTGTAGACAAACTTTACGTTGTTCGAAAGCTGCTGAATAGGTCTACAACATGCAAAAACAAGCAAGTCTTTAGACTCAAGTCTTGTGGAGAAAATTCAAGATGTAGTCACTGAATCCTCAGTTGCGTTTTGTGCAGTAAATCCCATAGCAAGGCCTGTCAGAGCCATGCAACATCCCCTCTCTATATGTCGATCAAAAGGTACCTCAAGCTAGGAAATTGTAGACAAACTTTACGTTGTTCGAAAGCTGCTGAATAGGTCTACAACATGCAAAAACAAGCAAGTCTTTAGACTCAAGTCTTGTGGAGAAAATTCAAGATGTAGTCACTGAATCCTGACAGTTGCGTTTTGTGCAGTAAATCCCATAGCAAGGCCTGTCAGAGCCATGCAACATCCCCTCTCTATATGTCGATCAAAAGGTACCTCAAGCTAGGAAATTGTAGACAAACTTTACGTTGTTCGAAAGCTGCTGAATAGGTCTACAACATGCAAAAACAAGCAAGTCTTTAGACTCAAGTCTTGTGGAGAAAATTCAAGATGTAGTCACTGAATCCTGACAGTTGCGTTTTGTGCAGTAAATCCCATAGCAAGGCCTGTCAGAGCCATGCAACATCCCCTCTCTATATGTCGATCAAAAGGTACCTCAAGCTAGGAAATTGTAGACAAACTTTACGTTGTTCGAAAGCTGCTGAATAGGTCTACAACATGCAAAAACAAGCAAGTCTTTAGACTCAAGTCTTGTGGAGAAAATTCAAGATGTAGTCACTGAATCCTCCAGTTGCGTTTTGTGCAGTAAATCCCATAGCAAGGCCTGTCAGAGCCATGCAACATCCCCTCTCTATATGTCGATCAAAAGGTACCTCAAGCTAGGAAATTGTAGACAAACTTTACGTTGTTCGAAAGCTGCTGAATAGGTCTACAACATGCAAAAACAAGCAAGTCTTTAGACTCAAGTCTTGTGGAGAAAATTCAAGATGTAGTCACTGAATCCTGACAGTTGCGTTTTGTGCAGTAAATCCCATAGCAAGGCCTGTCAGAGCCATGCAACATCCCCTCTCTATATGTCGATCAAAAGGTACCTCAAGCTAGGAAATTGTAGACAAACTTTACGTTGTTCGAAAGCTGCTGAATAGGTCTACAACATGCAAAAACAAGCAAGTCTTTAGACTCAAGTCTTGTGGAGAAAATTCAAGATGTAGTCACTGAATCCTGACAGTTGCGTTTTGTGCAGTAAATCCCATAGCAAGGCCTGTCAGAGCCATGCAACATCCCCTCTCTATATGTCGATCAAAAGGTACCTCAAGCTAGGAAATTGTAGACAAACTTTACGTTGTTCGAAAGCTGCTGAATAGGTCTACAACATGCAAAAACAAGCAAGTCTTTAGACTCAAGTCTTGTGGAGAAAATTCAAGATGTAGTCACTGAATCCTGACAGTTGCGTTTTGTGCAGTAAATCCCATAGCAAGGCCTGTCAGAGCCATGCAACATCCCCTCTCTATATGTCGATCAAAAGGTACCTCAAGCTAGGAAATTGTAGACAAACTTTACGTTGTTCGAAAGCTGCTGAATAGGTCTACAACATGCAAAAACAAGCAAGTCTTTAGACTCAAGTCTTGTGGAGAAAATTCAAGATGTAGTCACTGAATCCTCCAGTTGCGTTTTGTGCAGTAAATCCCATAGCAAGGCCTGTCAGAGCCATGCAACATCCCCTCTCTATATGTCGATCAAAAGGTACCTCAAGCTAGGAAATTGTAGACAAACTTTACGTTGTTCGAAAGCTGCTGAATAGGTCTACAACATGCAAAAACAAGCAAGTCTTTAGACTCAAGTCTTGTGGAGAAAATTCAAGATGTAGTCACTGAATCCTGACAGTTGCGTTTTGTGCAGTAAATCCCATAGCAAGGCCTGTCAGAGCCATGCAACATCCCCTCTCTATATGTCGATCAAAAGGTACCTCAAGCTAGGAAATTGTAGACAAACTTTACGTTGTTCGAAAGCTGCTGAATAGGTCTACAACATGCAAAAACAAGCAAGTCTTTAGACTCAAGTCTTGTGGAGAAAATTCAAGATGTAGTCACTGAATCCTGACAGTTGCGTTTTGTGCAGTAAATCCCATAGCAAGGCCTGTCAGAGCCATGCAACATCCCCTCTCTATATGTCGATCAAAAGGTACCTCAAGCTAGGAAATTGTAGACAAACTTTACGTTGTTCGAAAGCTGCTGAATAGGTCTACAACATGCAAAAACAAGCAAGTCTTTAGACTCAAGTCTTGTGGAGAAAATTCAAGATGTAGTCACTGAATCCTGACAGTTGCGTTTTGTGCAGTAAATCCCATAGCAAGGCCTGTCAGAGCCATGCAACATCCCCTCTCTATATGTCGATCAAAAGGTACCTCAAGCTAGGAAATTGTAGACAAACTTTACGTTGTTCGAAAGCTGCTGAATAGGTCTACAACATGCAAAAACAAGCAAGTCTTTAGACTCAAGTCTTGTGGAGAAAATTCAAGATGTAGTCACTGAATCCTCCAGTTGCGTTTTGTGCAGTAAATCCCATAGCAAGGCCTGTCAGAGCCATGCAACATCCCCTCTCTATATGTCGATCAAAAGGTACCTCAAGCTAGGAAATTGTAGACAAACTTTACGTTGTTCGAAAGCTGCTGAATAGGTCTACAACATGCAAAAACAAGCAAGTCTTTAGACTCAAGTCTTGTGGAGAAAATTCAAGATGTAGTCACTGAATCCTGACAGTTGCGTTTTGTGCAGTAAATCCCATAGCAAGGCCTGTCAGAGCCATGCAACATCCCCTCTCTATATGTCGATCAAAAGGTACCTCAAGCTAGGAAATTGTAGACAAACTTTACGTTGTTCGAAAGCTGCTGAATAGGTCTACAACATGCAAAAACAAGCAAGTCTTTAGACTCAAGTCTTGTGGAGAAAATTCAAGATGTAGTCACTGAATCCTCCAGTTGCGTTTTGTGCAGTAAATCCCATAGCAAGGCCTGTCAGAGCCATGCAACATCCCCTCTCTATATGTCGATCAAAAGGTACCTCAAGCTAGGAAATTGTAGACAAACTTTACGTTGTTCGAAAGCTGCTGAATAGGTCTACAACATGCAAAAACAAGCAAGTCTTTAGACTCAAGTCTTGTGGAGAAAATTCAAGATGTAGTCACTGAATCCTGACAGTTGCGTTTTGTGCAGTAAATCCCATAGCAAGGCCTGTCAGAGCCATGCAACATCCCCTCTCTATATGTCGATCAAAAGGTACCTCAAGCTAGGAAATTGTAGACAAACTTTACGTTGTTCGAAAGCTGCTGAATAGGTCTACAACATGCAAAAACAAGCAAGTCTTTAGACTCAAGTCTTGTGGAGAAAATTCAAGATGTAGTCACTGAATCCTGACAGTTGCGTTTTGTGCAGTAAATCCCATAGCAAGGCCTGTCAGAGCCATGCAACATCCCTCTCTATATGTCGATCAAAAGGTACCTCAAGCTAGGAAATTGTAGACAAACTTTACGTTGTTCGAAAGCTGCTGAATAGGTCTACAACATGCAAAAACAAGCAAGTCTTTAGACTCAAGTCTTGTGGAGAAAATTCAAGATGTAGTCACTGAATCCTGACAGTTGCGTTTTGTGCAGTAAATCCCATAGCAAGGCCTGTCAGAGCCATGCAACATCCCCTCTCTATATGTCGATCAAAAGGTACCTCAAGCTAGGAAATTGTAGACAAACTTTACGTTGTTCGAAAGCTGCTGAATAGGTCTACAACATGCAAAAACAAGCAAGTCTTTAGACTCAAGTCTTGTGGAGAAAATTCAAGATGTAGTCACTGAATCCTGACAGTTGCGTTTTGTGCAGTAAATCCCATAGCAAGGCCTGTCAGAGCCATGCAACATCCCCTCTCTATATGTCGATCAAAAGGTACCTCAAGCTAGGAAATTGTAGACAAACTTTACGTTGTTCGAAAGCTGCTGAATAGGTCTACAACATGCAAAAACAAGCAAGTCTTTAGACTCAAGTCTTGTGGAGAAAATTCAAGATGTAGTCACTGAATCCTCCAGTTGCGTTTTGTGCAGTAAATCCCATAGCAAGGCCTGTCAGAGCCATGCAACATCCCCTCTCTATATGTCGATCAAAAGGTACCTCAAGCTAGGAAATTGTAGACAAACTTTACGTTGTTCGAAAGCTGCTGAATAGGTCTACAACATGCAAAAACAAGCAAGTCTTTAGACTCAAGTCTTGTGGAGAAAATTCAAGATGTAGTCACTGAATCCCTCCAGTTGCGTTTTGTGCAGTAAATCCCATAGCAAGGCCTGTCAGAGCCATGCAACATCCCCTCTCTATATGTCGATCAAAAGGTACCTCAAGCTAGGAAATTGTAGACAAACTTTACGTTGTTCGAAAGCTGCTGAATAGGTCTACAACATGCAAAAACAAGCAAGTCTTTAGACTCAAGTCTTGTGGAGAAAATTCAAGATGTAGTCACTGAATCCTGACAGTTGCGTTTTGTGCAGTAAATCCCATAGCAAGGCCTGTCAGAGCCATGCAACATCCCCTCTCTATATGTCGATCAAAAGGTACCTCAAGCTAGGAAATTGTAGACAAACTTTACGTTGTTCGAAAGCTGCTGAATAGGTCTACAACATGCAAAAACAAGCAAGTCTTTAGACTCAAGTCTTGTGGAGAAAATTCAAGATGTAGTCACTGAATCCTGACAGTTGCGTTTTGTGCAGTAAATCCCATAGCAAGGCCTGTCAGAGCCATGCAACATCCCCTCTCTATATGTCGATCAAAAGGTACCTCAAGCTAGGAAATTGTAGACAAACTTTACGTTGTTCGAAAGCTGCTGAATAGGTCTACAACATGCAAAAACAAGCAAGTCTTTAGACTCAAGTCTTGTGGAGAAAATTCAAGATGTAGTCACTGAATCCTGACAGTTGCGTTTTGTGCAGTAAATCCCATAGCAAGGCCTGTCAGAGCCATGCAACATCCCCTCTCTATATGTCGATCAAAAGGTACCTCAAGCTAGGAAATTGTAGACAAACTTTACGTTGTTCGAAAGCTGCTGAATAGGTCTACAACATGCAAAAACAAGCAAGTCTTTAGACTCAAGTCTTGTGGAGAAAATTCAAGATGTAGTCACTGAATCCTCCAGTTGCGTTTTGTGCAGTAAATCCCATAGCAAGGCCTGTCAGAGCCATGCAACATCCCCTCTCTATATGTCGATCAAAAGGTACCTCAAGCTAGGAAATTGTAGACAAACTTTACGTTGTTCGAAAGCTGCTGAATAGGTCTACAACATGCAAAAACAAGCAAGTCTTTAGACTCAAGTCTTGTGGAGAAAATTCAAGATGTAGTCACTGAATCCTGACAGTTGCGTTTTGTGCAGTAAATCCCATAGCAAGGCCTGTCAGAGCCATGCAACATCCCCTCTCTATATGTCGATCAAAAGGTACCTCAAGCTAGGAAATTGTAGACAAACTTTACGTTGTTCGAAAGCTGCTGAATAGGTCTACAACATGCAAAAACAAGCAAGTCTTTAGACTCAAGTCTTGTGGAGAAAATTCAAGATGTAGTCACTGAATCCTGACAGTTGCGTTTTGTGCAGTAAATCCCATAGCAAGGCCTGTCAGAGCCATGCAACATCCCCTCTCTATATGTCGATCAAAAGGTACCTCAAGCTAGGAAATTGTAGACAAACTTTACGTTGTTCGAAAGCTGCTGAATAGGTCTACAACATGCAAAAACAAGCAAGTCTTTAGACTCAAGTCTTGTGGAGAAAATTCAAGATGTAGTCACTGAATCCTGACAGTTGCGTTTTGTGCAGTAAATCCCATAGCAAGGCCTGTCAGAGCCATGCAACATCCCCTCTCTATATGTCGATCAAAAGGTACCTCAAGCTAGGAAATTGTAGACAAACTTTACGTTGTTCGAAAGCTGCTGAATAGGTCTACAACATGCAAAAACAAGCAAGTCTTTAGACTCAAGTCTTGTGGAGAAAATTCAAGATGTAGTCACTGAATCCTGACAGTTGCGTTTTGTGCAGTAAATCCCATAGCAAGGCCTGTCAGAGCCATGCAACATCCCCTCTCTATATGTCGATCAAAAGGTACCTCAAGCTAGGAAATTGTAGACAAACTTTACGTTGTTCGAAAGCTGCTGAATAGGTCTACAACATGCAAAAACAAGCAAGTCTTTAGACTCAAGTCTTGTGGAGAAAATTCAAGATGTAGTCACTGAATCCTCCAGTTGCGTTTTGTGCAGTAAATCCCATAGCAAGGCCTGTCAGAGCCATGCAACATCCCTCTCTATATGTCGATCAAAAGGTACCTCAAGCTAGGAAATTGTAGACAAACTTTACGTTGTTCGAAAGCTGCTGAATAGGTCTACAACATGCAAAAACAAGCAAGTCTTTAGACTCAAGTCTTGTGGAGAAAATTCAAGATGTAGTCACTGAATCCTCCAGTTGCGTTTTGTGCAGTAAATCCCATAGCAAGGCCTGTCAGAGCCATGCAACATCCCCTCTCTATATGTCGATCAAAAGGTACCTCAAGCTAGGAAATTGTAGACAAACTTTACGTTGTTCGAAAGCTGCTGAATAGGTCTACAACATGCAAAAACAAGCAAGTCTTTAGACTCAAGTCTTGTGGAGAAAATTCAAGATGTAGTCACTGAATCCTGACAGTTGCGTTTTGTGCAGTAAATCCCATAGCAAGGCCTGTCAGAGCCATGCAACATCCCCTCTCTATATGTCGATCAAAAGGTACCTCAAGCTAGGAAATTGTAGACAAACTTTACGTTGTTCGAAAGCTGCTGAATAGGTCTACAACATGCAAAAACAAGCAAGTCTTTAGACTCAAGTCTTGTGGAGAAAATTCAAGATGTAGTCACTGAATCCTCCAGTTGCGTTTTGTGCAGTAAATCCCATAGCAAGGCCTGTCAGAGCCATGCAACATCCCCTCTCTATATGTCGATCAAAAGGTACCTCAAGCTAGGAAATTGTAGACAAACTTTACGTTGTTCGAAAGCTGCTGAATAGGTCTACAACATGCAAAAACAAGCAAGTCTTTAGACTCAAGTCTTGTGGAGAAAATTCAAGATGTAGTCACTGAATCCTGACAGTTGCGTTTTGTGCAGTAAATCCCATAGCAAGGCCTGTCAGAGCCATGCAACATCCCCTCTCTATATGTCGATCAAAAGGTACCTCAAGCTAGGAAATTGTAGACAAACTTTACGTTGTTCGAAAGCTGCTGAATAGGTCTACAACATGCAAAAACAAGCAAGTCTTTAGACTCAAGTCTTGTGGAGAAAATTCAAGATGTAGTCACTGAATCCTGACAGTTGCGTTTTGTGCAGTAAATCCCATAGCAAGGCCTGTCAGAGCCATGCAACATCCCCTCTCTATATGTCGATCAAAAGGTACCTCAAGCTAGGAAATTGTAGACAAACTTTACGTTGTTCGAAAGCTGCTGAATAGGTCTACAACATGCAAAAACAAGCAAGTCTTTAGACTCAAGTCTTGTGGAGAAAATTCAAGATGTAGTCACTGAATCCTGACAGTTGCGTTTTGTGCAGTAAATCCCATAGCAAGGCCTGTCAGAGCCATGCAACATCCCCTCTCTATATGTCGATCAAAAGGTACCTCAAGCTAGGAAATTGTAGACAAACTTTACGTTGTTCGAAAGCTGCTGAATAGGTCTACAACATGCAAAAACAAGCAAGTCTTTAGACTCAAGTCTTGTGGAGAAAATTCAAGATGTAGTCACTGAATCCTGACAGTTGCGTTTTGTGCAGTAAATCCCATAGCAAGGCCTGTCAGAGCCATGCAACATCCCCTCTCTATATGTCGATCAAAAGGTACCTCAAGCTAGGAAATTGTAGACAAACTTTACGTTGTTCGAAAGCTGCTGAATAGGTCTACAACATGCAAAAACAAGCAAGTCTTTAGACTCAAGTCTTGTGGAGAAAATTCAAGATGTAGTCACTGAATCCTGACAGTTGCGTTTTGTGCAGTAAATCCCATAGCAAGGCCTGTCAGAGCCATGCAACATCCCCTCTCTATATGTCGATCAAAAGGTACCTCAAGCTAGGAAATTGTAGACAAACTTTACGTTGTTCGAAAGCTGCTGAATAGGTCTACAACATGCAAAAACAAGCAAGTCTTTAGACTCAAGTCTTGTGGAGAAAATTCAAGATGTAGTCACTGAATCCTCCAGTTGCGTTTTGTGCAGTAAATCCCATAGCAAGGCCTGTCAGAGCCATGCAACATCCCCTCTCTATATGTCGATCAAAAGGTACCTCAAGCTAGGAAATTGTAGACAAACTTTACGTTGTTCGAAAGCTGCTGAATAGGTCTACAACATGCAAAAACAAGCAAGTCTTTAGACTCAAGTCTTGTGGAGAAAATTCAAGATGTAGTCACTGAATCCTGACAGTTGCGTTTTGTGCAGTAAATCCCATAGCAAGGCCTGTCAGAGCCATGCAACATCCCCTCTCTATATGTCGATCAAAAGGTACCTCAAGCTAGGAAATTGTAGACAAACTTTACGTTGTTCGAAAGCTGCTGAATAGGTCTACAACATGCAAAAACAAGCAAGTCTTTAGACTCAAGTCTTGTGGAGAAAATTCAAGATGTAGTCACTGAATCCTGACAGTTGCGTTTTGTGCAGTAAATCCCATAGCAAGGCCTGTCAGAGCCATGCAACATCCCCTCTCTATATGTCGATCAAAAGGTACCTCAAGCTAGGAAATTGTAGACAAACTTTACGTTGTTCGAAAGCTGCTGAATAGGTCTACAACATGCAAAAACAAGCAAGTCTTTAGACTCAAGTCTTGTGGAGAAAATTCAAGATGTAGTCACTGAATCCTGACAGTTGCGTTTTGTGCAGTAAATCCCATAGCAAGGCCTGTCAGAGCCATGCAACATCCCCTCTCTATATGTCGATCAAAAGGTACCTCAAGCTAGGAAATTGTAGACAAACTTTACGTTGTTCGAAAGCTGCTGAATAGGTCTACAACATGCAAAAACAAGCAAGTCTTTAGACTCAAGTCTTGTGGAGAAAATTCAAGATGTAGTCACTGAATCCTGACAGTTGCGTTTTGTGCAGTAAATCCCATAGCAAGGCCTGTCAGAGCCATGCAACATCCCCTCTCTATATGTCGATCAAAAGGTACCTCAAGCTAGGAAATTGTAGACAAACTTTACGTTGTTCGAAAGCTGCTGAATAGGTCTACAACATGCAAAAACAAGCAAGTCTTTAGACTCAAGTCTTGTGGAGAAAATTCAAGATGTAGTCACTGAATCCTCCAGTTGCGTTTTGTGCAGTAAATCCCATAGCAAGGCCTGTCAGAGCCATGCAACATCCCCTCTCTATATGTCGATCAAAAGGTACCTCAAGCTAGGAAATTGTAGACAAACTTTACGTTGTTCGAAAGCTGCTGAATAGGTCTACAACATGCAAAAACAAGCAAGTCTTTAGACTCAAGTCTTGTGGAGAAAATTCAAGATGTAGTCACTGAATCCTGACAGTTGCGTTTTGTGCAGTAAATCCCATAGCAAGGCCTGTCAGAGCCATGCAACATCCCCTCTCTATATGTCGATCAAAAGGTACCTCAAGCTAGGAAATTGTAGACAAACTTTACGTTGTTCGAAAGCTGCTGAATAGGTCTACAACATGCAAAAACAAGCAAGTCTTTAGACTCAAGTCTTGTGGAGAAAATTCAAGATGTAGTCACTGAATCCTGACAGTTGCGTTTTGTGCAGTAAATCCCATAGCAAGGCCTGTCAGAGCCATGCAACATCCCCTCTCTATATGTCGATCAAAAGGTACCTCAAGCTAGGAAATTGTAGACAAACTTTACGTTGTTCGAAAGCTGCTGAATAGGTCTACAACATGCAAAAACAAGCAAGTCTTTAGACTCAAGTCTTGTGGAGAAAATTCAAGATGTAGTCACTGAATCCTGACAGTTGCGTTTTGTGCAGTAAATCCCATAGCAAGGCCTGTCAGAGCCATGCAACATCCCCTCTCTATATGTCGATCAAAAGGTACCTCAAGCTAGGAAATTGTAGACAAACTTTACGTTGTTCGAAAGCTGCTGAATAGGTCTACAACATGCAAAAACAAGCAAGTCTTTAGACTCAAGTCTTGTGGAGAAAATTCAAGATGTAGTCACTGAATCCTGACAGTTGCGTTTTGTGCAGTAAATCCCATAGCAAGGCCTGTCAGAGCCATGCAACATCCCCTCTCTATATGTCGATCAAAAGGTACCTCAAGCTAGGAAATTGTAGACAAACTTTACGTTGTTCGAAAGCTGCTGAATAGGTCTACAACATGCAAAAACAAGCAAGTCTTTAGACTCAAGTCTTGTGGAGAAAATTCAAGATGTAGTCACTGAATCCTGACAGTTGCGTTTTGTGCAGTAAATCCCATAGCAAGGCCTGTCAGAGCCATGCAACATCCCCTCTCTATATGTCGATCAAAAGGTACCTCAAGCTAGGAAATTGTAGACAAACTTTACGTTGTTCGAAAGCTGCTGAATAGGTCTACAACATGCAAAAACAAGCAAGTCTTTAGACTCAAGTCTTGTGGAGAAAATTCAAGATGTAGTCACTGAATCCTCCAGTTGCGTTTTGTGCAGTAAATCCCATAGCAAGGCCTGTCAGAGCCATGCAACATCCCCTCTCTATATGTCGATCAAAAGGTACCTCAAGCTAGGAAATTGTAGACAAACTTTACGTTGTTCGAAAGCTGCTGAATAGGTCTACAACATGCAAAAACAAGCAAGTCTTTAGACTCAAGTCTTGTGGAGAAAATTCAAGATGTAGTCACTGAATCCTGACAGTTGCGTTTTGTGCAGTAAATCCCATAGCAAGGCCTGTCAGAGCCATGCAACATCCCCTCTCTATATGTCGATCAAAAGGTACCTCAAGCTAGGAAATTGTAGACAAACTTTACGTTGTTCGAAAGCTGCTGAATAGGTCTACAACATGCAAAAACAAGCAAGTCTTTAGACTCAAGTCTTGTGGAGAAAATTCAAGATGTAGTCACTGAATCCTGACAGTTGCGTTTTGTGCAGTAAATCCCATAGCAAGGCCTGTCAGAGCCATGCAACATCCCCTCTCTATATGTCGATCAAAAGGTACCTCAAGCTAGGAAATTGTAGACAAACTTTACGTTGTTCGAAAGCTGCTGAATAGGTCTACAACATGCAAAAACAAGCAAGTCTTTAGACTCAAGTCTTGTGGAGAAAATTCAAGATGTAGTCACTGAATCCTGACAGTTGCGTTTTGTGCAGTAAATCCCATAGCAAGGCCTGTCAGAGCCATGCAACATCCCCTCTCTATATGTCGATCAAAAGGTACCTCAAGCTAGGAAATTGTAGACAAACTTTACGTTGTTCGAAAGCTGCTGAATAGGTCTACAACATGCAAAAACAAGCAAGTCTTTAGACTCAAGTCTTGTGGAGAAAATTCAAGATGTAGTCACTGAATCCTGACAGTTGCGTTTTGTGCAGTAAATCCCATAGCAAGGCCTGTCAGAGCCATGCAACATCCCCTCTCTATATGTCGATCAAAAGGTACCTCAAGCTAGGAAATTGTAGACAAACTTTACGTTGTTCGAAAGCTGCTGAATAGGTCTACAACATGCAAAAACAAGCAAGTCTTTAGACTCAAGTCTTGTGGAGAAAATTCAAGATGTAGTCACTGAATCCTGACAGTTGCGTTTTGTGCAGTAAATCCCATAGCAAGGCCTGTCAGAGCCATGCAACATCCCCTCTCTATATGTCGATCAAAAGGTACCTCAAGCTAGGAAATTGTAGACAAACTTTACGTTGTTCGAAAGCTGCTGAATAGGTCTACAACATGCAAAAACAAGCAAGTCTTTAGACTCAAGTCTTGTGGAGAAAATTCAAGATGTAGTCACTGAATCCTGACAGTTGCGTTTTGTGCAGTAAATCCCATAGCAAGGCCTGTCAGAGCCATGCAACATCCCCTCTCTATATGTCGATCAAAAGGTACCTCAAGCTAGGAAATTGTAGACAAACTTTACGTTGTTCGAAAGCTGCTGAATAGGTCTACAACATGCAAAAACAAGCAAGTCTTTAGACTCAAGTCTTGTGGAGAAAATTCAAGATGTAGTCACTGAATCCTGACAGTTGCGTTTTGTGCAGTAAATCCCATAGCAAGGCCTGTCAGAGCCATGCAACATCCCCTCTCTATATGTCGATCAAAAGGTACCTCAAGCTAGGAAATTGTAGACAAACTTTACGTTGTTCGAAAGCTGCTGAATAGGTCTACAACATGCAAAAACAAGCAAGTCTTTAGACTCAAGTCTTGTGGAGAAAATTCAAGATGTAGTCACTGAATCCTGACAGTTGCGTTTTGTGCAGTAAATCCCATAGCAAGGCCTGTCAGAGCCATGCAACATCCCCTCTCTATATGTCGATCAAAAGGTACCTCAAGCTAGGAAATTGTAGACAAACTTTACGTTGTTCGAAAGCTGCTGAATAGGTCTACAACATGCAAAAACAAGCAAGTCTTTAGACTCAAGTCTTGTGGAGAAAATTCAAGATGTAGTCACTGAATCCTGACAGTTGCGTTTTGTGCAGTAAATCCCATAGCAAGGCCTGTCAGAGCCATGCAACATCCCCTCTCTATATGTCGATCAAAAGGTACCTCAAGCTAGGAAATTGTAGACAAACTTTACGTTGTTCGAAAGCTGCTGAATAGGTCTACAACATGCAAAAACAAGCAAGTCTTTAGACTCAAGTCTTGTGGAGAAAATTCAAGATGTAGTCACTGAATCCTGACAGTTGCGTTTTGTGCAGTAAATCCCATAGCAAGGCCTGTCAGAGCCATGCAACATCCCCTCTCTATATGTCGATCAAAAGGTACCTCAAGCTAGGAAATTGTAGACAAACTTTACGTTGTTCGAAAGCTGCTGAATAGGTCTACAACATGCAAAAACAAGCAAGTCTTTAGACTCAAGTCTTGTGGAGAAAATTCAAGATGTAGTCACTGAATCCTCAGTTGCGTTTTGTGCAGTAAATCCCATAGCAAGGCCTGTCAGAGCCATGCAACATCCCCTCTCTATATGTCGATCAAAAGGTACCTCAAGCTAGGAAATTGTAGACAAACTTTACGTTGTTCGAAAGCTGCTGAATAGGTCTACAACATGCAAAAACAAGCAAGTCTTTAGACTCAAGTCTTGTGGAGAAAATTCAAGATGTAGTCACTGAATCCTGACAGTTGCGTTTTGTGCAGTAAATCCCATAGCAAGGCCTGTCAGAGCCATGCAACATCCCCTCTCTATATGTCGATCAAAAGGTACCTCAAGCTAGGAAATTGTAGACAAACTTTACGTTGTTCGAAAGCTGCTGAATAGGTCTACAACATGCAAAAACAAGCAAGTCTTTAGACTCAAGTCTTGTGGAGAAAATTCAAGATGTAGTCACTGAATCCTGACAGTTGCGTTTTGTGCAGTAAATCCCATAGCAAGGCCTGTCAGAGCCATGCAACATCCCCTCTCTATATGTCGATCAAAAGGTACCTCAAGCTAGGAAATTGTAGACAAACTTTACGTTGTTCGAAAGCTGCTGAATAGGTCTACAACATGCAAAAACAAGCAAGTCTTTAGACTCAAGTCTTGTGGAGAAAATTCAAGATGTAGTCACTGAATCCTCAGTTGCGTTTTGTGCAGTAAATCCCATAGCAAGGCCTGTCAGAGCCATGCAACATCCCCTCTCTATATGTCGATCAAAAGGTACCTCAAGCTAGGAAATTGTAGACAAACTTTACGTTGTTCGAAAGCTGCTGAATAGGTCTACAACATGCAAAAACAAGCAAGTCTTTAGACTCAAGTCTTGTGGAGAAAATTCAAGATGTAGTCACTGAATCCTGACAGTTGCGTTTTGTGCAGTAAATCCCATAGCAAGGCCTGTCAGAGCCATGCAACATCCCCTCTCTATATGTCGATCAAAAGGTACCTCAAGCTAGGAAATTGTAGACAAACTTTACGTTGTTCGAAAGCTGCTGAATAGGTCTACAACATGCAAAAACAAGCAAGTCTTTAGACTCAAGTCTTGTGGAGAAAATTCAAGATGTAGTCACTGAATCCTGACAGTTGCGTTTTGTGCAGTAAATCCCATAGCAAGGCCTGTCAGAGCCATGCAACATCCCCTCTCTATATGTCGATCAAAAGGTACCTCAAGCTAGGAAATTGTAGACAAACTTTACGTTGTTCGAAAGCTGCTGAATAGGTCTACAACATGCAAAAACAAGCAAGTCTTTAGACTCAAGTCTTGTGGAGAAAATTCAAGATGTAGTCACTGAATCCTGACAGTTGCGTTTTGTGCAGTAAATCCCATAGCAAGGCCTGTCAGAGCCATGCAACATCCCCTCTCTATATGTCGATCAAAAGGTACCTCAAGCTAGGAAATTGTAGACAAACTTTACGTTGTTCGAAAGCTGCTGAATAGGTCTACAACATGCAAAAACAAGCAAGTCTTTAGACTCAAGTCTTGTGGAGAAAATTCAAGATGTAGTCACTGAATCCTGACAGTTGCGTTTTGTGCAGTAAATCCCATAGCAAGGCCTGTCAGAGCCATGCAACATCCCCTCTCTATATGTCGATCAAAAGGTACCTCAAGCTAGGAAATTGTAGACAAACTTTACGTTGTTCGAAAGCTGCTGAATAGGTCTACAACATGCAAAAACAAGCAAGTCTTTAGACTCAAGTCTTGTGGAGAAAATTCAAGATGTAGTCACTGAATCCTCCAGTTGCGTTTTGTGCAGTAAATCCCATAGCAAGGCCTGTCAGAGCCATGCAACATCCCTCTCTATATGTCGATCAAAAGGTACCTCAAGCTAGGAAATTGTAGACAAACTTTACGTTGTTCGAAAGCTGCTGAATAGGTCTACAACATGCAAAAACAAGCAAGTCTTTAGACTCAAGTCTTGTGGAGAAAATTCAAGATGTAGTCACTGAATCCCTCCAGTTGCGTTTTGTGCAGTAAATCCCATAGCAAGGCCTGTCAGAGCCATGCAACATCCCCTCTCTATATGTCGATCAAAAGGTACCTCAAGCTAGGAAATTGTAGACAAACTTTACGTTGTTCGAAAGCTGCTGAATAGGTCTACAACATGCAAAAACAAGCAAGTCTTTAGACTCAAGTCTTGTGGAGAAAATTCAAGATGTAGTCACTGAATCCCTGACAGTTGCGTTTTGTGCAGTAAATCCCATAGCAAGGCCTGTCAGAGCCATGCAACATCCCCTCTCTATATGTCGATCAAAAGGTACCTCAAGCTAGGAAATTGTAGACAAACTTTACGTTGTTCGAAAGCTGCTGAATAGGTCTACAACATGCAAAAACAAGCAAGTCTTTAGACTCAAGTCTTGTGGAGAAAATTCAAGATGTAGTCACTGAATCCTGACAGTTGCGTTTTGTGCAGTAAATCCCATAGCAAGGCCTGTCAGAGCCATGCAACATCCCCTCTCTATATGTCGATCAAAAGGTACCTCAAGCTAGGAAATTGTAGACAAACTTTACGTTGTTCGAAAGCTGCTGAATAGGTCTACAACATGCAAAAACAAGCAAGTCTTTAGACTCAAGTCTTGTGGAGAAAATTCAAGATGTAGTCACTGAATCCTGACAGTTGCGTTTTGTGCAGTAAATCCCATAGCAAGGCCTGTCAGAGCCATGCAACATCCCCTCTCTATATGTCGATCAAAAGGTACCTCAAGCTAGGAAATTGTAGACAAACTTTACGTTGTTCGAAAGCTGCTGAATAGGTCTACAACATGCAAAAACAAGCAAGTCTTTAGACTCAAGTCTTGTGGAGAAAATTCAAGATGTAGTCACTGAATCCTCCAGTTGCGTTTTGTGCAGTAAATCCCATAGCAAGGCCTGTCAGAGCCATGCAACATCCCCTCTCTATATGTCGATCAAAAGGTACCTCAAGCTAGGAAATTGTAGACAAACTTTACGTTGTTCGAAAGCTGCTGAATAGGTCTACAACATGCAAAAACAAGCAAGTCTTTAGACTCAAGTCTTGTGGAGAAAATTCAAGATGTAGTCACTGAATCCTGACAGTTGCGTTTTGTGCAGTAAATCCCATAGCAAGGCCTGTCAGAGCCATGCAACATCCCCTCTCTATATGTCGATCAAAAGGTACCTCAAGCTAGGAAATTGTAGACAAACTTTACGTTGTTCGAAAGCTGCTGAATAGGTCTACAACATGCAAAAACAAGCAAGTCTTTAGACTCAAGTCTTGTGGAGAAAATTCAAGATGTAGTCACTGAATCCTGACAGTTGCGTTTTGTGCAGTAAATCCCATAGCAAGGCCTGTCAGAGCCATGCAACATCCCCTCTCTATATGTCGATCAAAAGGTACCTCAAGCTAGGAAATTGTAGACAAACTTTACGTTGTTCGAAAGCTGCTGAATAGGTCTACAACATGCAAAAACAAGCAAGTCTTTAGACTCAAGTCTTGTGGAGAAAATTCAAGATGTAGTCACTGAATCCCTCCAGTTGCGTTTTGTGCAGTAAATCCCATAGCAAGGCCTGTCAGAGCCATGCAACATCCCCTCTCTATATGTCGATCAAAAGGTACCTCAAGCTAGGAAATTGTAGACAAACTTTACGTTGTTCGAAAGCTGCTGAATAGGTCTACAACATGCAAAAACAAGCAAGTCTTTAGACTCAAGTCTTGTGGAGAAAATTCAAGATGTAGTCACTGAATCCCTCCAGTTGCGTTTTGTGCAGTAAATCCCATAGCAAGGCCTGTCAGAGCCATGCAACATCCCCTCTCTATATGTCGATCAAAAGGTACCTCAAGCTAGGAAATTGTAGACAAACTTTACGTTGTTCGAAAGCTGCTGAATAGGTCTACAACATGCAAAAACAAGCAAGTCTTTAGACTCAAGTCTTGTGGAGAAAATTCAAGATGTAGTCACTGAATCCTGACAGTTGCGTTTTGTGCAGTAAATCCCATAGCAAGGCCTGTCAGAGCCATGCAACATCCCCTCTCTATATGTCGATCAAAAGGTACCTCAAGCTAGGAAATTGTAGACAAACTTTACGTTGTTCGAAAGCTGCTGAATAGGTCTACAACATGCAAAAACAAGCAAGTCTTTAGACTCAAGTCTTGTGGAGAAAATTCAAGATGTAGTCACTGAATCCTGACAGTTGCGTTTTGTGCAGTAAATCCCATAGCAAGGCCTGTCAGAGCCATGCAACATCCCCTCTCTATATGTCGATCAAAAGGTACCTCAAGCTAGGAAATTGTAGACAAACTTTACGTTGTTCGAAAGCTGCTGAATAGGTCTACAACATGCAAAAACAAGCAAGTCTTTAGACTCAAGTCTTGTGGAGAAAATTCAAGATGTAGTCACTGAATCCTGACAGTTGCGTTTTGTGCAGTAAATCCCATAGCAAGGCCTGTCAGAGCCATGCAACATCCCCTCTCTATATGTCGATCAAAAGGTACCTCAAGCTAGGAAATTGTAGACAAACTTTACGTTGTTCGAAAGCTGCTGAATAGGTCTACAACATGCAAAAACAAGCAAGTCTTTAGACTCAAGTCTTGTGGAGAAAATTCAAGATGTAGTCACTGAATCCTGACAGTTGCGTTTTGTGCAGTAAATCCCATAGCAAGGCCTGTCAGAGCCATGCAACATCCCCTCTCTATATGTCGATCAAAAGGTACCTCAAGCTAGGAAATTGTAGACAAACTTTACGTTGTTCGAAAGCTGCTGAATAGGTCTACAACATGCAAAAACAAGCAAGTCTTTAGACTCAAGTCTTGTGGAGAAAATTCAAGATGTAGTCACTGAATCCTGACAGTTGCGTTTTGTGCAGTAAATCCCATAGCAAGGCCTGTCAGAGCCATGCAACATCCCCTCTCTATATGTCGATCAAAAGGTACCTCAAGCTAGGAAATTGTAGACAAACTTTACGTTGTTCGAAAGCTGCTGAATAGGTCTACAACATGCAAAAACAAGCAAGTCTTTAGACTCAAGTCTTGTGGAGAAAATTCAAGATGTAGTCACTGAATCCTGACAGTTGCGTTTTGTGCAGTAAATCCCATAGCAAGGCCTGTCAGAGCCATGCAACATCCCCTCTCTATATGTCGATCAAAAGGTACCTCAAGCTAGGAAATTGTAGACAAACTTTACGTTGTTCGAAAGCTGCTGAATAGGTCTACAACATGCAAAAACAAGCAAGTCTTTAGACTCAAGTCTTGTGGAGAAAATTCAAGATGTAGTCACTGAATCCTCCAGTTGCGTTTTGTGCAGTAAATCCCATAGCAAGGCCTGTCAGAGCCATGCAACATCCCCTCTCTATATGTCGATCAAAAGGTACCTCAAGCTAGGAAATTGTAGACAAACTTTACGTTGTTCGAAAGCTGCTGAATAGGTCTACAACATGCAAAAACAAGCAAGTCTTTAGACTCAAGTCTTGTGGAGAAAATTCAAGATGTAGTCACTGAATCCCTCCAGTTGCGTTTTGTGCAGTAAATCCCATAGCAAGGCCTGTCAGAGCCATGCAACATCCCCTCTCTATATGTCGATCAAAAGGTACCTCAAGCTAGGAAATTGTAGACAAACTTTACGTTGTTCGAAAGCTGCTGAATAGGTCTACAACATGCAAAAACAAGCAAGTCTTTAGACTCAAGTCTTGTGGAGAAAATTCAAGATGTAGTCACTGAATCCTGACAGTTGCGTTTTGTGCAGTAAATCCCATAGCAAGGCCTGTCAGAGCCATGCAACATCCCCTCTCTATATGTCGATCAAAAGGTACCTCAAGCTAGGAAATTGTAGACAAACTTTACGTTGTTCGAAAGCTGCTGAATAGGTCTACAACATGCAAAAACAAGCAAGTCTTTAGACTCAAGTCTTGTGGAGAAAATTCAAGATGTAGTCACTGAATCCTGACAGTTGCGTTTTGTGCAGTAAATCCCATAGCAAGGCCTGTCAGAGCCATGCAACATCCCCTCTCTATATGTCGATCAAAAGGTACCTCAAGCTAGGAAATTGTAGACAAACTTTACGTTGTTCGAAAGCTGCTGAATAGGTCTACAACATGCAAAAACAAGCAAGTCTTTAGACTCAAGTCTTGTGGAGAAAATTCAAGATGTAGTCACTGAATCCCTCCAGTTGCGTTTTGTGCAGTAAATCCCATAGCAAGGCCTGTCAGAGCCATGCAACATCCCCTCTCTATATGTCGATCAAAAGGTACCTCAAGCTAGGAAATTGTAGACAAACTTTACGTTGTTCGAAAGCTGCTGAATAGGTCTACAACATGCAAAAACAAGCAAGTCTTTAGACTCAAGTCTTGTGGAGAAAATTCAAGATGTAGTCACTGAATCCTCCAGTTGCGTTTTGTGCAGTAAATCCCATAGCAAGGCCTGTCAGAGCCATGCAACATCCCCTCTCTATATGTCGATCAAAAGGTACCTCAAGCTAGGAAATTGTAGACAAACTTTACGTTGTTCGAAAGCTGCTGAATAGGTCTACAACATGCAAAAACAAGCAAGTCTTTAGACTCAAGTCTTGTGGAGAAAATTCAAGATGTAGTCACTGAATCCTGACAGTTGCGTTTTGTGCAGTAAATCCCATAGCAAGGCCTGTCAGAGCCATGCAACATCCCCTCTCTATATGTCGATCAAAAGGTACCTCAAGCTAGGAAATTGTAGACAAACTTTACGTTGTTCGAAAGCTGCTGAATAGGTCTACAACATGCAAAAACAAGCAAGTCTTTAGACTCAAGTCTTGTGGAGAAAATTCAAGATGTAGTCACTGAATCCTGACAGTTGCGTTTTGTGCAGTAAATCCCATAGCAAGGCCTGTCAGAGCCATGCAACATCCCCTCTCTATATGTCGATCAAAAGGTACCTCAAGCTAGGAAATTGTAGACAAACTTTACGTTGTTCGAAAGCTGCTGAATAGGTCTACAACATGCAAAAACAAGCAAGTCTTTAGACTCAAGTCTTGTGGAGAAAATTCAAGATGTAGTCACTGAATCCTCCAGTTGCGTTTTGTGCAGTAAATCCCATAGCAAGGCCTGTCAGAGCCATGCAACATCCCCTCTCTATATGTCGATCAAAAGGTACCTCAAGCTAGGAAATTGTAGACAAACTTTACGTTGTTCGAAAGCTGCTGAATAGGTCTACAACATGCAAAAACAAGCAAGTCTTTAGACTCAAGTCTTGTGGAGAAAATTCAAGATGTAGTCACTGAATCCCTCCAGTTGCGTTTTGTGCAGTAAATCCCATAGCAAGGCCTGTCAGAGCCATGCAACATCCCCTCTCTATATGTCGATCAAAAGGTACCTCAAGCTAGGAAATTGTAGACAAACTTTACGTTGTTCGAAAGCTGCTGAATAGGTCTACAACATGCAAAAACAAGCAAGTCTTTAGACTCAAGTCTTGTGGAGAAAATTCAAGATGTAGTCACTGAATCCTCCAGTTGCGTTTTGTGCAGTAAATCCCATAGCAAGGCCTGTCAGAGCCATGCAACATCCCCTCTCTATATGTCGATCAAAAGGTACCTCAAGCTAGGAAATTGTAGACAAACTTTACGTTGTTCGAAAGCTGCTGAATAGGTCTACAACATGCAAAAACAAGCAAGTCTTTAGACTCAAGTCTTGTGGAGAAAATTCAAGATGTAGTCACTGAATCCTGACAGTTGCGTTTTGTGCAGTAAATCCCATAGCAAGGCCTGTCAGAGCCATGCAACATCCCCTCTCTATATGTCGATCAAAAGGTACCTCAAGCTAGGAAATTGTAGACAAACTTTACGTTGTTCGAAAGCTGCTGAATAGGTCTACAACATGCAAAAACAAGCAAGTCTTAGACTCAAGTCTTGTGGAGAAAATTCAAGATGTAGTCACTGAATCCCTCCAGTTGCGTTTTGTGCAGTAAATCCCATAGCAAGGCCTGTCAGAGCCATGCAACATCCCCTCTCTATATGTCGATCAAAAGGTACCTCAAGCTAGGAAATTGTAGACAAACTTTACGTTGTTCGAAAGCTGCTGAATAGGTCTACAACATGCAAAAACAAGCAAGTCTTTAGACTCAAGTCTTGTGGAGAAAATTCAAGATGTAGTCACTGAATCCCTCCAGTTGCGTTTTGTGCAGTAAATCCCATAGCAAGGCCTGTCAGAGCCATGCAATATCTCCTCTCTATATGTCGATCAAAAGGTACCTCAAGCTAGGAAATTGTAGACAAACTTTACGTTGTTCGAAAGCTGCTGAATAGGTCTACAACATGCAAAAACAAGCAAGTCTTTAGACTCAAGTCTTGTGGAGAAAATTCAAGATGTAGTCACTGAATCCTGACAGTTGCGTTTTGTGCAGTAAATCCCATAGCAAGGCCTGTCAGAGCTATGTAAAATCGCCTCTCTATATGTCGATCAAAAGGTACCTCAAGCTGGGAAATTGAAGACAAACTTTACGTTGTTCGAAAGCTGCTGAAAAGGATTTTGACAAACTATAACTTGTTGGATGGCGGATGAATAGGCCAACAAGCTGACAAATCGGCAAGGCTTCAGACTTGAAACTTTTGGAGTGAGCCGCAGACATAGGTACATGATGCCCCCAGTTTCGTTTTTGTGCAGTAAGTCCCATAGCAAGGGCTGTCAGCGCCAGCCGACATGGCTCTCATGTGTCGCGGTCTAAAGGTACCTTAACATGGATGGATTTTGACAAACTATAACTTGTTGGATGGCGGATGAATAGGCCAACAAGCTGACAAATCGGCAAGGCTTCAGACTGAAACTTTTGGAGTGAGCCCCAGACATAGGTACATGATGCCCCAGTTTCGTTTTTGTGCAGTAAGTCCCATAGCAAGGGCTGTCAGCGCCAGCCGACATGGCTCTCATGTGTCGCGGTCTAAAGGTACCTTAACATGGATGGATTTTGACAAACTATAACTTGTTGGATGGCGGATGAATATCAACAAGCTGACAAATCGGCAAGGCTTCAGACTTGAAACTTTTGGAGTGAGCCCCAGACATAGGTACATGATGCCCCCAGTTTCGTTTTTGTGCAGTAAGTCCCATAGCAAGGCTGTCAGCGCCAGCCGACATGGCTCTCATGTGACATGTCATGTACGGTCTAAAGTACCTTAACATAGATGGATTTTGACAAACTATAACTTGTTGGATGGCGGATGAATAGGCCAACAAGCTGACAAATCGGCAAGGCTTCAGACTTGAAACTTTTGGAGTGAGCCCCAGACATAGGTACATGATGCCCCCAGTTTCGTTTTTGTGCAGTAAGTCCCATAGCAAGGGCTGTCAGCGCCAGCCGACATGGCTCTCATGTGTCGCGGTCTAAAGGTACCTTAACATGGATGGATTTTGACAAACTATAACTTGTTGGATGGCGGATGAATAGTCCAACAAGCTGACAAATCGGCAAGGCTTCAGACTTGAAACTTTTGGAGTGAGCCCCAGACATAGGTACATGATGCCCCCAGTTTCGTTTTTGTGCAGTAAGTCCCATAGCAAGGCTGTCAGCGCCAGCCGACATGGCTCTCATGTGTCGCGGTCTAAAGGTACCTTAACATAGATGGATTTTGACAAACTATAACTTGTTGGATGGCGGATGAATAGGCCAACAAGCTGACAAATCGGCAAGGCTTCAGACTTGAAACTTTGGAGTGAGCCCCAGACATAGTGTACATGATGCCCCCAGTTTCGTTTTTGTGCAGTAAGTCCCATAGCAAGGGCTGTCAGCGCCAGCCGACATGGCTCTCATGTGTCGCGGTCTAAAGGTACCTTAACATGGATGGATTTTGACAAACTATAACTTGTTGGATGGCGGATGAATAGGTCAACAAGCTGACAAATCGGCAAGGCTTCAGACTTGAAACTTTTGGAGTGAGCCCCAGACATAGGTACATGATGCCCCCAGTTTCGTTTTTGTGCAGTAAGTCCCATAGCAAGGGCTGTCAGCGCCAGCCGACATGGCTCTCATGTGTCGCGGTCTAAAGGTACCTTAACATAGATGGATTTTGACAAACTATAACTTGTTGGATGGCGGATGAATAGGCCAACAAGCTGACAAATCGCAAGGCTTCAGACTTGAAACTTTTGGAGTGAGCTCCAGACATAGGTACATGATGCCCCCAGTTTCGTTTTTGTGCAGTAAGTCCCATAGCAAGGGCTGTCAGCGCCAGCCGACATGGCTCTCATGTGTCGCGGTCTAAAGGTACCTTAACATGGATGGATTTTGACAAACTATAACTTGTTGGATGGCGGATGAATAGGCCAACAAGCTGACAAATCGGCAAGGCTTCAGACTTGAAACTTTTGGAGTGAGCCCCAGACATAGGTACATGATGCCCCAGTTTCGTTTTTGTGCAGTAAGTCCCATAGCAAGGGCTGTCAGCGCCAGCCGACATGGCTCTCATGTGTCGCGGTCTAAAGGTACCTTAACATAGATGGATTTTGACAAACTATAACTTGTTGGATGGCGGATGAATAGGCCAACAAGCTGACAAATCGGCAAGGCTTCAGACTTGAAACTTTTGGAGTGAGCTCCAGACATAGGTACATGATGCCCCCAGTTTCGTTTTTGTGCAGTAAGTCCCATAGCAAGGCTGTCAGCGCCAGCCGACATGGCTCTCATGTGTCGCGGTCTAAAGGTACCTTAACATGGATGGATTTTGACAAACTATAACTTGTTGGATGGCGGATGAATAGGCCAACAAGCTGACAAATCGGCAAGGCTTCAGACTTGAAACTTTTGGAGTGAGCCCCAGACATAGGTACATGATGCCCCCAGTTTCGTTTTTGTGCAGTAAGTCCCATAGCAAGGGCTGTCAGCGCCAGCCGACATGGCTCTCATGTGTCGCGGTCTAAAGGTACCTTAACATGGATGGATTTTGACAAACTATAACTTGTTGGATGGCGGATGAATAGGCCAACAAGCTGACAAATCGGCAAGGCTTCAGACTTGAAACTTTTGGAGTGAGCCCCAGACATAGGTACATGATGCCCCAGTTTCGTTTTTGTGCAGTAAGTCCCATAGCAAGGGCTGTCAGCGCCAGCCGACATGGCTCTCATGTGTCGCGGTCTAAAGGTACCTTAACATGGATGGATTTTGACAAACTATAACTTGTTGGATGGCGGATGAATAGGCCAACAAGCTGACAAATCGGCAAGGCTTCAGACTTGAAACTTTTGGAGTGAGCCCCAGACATAGGTACATGATGCCCCAGTTTCGTTTTTGTGCAGTAAGTCCCATAGCAAGGCTGTCAGCGCCAGCCGACATGGCTCTCATGTGTCGCGGTCTAAAGGTACCTTAACATGGATGGATTTTGACAAACTATAACTTGTTGGATGGCGGATGAATAGGCCAACAAGCTGACAAATCGGCAAAGCTTCAGACTTGAAACTTTTGGAGTGAGCCCAGACATAGGTACATGATGCCCCCAGTTTCGTTTTTGTGCAGTAAGTCCCATAGCAAGGGCTGTCAGCGCCAGCCGACATGGCTCTCATGTGTCGCGGTCTAAAGGTACCTTAACATGGATGGATTTTGACAAACTATAACTTGTTGGATGGCGGATGAATAGGCCAACAAGCTGACAAATCGGCAAGGCTTCAGACTTGAAACTTTTGGAGTGAGCCCAGACATAGGTACATGATGCCCCCAGTTTCGTTTTTGTGCAGTAAGTCCCATAGCAAGGGCTGTCAGCGCCAGCCGACATGGCTCTCATGTGTCGCGGTCTAAAGGTACCTTAACATGGATGGATTTTGACAAACTATAACTTGTTGGATGGCGGATGAATAGGCCAACAGCTGACAAATCGGCAAGGCTTCAGACTTGAAACTTTTGGAGTGAGCCCCAGACATAGGTACATGATGCCCCCAGTTTCGTTTTTGTGCAGTAAGTCCCATAGCAAGGGCTGTCAGCGCCAGCCGACATGGCTCTCATGTGTCGCGGTCTAAAGGTACCTTAACATGGATGGATTTTGACAAACTATAACTTGTTGGATGGCGGATGAATAGGCCAACAAGCTGACAAATCGGCAAGGCTTCAGACTTGAAACTTTTGGAGTGAGCCCCAGACATAGGTACATGATGCCCCCAGTTTCGTTTTTGTGCAGTAAGTCCCATAGCAAGGGCTGTCAGCGCCAGCCGACATGGCTCTCATGTGTCGCGGTCTAAAGGTACCTTAACATGGATGGATTTTGACAAACTATAACTTGTTGGATGGCGGATGAATAGGCCAACAAGCTGACAAATCGGCAAGGCTTCAGACTTGAAACTTTTGGAGTGAGCCCCAGACATAGGTACATGATGCCCCCAGTTTCGTTTTTGTGCAGTAAGTCCCATAGCAAGGGCTGTCAGCGCCAGCCGACATGGCTCTCATGTGTCGCGGTCTAAAGGTACCTTAACATGGATGGATTTTGACAAACTATAACTTGTTGGATGGCGGATGAATAGGCCAACAAGCTGACAAATCGGCAAGGCTTCAGACTTGAAACTTTTGGAGTGAGCCCAGACATAGGTACATGATGCCCCCAGTTTCGTTTTTGTGCAGTAAGTCCCATAGCAAGGGCTGTCAGCGCCAGCCGACATGGCTCTCATGTGTCGCGGTCTAAAGGTACCTTAACATGGATGGATTTTGACAAACTATAACTTGTTGGATGGCGGATGAATAGGCCAACAAGCTGACAAATCGGCAAAGCTTCAGACTTGAAACTTTTGGAGTGAGCCCAGACATAGGTACATGATGCCCCCAGTTTCGTTTTTGTGCAGTAAGTCCCATAGCAAGGGCTGTCAGCGCCAGCCGACATGGCTCTCATGTGTCGCGGTCTAAAGGTACCTTAACATGGATGGATTTTGACAAACTATAACTTGTTGGATGGCGGATGAATAGGCCAACAAGCTGACAAATCGGCAAGGCTTCAGACTTGAAACTTTTGGAGTGAGTCCCAGACATAGGTACATGATGCCCCCAGTTTCGTTTTTGTGCAGTAAGTCCCATAGCAAGGGCTGTCAGCGCCAGCCGACATGGCTCTCATGTGTCGCGGTCTAAAGGTACCTTAACATGGATGGATTTTGACAAACTATAACTTGTTGGATGGCGGATGAATAGGCCAACAAGCTGACAAATCGGCAAGGCTTCAGACTTGAAACTTTTGGAGTGAGCCCCAGACATAGGTACATGATGCCCCCAGTTTCGTTTTTGTGCAGTAAGTCCCATAGCAAGGGCTGTCAGCGCCAGCCGACATGGCTCTCATGTGTCGCGGTCTAAAGGTACCTTAACATGGATGGATTTTGACAAACTATAACTTGTTGGATGGCGGATGAATAGGCAACAAGCTGACAAATCGGCAAGGCTTCAGACTTGAAACTTTTGGAGTGAGCCCCAGACATAGGTACATGATGCCCCCAGTTTCGTTTTTGTGCAGTAAGTCCCATAGCAAGGGCTGTCAGCGCCAGCCGACATGGCTCTCATGTGTCGCGGTCTAAAGGTACCTTAACATGGATGGATTTTGACAAACTATAACTTGTTGGATGGCGGATGAATAGGCCAACAAGCTGACAAATCGGCAAGGCTTCAGACTTGAAACTTTTGGAGTGAGCCCCAGACATAGGTACATGATGCCCCCAGTTTCGTTTTTGTGCAGTAAGTCCCATAGCAAGGGCTGTCAGCGCCAGCCGACATGGCTCTCATGTGTCGCGGTCTAAAGGTACCTTAACATGGATGGATTTTGACAAACTATAACTTGTTGGATGGCGGATGAATAGGCCAACAAGCTGACAAATCGGCAAGGCTTCAGACTTGAAACTTTTGGAGTGAGCCCCAGACATAGGTACATGATGCCCCCAGTTTCGTTTTTGTGCAGTAAGTCCCATAGCAAGGGCTGTCAGCGCCAGCCGACATGGCTCTCATGTGTCGCGGTCTAAAGGTACCTTAACATGGATGGATTTTGACAAACTATAACTTGTTGGATGGCGGATGAATAGGCCAACAAGCTGACAAATCGGCAAGGCTTCAGACTTGAAACTTTTGGAGTGAGCCCCAGACATAGGTACATGATGCCCCCAGTTTCGTTTTTGTGCAGTAAGTCCCATAGCAAGGCTGTCAGCGCCAGCCGACATGGCTCTCATGTGTCGCGGTCTAAAGGTACCTTAACATGGATGGATTTTGACAAACTATAACTTGTTGGATGGCGGATGAATAGGCCAACAAGCTGACAAATCGGCAAGGCTTCAGACTTGAAACTTTTGGAGTGAGCCCAGACATAGGTACATGATGCCCCCAGTTTCGTTTTTGTGCAGTAAGTCCCATAGCAAGGGCTGTCAGCGCCAGCCGACATGGCTCTCATGTGTCGCGGTCTAAAGGTACCTTAACATGGATGGATTTTGACAAACTATAACTTGTTGGATGGCGGATGAATAGGCCAACAAGCTGACAAATCGGCAAGGCTTCAGACTTGAAACTTTTGGAGTGAGCCCCAGACATAGGTACATGATGCCCCCAGTTTCGTTTTTGTGCAGTAAGTCCCATAGCAAGGGCTGTCAGCGCCAGCCGACATGGCTCTCATGTGTCGCGGTCTAAAGGTACCTTAACATGGATGGATTTTGACAAACTATAACTTGTTGGATGGCGGATGAATAGGCCAACAAGCTGACAAATCGGCAAGGCTTCAGACTTGAAACTTTTGGAGTGAGCCCCAGACATAGGTACATGATGCCCCCAGTTTCGTTTTTGTGCAGTAAGTCCCATAGCAAGGGCTGTCAGCGCCAGCCGACATGGCTCTCATGTGTCGCGGTCTAAAGGTACCTTAACATGGATGGATTTTGACAAACTATAACTTGTTGGATGGCGGATGAATAGGCCAACAAGCTGACAAATCGGCAAGGCTTCAGACTTGAAACTTTTGGAGTGAGCCCCAGACATAGGTACATGATGCCCCCAGTTTCGTTTTTGTGCAGTAAGTCCCATAGCAAGGGCTGTCAGCGCCAGCCGACATGGCTCTCATGTGTCGCGGTCTAAAGGTACCTTAACATGGATGGATTTTGACAAACTATAACTTGTTGGATGGCGGATGAATAGGCCAACAAGCTGACAAATCGGCAAGGCTTCAGACTTGAAACTTTTGGAGTGAGCCCAGACATAGGTACATGATGCCCCCAGTTTCGTTTTTGTGCAGTAAGTCCCATAGCAAGGGCTGTCAGCGCCAGCCGACATGGCTCTCATGTGTCGCGGTCTAAAGGTACCTTAACATGGATGGATTTTGACAAACTATAACTTGTTGGATGGCGGATGAATAGGCCAACAAGCTGACAAATCGGCAAGGCTTCAGACTTGAAACTTTTGGAGTGAGCCCAGACATAGGTACATGATGCCCCCAGTTTCGTTTTTGTGCAGTAAGTCCCATAGCAAGGGCTGTCAGCGCCAGCCGACATGGCTCTCATGTGTCGCGGTCTAAAGGTACCTTAACATGGATGGATTTTGACAAACTATAACTTGTTGGATGGCGGATGAATAGGCCAACAAGCTGACAAATCGGCAAGGCTTCAGACTTGAAACTTTTGGAGTGAGCCCCAGACATAGGTACATGATGCCCCCAGTTTCGTTTTTGTGCAGTAAGTCCCATAGCAAGGGCTGTCAGCGCCAGCCGACATGGCTCTCATGTGTCGCGGTCTAAAGGTACCTTAACATGGATGGATTTTGACAAACTATAACTTGTTGGATGGCGGATGAATAGGCCAACAAGCTGACAAATCGGCAAGGCTTCAGACTTGAAACTTTTGGAGTGAGCCCCAGACATAGGTACATGATGCCCCCAGTTTCGTTTTTGTGCAGTAAGTCCCATAGCAAGGGCTGTCAGCGCCAGCCGACATGGCTCTCATGTGTCGCGGTCTAAAGGTACCTTAACATGGATGGATTTTGACAAACTATAACTTGTTGGATGGCGGATGAATAGGCCAACAAGCTGACAAATCGGCAAGGCTTCAGACTTGAAACTTTTGGAGTGAGCCCCAGACATAGGTACATGATGCCCCCAGTTTCGTTTTTGTGCAGTAAGTCCCATAGCAAGGGCTGTCAGCGCCAGCCGACATGGCTCTCATGTGTCGCGGTCTAAAGGTACCTTAACATGGATGGATTTTGACAAACTATAACTTGTTGGATGGCGGATGAATAGGCCAACAAGCTGACAAATCGGCAAGGCTTCAGACTTGAAACTTTTGGAGTGAGCCCAGACATAGGTACATGATGCCCCCAGTTTCGTTTTTGTGCAGTAAGTCCCATAGCAAGGGCTGTCAGCGCCAGCCGACATGGCTCTCATGTGTCGCGGTCTAAAGGTACCTTAACATGGATGGATTTTGACAAACTATAACTTGTTGGATGGCGGATGAATAGGCCAACAAGCTGACAAATCGGCAAGGCTTCAGACTTGAAACTTTTGGAGTGAGCCCCAGACATAGGTACATGATGCCCCCAGTTTCGTTTTTGTGCAGTAAGTCCCATAGCAAGGGCTGTCAGCGCCAGCCGACATGGCTCTCATGTGTCGCGGTCTAAAGGTACCTTAACATGGATGGATTTTGACAAACTATAACTTGTTGGATGGCGGATGAATAGGCCAACAAGCTGACAAATCGGCAAGGCTTCAGACTTGAAACTTTTGGAGTGAGCCCCAGACATAGGTACATGATGCCCCCAGTTTCGTTTTTGTGCAGTAAGTCCCATAGCAAGGGCTGTCAGCGCCAGCCGACATGGCTCTCATGTGTCGCGGTCTAAAGGTACCTTAACATGGATGGATTTTGACAAACTATAACTTGTTGGATGGCGGATGAATAGGCCAACAAGCTGACAAATCGGCAAGGCTTCAGACTTGAAACTTTTGGAGTGAGCCCCAGACATAGGTACATGATGCCCCCAGTTTCGTTTTTGTGCAGTAAGTCCCATAGCAAGGGCTGTCAGCGCCAGCCGACATGGCTCTCATGTGTCGCGGTCTAAAGGTACCTTAACATGGATGGATTTTGACAAACTATAACTTGTTGGATGGCGGATGAATAGGCCAACAAGCTGACAAATCGGCAAGGCTTCAGACTTGAAACTTTTGGAGTGAGCCCCAGACATAGGTACATGATGCCCCCAGTTTCGTTTTTGTGCAGTAAGTCCCATAGCAAGGGCTGTCAGCGCCAGCCGACATGGCTCTCATGTGTCGCGGTCTAAAGGTACCTTAACATGGATGGATTTTGACAAACTATAACTTGTTGGATGGCGGATGAATAGGCCAACAAGCTGACAAATCGGCAAGGCTTCAGACTTGAAACTTTTGGAGTGAGCCCCAGACATAGGTACATGATGCCCCCAGTTTCGTTTTTGTGCAGTAAGTCCCATAGCAAGGGCTGTCAGCGCCAGCCGACATGGCTCTCATGTGTCGCGGTCTAAAGGTACCTTAACATGGATGGATTTTGACAAACTATAACTTGTTGGATGGCGGATGAATAGGCCAACAAGCTGACAAATCGGCAAGGCTTCAGACTTGAAACTTTTGGAGTGAGCCCCAGACATAGGTACATGATGCCCCCAGTTTCGTTTTTGTGCAGTAAGTCCCATAGCAAGGGCTGTCAGCGCCAGCCGACATGGCTCTCATGTGTCGCGGTCTAAAGGTACCTTAACATGGATGGATTTTGACAAACTATAACTTGTTGGATGGCGGATGAATAGGCCAACAAGCTGACAAATCGGCAAGGCTTCAGACTTGAAACTTTTGGAGTGAGCCCCAGACATAGGTACATGATGCCCCCAGTTTCGTTTTTGTGCAGTAAGTCCCATAGCAAGGGCTGTCAGCGCCAGCCGACATGGCTCTCATGTGTCGCGGTCTAAAGGTACCTTAACATGGATGGATTTTGACAAACTATAACTTGTTGGATGGCGGATGAATAGGCCAACAAGCTGACAAATCGGCAAGGCTTCAGACTTGAAACTTTTGGAGTGAGCCCCAGACATAGGTACATGATGCCCCCAGTTTCGTTTTTGTGCAGTAAGTCCCATAGCAAGGGCTGTCAGCGCCAGCCGACATGGCTCTCATGTGTCGCGGTCTAAAGGTACCTTAACATGGATGGATTTTGACAAACTATAACTTGTTGGATGGCGGATGAATAGGCCAACAAGCTGACAAATCGGCAAGGCTTCAGACTTGAAACTTTTGGAGTGAGCCCCAGACATAGGTACATGATGCCCCCAGTTTCGTTTTTGTGCAGTAAGTCCCATAGCAAGGGCTGTCAGCGCCAGCCGACATGGCTCTCATGTGTCGCGGTCTAAAGGTACCTTAACATGGATGGATTTTGACAAACTATAACTTGTTGGATGGCGGATGAATAGGCCAACAAGCTGACAAATCGGCAAGGCTTCAGACTTGAAACTTTTGGAGTGAGCCCCAGACATAGGTACATGATGCCCCCAGTTTCGTTTTTGTGCAGTAAGTCCCATAGCAAGGGCTGTCAGCGCCAGCCGACATGGCTCTCATGTGTCGCGGTCTAAAGGTACCTTAACATGGATGGATTTTGACAAACTATAACTTGTTGGATGGCGGATGAATAGGCCAACAAGCTGACAAATCGGCAAGGCTTCAGACTTGAAACTTTTGGAGTGAGCCCCAGACATAGGTACATGATGCCCCCAGTTTCGTTTTTGTGCAGTAAGTCCCATAGCAAGGGCTGTCAGCGCCAGCCGACATGGCTCTCATGTGTCGCGGTCTAAAGGTACCTTAACATGGATGGATTTTGACAAACTATAACTTGTTGGATGGCGGATGAATAGGCCAACAAGCTGACAAATCGGCAAGGCTTCAGACTTGAAACTTTTGGAGTGAGCCCCAGACATAGGTACATGATGCCCCCAGTTTCGTTTTTGTGCAGTAAGTCCCATAGCAAGGGCTGTCAGCGCCAGCCGACATGGCTCTCATGTGTCGCGGTCTAAAGGTACCTTAACATGGATGGATTTTGACAAACTATAACTTGTTGGATGGCGGATGAATAGGCCAACAAGCTGACAAATCGGCAAGGCTTCAGACTTGAAACTTTTGGAGTGAGCCCCAGACATAGGTACATGATGCCCCCAGTTTCGTTTTTGTGCAGTAAGTCCCATAGCAAGGGCTGTCAGCGCCAGCCGACATGGCTCTCATGTGTCGCGGTCTAAAGGTACCTTAACATGGATGGATTTTGACAAACTATAACTTGTTGGATGGCGGATGAATAGGCCAACAAGCTGACAAATCGGCAAGGCTTCAGACTTGAAACTTTTGGAGTGAGCCCCAGACATAGGTACATGATGCCCCCAGTTTCGTTTTTGTGCAGTAAGTCCCATAGCAAGGGCTGTCAGCGCCAGCCGACATGGCTCTCATGTGTCGCGGTCTAAAGGTACCTTAACATGGATGGATTTTGACAAACTATAACTTGTTGGATGGCGGATGAATAGGCCAACAAGCTGACAAATCGGCAAGGCTTCAGACTTGAAACTTTTGGAGTGAGCCCCAGACATAGGTACATGATGCCCCCAGTTTCGTTTTTGTGCAGTAAGTCCCATAGCAAGGGCTGTCAGCGCCAGCCGACATGGCTCTCATGTGTCGCGGTCTAAAGGTACCTTAACATGGATGGATTTTGACAAACTATAACTTGTTGGATGGCGGATGAATAGGCCAACAAGCTGACAAATCGGCAAGGCTTCAGACTTGAAACTTTTGGAGTGAGCCCCAGACATAGGTACATGATGCCCCCAGTTTCGTTTTTGTGCAGTAAGTCCCATAGCAAGGGCTGTCAGCGCCAGCCGACATGGCTCTCATGTGTCGCGGTCTAAAGGTACCTTAACATGGATGGATTTTGACAAACTATAACTTGTTGGATGGCGGATGAATAGGCCAACAAGCTGACAAATCGGCAAGGCTTCAGACTTGAAACTTTTGGAGTGAGCCCCAGACATAGGTACATGATGCCCCCAGTTTCGTTTTTGTGCAGTAAGTCCCATAGCAAGGGCTGTCAGCGCCAGCCGACATGGCTCTCATGTGTCGCGGTCTAAAGGTACCTTAACATGGATGGATTTTGACAAACTATAACTTGTTGGATGGCGGATGAATAGGCCAACAAGCTGACAAATCGGCAAGGCTTCAGACTTGAAACTTTTGGAGTGAGCCCCAGACATAGGTACATGATGCCCCCAGTTTCGTTTTTGTGCAGTAAGTCCCATAGCAAGGGCTGTCAGCGCCAGCCGACATGGCTCTCATGTGTCGCGGTCTAAAGGTACCTTAACATGGATGGATTTTGACAAACTATAACTTGTTGGATGGCGGATGAATAGGCCAACAAGCTGACAAATCGGCAAGGCTTCAGACTTGAAACTTTTGGAGTGAGCCCCAGACATAGGTACATGATGCCCCCAGTTTCGTTTTTGTGCAGTAAGTCCCATAGCAAGGGCTGTCAGCGCCAGCCGACATGGCTCTCATGTGTCGCGGTCTAAAGGTACCTTAACATGGATGGATTTTGACAAACTATAACTTGTTGGATGGCGGATGAATAGGCCAACAAGCTGACAAATCGGCAAGGCTTCAGACTTGAAACTTTTGGAGTGAGCCCCAGACATAGGTACATGATGCCCCCAGTTTCGTTTTTGTGCAGTAAGTCCCATAGCAAGGGCTGTCAGCGCCAGCCGACATGGCTCTCATGTGTCGCGGTCTAAAGGTACCTTAACATGGATGGATTTTGACAAACTATAACTTGTTGGATGGCGGATGAATAGGCCAACAAGCTGACAAATCGGCAAGGCTTCAGACTTGAAACTTTTGGAGTGAGCCCCAGACATAGGTACATGATGCCCCCAGTTTCGTTTTTGTGCAGTAAGTCCCATAGCAAGGGCTGTCAGCGCCAGCCGACATGGCTCTCATGTGTCGCGGTCTAAAGGTACCTTAACATGGATGGATTTTGACAAACTATAACTTGTTGGATGGCGGATGAATAGGCCAACAAGCTGACAAATCGGCAAGGCTTCAGACTTGAAACTTTTGGAGTGAGCCCCAGACATAGGTACATGATGCCCCCAGTTTCGTTTTTGTGCAGTAAGTCCCATAGCAAGGGCTGTCAGCGCCAGCCGACATGGCTCTCATGTGTCGCGGTCTAAAGGTACCTTAACATGGATGGATTTTGACAAACTATAACTTGTTGGATGGCGGATGAATAGGCCAACAAGCTGACAAATCGGCAAGGCTTCAGACTTGAAACTTTTGGAGTGAGCCCAGACATAGGTACATGATGCCCCCAGTTTCGTTTTTGTGCAGTAAGTCCCATAGCAAGGGCTGTCAGCGCCAGCCGACATGGCTCTCATGTGTCGCGGTCTAAAGGTACCTTAACATGGATGGATTTTGACAAACTATAACTTGTTGGATGGCGGATGAATAGGCCAACAAGCTGACAAATCGGCAAGGCTTCAGACTTGAAACTTTTGGAGTGAGCCCAGACATAGGTACATGATGCCCCCAGTTTCGTTTTTGTGCAGTAAGTCCCATAGCAAGGGCTGTCAGCGCCAGCCGACATGGCTCTCATGTGTCGCGGTCTAAAGGTACCTTAACATGGATGGATTTTGACAAACTATAACTTGTTGGATGGCGGATGAATAGGCCAACAAGCTGACAAATCGGCAAGGCTTCAGACTTGAAACTTTTGGAGTGAGCCCCAGACATAGGTACATGATGCCCCCAGTTTCGTTTTTGTGCAGTAAGTCCCATAGCAAGGGCTGTCAGCGCCAGCCGACATGGCTCTCATGTGTCGCGGTCTAAAGGTACCTTAACATGGATGGATTTTGACAAACTATAACTTGTTGGATGGCGGATGAATAGGCCAACAAGCTGACAAATCGGCAAGGCTTCAGACTTGAAACTTTTGGAGTGAGCCCCAGACATAGGTACATGATGCCCCCAGTTTCGTTTTTGTGCAGTAAGTCCCATAGCAAGGGCTGTCAGCGCCAGCCGACATGGCTCTCATGTGTCGCGGTCTAAAGGTACCTTAACATGGATGGATTTTGACAAACTATAACTTGTTGGATGGCGGATGAATAGGCCAACAAGCTGACAAATCGGCAAGGCTTCAGACTTGAAACTTTTGGAGTGAGCCCCAGACATAGGTACATGATGCCCCCAGTTTCGTTTTTGTGCAGTAAGTCCCATAGCAAGGGCTGTCAGCGCCAGCCGACATGGCTCTCATGTGTCGCGGTCTAAAGGTACCTTAACATGGATGGATTTTGACAAACTATAACTTGTTGGATGGCGGATGAATAGGCCAACAAGCTGACAAATCGGCAAGGCTTCAGACTTGAAACTTTTGGAGTGAGCCCCAGACATAGGTACATGATGCCCCCAGTTTCGTTTTTGTGCAGTAAGTCCCATAGCAAGGGCTGTCAGCGCCAGCCGACATGGCTCTCATGTGTCGCGGTCTAAAGGTACCTTAACATGGATGGATTTTGACAAACTATAACTTGTTGGATGGCGGATGAATAGGCCAACAAGCTGACAAATCGGCAAGGCTTCAGACTTGAAACTTTTGGAGTGAGCCCCAGACATAGGTACATGATGCCCCCAGTTTCGTTTTTGTGCAGTAAGTCCCATAGCAAGGGCTGTCAGCGCCAGCCGACATGGCTCTCATGTGTCGCGGTCTAAAGGTACCTTAACATGGATGGATTTTGACAAACTATAACTTGTTGGATGGCGGATGAATAGGCCAACAAGCTGACAAATCGGCAAGGCTTCAGACTTGAAACTTTTGGAGTGAGCCCCAGACATAGGTACATGATGCCCCCAGTTTCGTTTTTGTGCAGTAAGTCCCATAGCAAGGGCTGTCAGCGCCAGCCGACATGGCTCTCATGTGTCGCGGTCTAAAGGTACCTTAACATGGATGGATTTTGACAAACTATAACTTGTTGGATGGCGGATGAATAGGCCAACAAGCTGACAAATCGGCAAGGCTTCAGACTTGAAACTTTGGAGTGAGCCCCAGACATAGGTACATGATGCCCCAGTTTCGTTTTTGTGCAGTAAGTCCCATAGCAAGGGCTGTCAGCGCCAGCCGACATGGCTCTCATGTGTCGCGGTCTAAAGGTACCTTAACATGGATGGATTTTGACAAACTATAACTTGTTGGATGGCGGATGAATAGGCCAACAAGCTGACAAATCGGCAAGGCTTCAGACTTGAAACTTTTGGAGTGAGCCCCAGACATAGGTACATGATGCCCCCAGTTTCGTTTTTGTGCAGTAAGTCCCATAGCAAGGGCTGTCAGCGCCAGCCGACATGGCTCTCATGTGTCGCGGTCTAAAGGTACCTTAACATGGATGGATTTTGACAAACTATAACTTGTTGGATGGCGGATGAATAGGCCAACAAGCTGACAAATCGGCAAGGCTTCAGACTTGAAACTTTTGGAGTGAGCCCCAGACATAGGTACATGATGCCCCCAGTTTCGTTTTTGTGCAGTAAGTCCCATAGCAAGGGCTGTCAGCGCCAGCCGACATGGCTCTCATGTGTCGCGGTCTAAAGGTACTTAACATGGATGGATTTTGACAAACTATAACTTGTTGGATGGCGGATGAATAGGCCAACAAGCTGACAAATCGGCAAGGCTTCAGACTTGAAACTTTTGGAGTGAGCCCCAGACATAGGTACATGATGCCCCCAGTTTCGTTTTTGTGCAGTAAGTCCCATAGCAAGGGCTGTCAGCGCCAGCCGACATGGCTCTCATGTGTCGCGGTCTAAAGGTACCTTAACATGGATGGATTTTGACAAACTATAACTTGTTGGATGGCGGATGAATAGGCCAACAAGCTGACAAATCGGCAAGGCTTCAGACTTGAAACTTTGGAGTGAGCCCCAGACATAGGTACATGATGCCCCCAGTTTCGTTTTGTGCAGTAAGTCCCATAGCAAGGGCTGTCAGCGCCAGCCGACATGGCTCTCATGTGTCGCGGTCTAAAGGTACCTTAACATGGATGGATTTTGACAAACTATAACTTGTTGGATGGCGGATGAATAGGCCAACAAGCTGACAAATCGGCAAGGCTTCAGACTTGAAACTTTTGGAGTGAGCCCAGACATAGGTACATGATGCCCCCAGTTTCGTTTTTGTGCAGTAAGTCCCATAGCAAGGGCTGTCAGCGCCAGCCGACATGGCTCTCATGTGTCGCGGTCTAAAGGTACCTTAACATGGATGGATTTTGACAAACTATAACTTGTTGGATGGCGGATGAATAGGCCAACAAGCTGACAAATCGGCAAGGCTTCAGACTTGAAACTTTTGGAGTGAGCCCCAGACATAGGTACATGATGCCCCCAGTTTCGTTTTTGTGCAGTAAGTCCCATAGCAAGGGCTGTCAGCGCCAGCCGACATGGCTCTCATGTGTCGCGGTCTAAAGGTACCTTAACATGGATGGATTTTGACAAACTATAACTTTGTGGATGGCGGATGAATAGGCCAACAAGCTGACAAATCGGCAAGGCTTCAGACTTGAAACTTTTGGAGTGAGCCCAGACATAGGTACATGATGCCCCAGTTTCGTTTTTGTGCAGTAAGTCCCATAGCAAGGGCTGTCAGCGCCAGCCGACATGGCTCTCATGTGTCGCGGTCTAAAGGTACCTTAACATGGATGGATTTTGACAAACTATAACTTGTTGGATGGCGGATGAATAGGCCAACAAGCTGACAAATCGGCAAGGCTTCAGACTTGAAACTTTTGGAGTGAGCCCCAGACATAGGTACATGATGCCCCCAGTTTCGTTTTTGTGCAGTAAGTCCCATAGCAAGGGCTGTCAGCGCCAGCCGACATGGCTCTCATGTGTCGCGGTCTAAAGGTACCTTAACATGGATGGATTTTGACAAACTATAACTTGTTGGATGGCGGATGAATAGGCCAACAAGCTGACAAATCGGCAAGGCTTCAGACTTGAAACTTTTGGAGTGAGCCCAGACATAGGTACATGATGCCCCAGTTTCGTTTTTGTGCAGTAAGTCCCATAGCAAGGGCTGTCAGCGCCAGCCGACATGGCTCTCATGTGTCGCGGTCTAAAGGTACCTTAACATGGATGGATTTTGACAAACTATAACTTGTTGGATGGCGGATGAATAGGCCAACAAGCTGACAAATCGGCAAGGCTTCAGACTTGAAACTTTTGGAGTGAGCCCCAGACATAGGTACATGATGCCCCCAGTTTCGTTTTTGTGCAGTAAGTCCCATAGCAAGGGCTGTCAGCGCCAGCCGACATGGCTCTCATGTGTCGCGGTCTAAAGGTACCTTAACATGGATGGATTTTGACAAACTATAACTTGTTGGATGGCGGATGAATAGGCCAACAAGCTGACAAATCGGCAAGGCTTCAGACTTGAAACTTTTGGAGTGAGCCCCAGACATAGGTACATGATGCCCCCAGTTTCGTTTTGTGCAGTAAGTCCCATAGCAAGGGCTGTCAGCGCCAGCCGACATGGCTCTCATGTGTCGCGGTCTAAAGGTACCTTAACATGGATGGATTTTGACAAACTATAACTTGTTGGATGGCGGATGAATAGGCCAACAAGCTGACAAATCGGCAAGGCTTCAGACTTGAAACTTTTGGAGTGAGCCCAGACATAGGTACATGATGCCCCCAGTTTCGTTTTTGTGCAGTAGTAAGTCCCATAGCAAGGGCTGTCAGCGCCAGCCGACATGGCTCTCATGTGTCGCGGTCTAAAGGTACCTTAACATGGATGGATTTTGACAAACTATAACTTGTTGGATGGCGGATGAATAGGCCAACAAGCTGACAAATCGGCAAGGCTTCAGACTTGAAACTTTTGGAGTGAGCCCAGACATAGGTACATGATGCCCCCAGTTTCGTTTTTGTGCAGTAAGTCCCATAGCAAGGGCTGTCAGCGCCAGCCGACATGGCTCTCATGTGTCGCGGTCTAAAGGTACCTTAACATGGATGGATTTTGACAAACTATAACTTGTTGGATGGCGGATGAATAGGCCAACAAGCTGACAAATCGGCAAGGCTTCAGACTTGAAACTTTTGGAGTGAGCCCAGACATAGGTACATGATGCCCCCAGTTTCGTTTTTGTGCAGTAAGTCCCATAGCAAGGGCTGTCAGCGCCAGCCGACATGGCTCTCATGTGTCGCGGTCTAAAGGTACCTTAACATGGATGGATTTTGACAAACTATAACTTGTTGGATGGCGGATGAATAGGCCAACAAGCTGACAAATCGGCAAGGCTTCAGACTTGAAACTTTTGGAGTGAGCCCAGACATAGGTACATGATGCCCCAGTTTCGTTTTTGTGCAGTAAGTCCCATAGCAAGGGCTGTCAGCGCCAGCCGACATGGCTCTCATGTGTCGCGGTCTAAAGGTACCTTAACATGGATGGATTTTGACAAACTATAACTTGTTGGATGGCGGATGAATAGGCCAACAAGCTGACAAATCGGCAAGGCTTCAGACTTGAAACTTTTGGAGTGAGCCCCAGACATAGGTACATGATGCCCCCAGTTTCGTTTTTGTGCAGTAAGTCCCATAGCAAGGGCTGTCAGCGCCAGCCGACATGGCTCTCATGTGTCGCGGTCTAAAGGTACCTTAACATGGATGGATTTTGACAAACTATAACTTGTTGGATGGCGGATGAATAGGCCAACAAGCTGACAAATCGGCAAGGCTTCAGACTTGAAACTTTTGGAGTGAGCCCCAGACATAGGTACATGATGCCCCAGTTTCGTTTTTGTGCAGTAAGTCCCATAGCAAGGCTGTCAGCGCCAGCCGACATGGCTCTCATGTGTCGCGGTCTAAAGGTACCTTAACATGGATGGATTTGACAAACTATAACTTGTTGGATGGCGGATGAATAGGCCAACAAGCTGACAAATCGGCAAGGCTTCAGACTTGAAACTTTTGGAGTGAGCCCCAGACATAGGTACATGATGAGCCCCAGTTTCGTTTTTGTGCAGTAAGTCCCATAGCAAGGGCTGTCAGCGCCAGCCGACATGGCTCTCATGTGTCGCGGTCTAAAGGTACCTTAACATGGATGGATTTTGACAAACTATAACTTGTTGGATGGCGGATGAATAGGCCAACAAGCTGACAAATCGGCAAGGCTTCAGACTTGAAACTTTTGGAGTGAGCCCCAGACATAGGTACATGATGCCCCCAGTTTCGTTTTTGTGCAGTAAGTCCCATAGCAAGGGCTGTCAGCGCCAGCCGACATGGCTCTCATGTGTCGCGGTCTAAGGTACCTTAACATGGATGGATTTTGACAAACTATAACTTGTTGGATGGCGGATGAATAGGCCAACAAGCTGACAAATCGGCAAGGCTTCAGACTTGAAACTTTTGGAGTGAGCCCCAGACATAGGTACATGATGCCCCCAGTTTCGTTTTTGTGCAGTAAGTCCCATAGCAAGGGCTGTCAGCGCCAGCCGACATGGCTCTCATGTGTCGCGGTCTAAAGGTACCTTACATGGATGGATTTTGACAAACTATAACTTGTTGGATGGCGGATGAATAGGCCAACAAGCTGACAAATCGGCAAGGCTTCAGACTTGAAACTTTTGGAGTGAGCCCCAGACATAGGTACATGATGCCCCCAGTTTCGTTTTTGTGCAGTAAGTCCCATAGCAAGGGCTGTCAGCGCCAGCCGACATGGCTCTCATGTGTCGCGGTCTAAAGGTACCTTAACATGGATGGATTTTGACAAACTATAACTTGTTGGATGGCGGATGAATAGGCCAACAAGCTGACAAATCGGCAAGGCTTCAGACTTGAAACTTTTGGAGTGAGCCCCAGACATAGGTACATGATGCCCCCAGTTTCGTTTTTGTGCAGTAAGTCCCATAGCAAGGGCTGTCAGCGCCAGCCGACATGGCTCTCATGTGTCGCGGTCTAAAGGTACCTTAACATGGATGGATTTTGACAAACTATAACTTGTTGGATGGCGGATGAATAGGCCAACAAGCTGACAAATCGGCAAGGCTTCAGACTTGAAACTTTTGGAGTGAGCCCCAGACATAGGTACATGATGCCCCAGTTTCGTTTTTGTGCAGTAAGTCCCATAGCAAGGGCTGTCAGCGCCAGCCGACATGGCTCTCATGTGTCGCGGTCTAAAGGTACCTTAACATGGATGGATTTTGACAAACTATAACTTGTTGGATGGCGGATGAATAGGCCAACAAGCTGACAAATCGGCAAGGCTTCAGACTTGAAACTTTTGGAGTGAGCCCCAGACATAGGTACATGATGCCCCCAGTTTCGTTTTTGTGCAGTAAGTCCCATAGCAAGGGCTGTCAGCGCCAGCCGACATGGCTCTCATGTGTCGCGGTCTAAAGGTACCTTAACATGGATGGATTTTGACAAACTATAACTTGTTGGATGGCGGATGAATAGGCCAACAAGCTGACAAATCGGCAAGGCTTCAGACTTGAAACTTTTGGAGTGAGCCCCAGACATAGGTACATGATGCCCCCAGTTTCGTTTTTGTGCAGTAAGTCCCATAGCAAGGGCTGTCAGCGCCAGCCGACATGGCTCTCATGTGTCGCGGTCTAAAGGTACCTTAACATGGATGGATTTTGACAAACTATAACTTGTTGGATGGCGGATGAATAGGCCAACAAGCTGACAAATCGGCAAGGCTTCAGACTTGAAACTTTTGGAGTGAGCCCCAGACATAGGTACATGATGCCCCCAGTTTCGTTTTTGTGCAGTAAGTCCCATAGCAAGGGCTGTCAGCGCCAGCCGACATGGCTCTCATGTGTCGCGGTCTAAAGGTACCTTAACATGGATGGATTTTGACAAACTATAACTTGTTGGATGGCGGATGAATAGGCAACAAAGCTGACAAATCGGCAAGGCTTCAGACTTGAAACTTTTGGAGTGAGCCCCAGACATAGGTACATGATGCCCCCAGTTTCGTTTTTGTGCAGTAAGTCCCATAGCAAGGGCTGTCAGCGCGCCAGCCGACATGGCTCTCATGTGTCGCGGTCTAAAGGTACCTTAACATGGATGGATTTTGACAAACTATAACTTGTTGGATGGCGGATGAATAGGCCAACAAGCTGACAAATCGGCAAGGCTTCAGACTTGAAACTTTTGGAGTGAGCCCAGACATAGGTACATGATGCCCCCAGTTTCGTTTTTGTGCAGTAAGTCCCATAGCAAGGGCTGTCAGCGCCAGCCGACATGGCTCTCATGTGTCGCGGTCTAAAGGTACCTTAACATGGATGGATTTTGACAAACTATAACTTGTTGGATGGCGGATGAATAGGCCAACAAGCTGACAAATCGGCAAGGCTTCAGACTTGAAACTTTTGGAGTGAGCCCCAGACATAGGTACATGATGCCCCCAGTTTCGTTTTTGTGCAGTAAGTCCCATAGCAAGGGCTGTCAGCGCCAGCCGACATGGCTCTCATGTGTCGCGGTCTAAAGGTACCTTAACATGATGGATTTTGACAAACTATAACTTGTTGGATGGCGGATGAATAGGCCAACAAGCTGACAAATCGGCAAGGCTTCAGACTTGAAACTTTTGGAGTGAGCCCCAGACATAGGTACATGATGCCCCAGTTTCGTTTTTGTGCAGTAAGTCCCATAGCAAGGGCTGTCAGCGCCAGCCGACATGGCTCTCATGTGTCGCGTCGTCTAAAGGTACCTTAACATGGATGGATTTTGACAAACTATAACTTGTTGGATGGCGGATGAATAGGCCAACAAGCTGACAAATCGGCAAGGCTTCAGACTTGAAACTTTTGGAGTGAGCCCAGACATAGGTACATGATGCCCCCAGTTTCGTTTTTGTGCAGTAAGTCCCATAGCAAGGGCTGTCAGCGCCAGCCGACATGGCTCTCATGTGTCGCGGTCTAAAGGTACCTTAACATGGATGGATTTTGACAAACTATAACTTGTTGGATGGCGGATGAATAGGCCAACAAGCTGACAAATCGGCAAGGCTTCAGACTTGAAACTTTTGGAGTGAGCCCCAGACATAGGTACATGATGCCCCAGTTCGTTTTTTGTGCAGTAGTCCCATAGCAAGGGCTGTCAGCGCCAGCCGACATGGCTCTCATGTGTCGCGGTCTAAAGGTACCTTAACATGGATGGATTTTGACAAACTATAACTTGTTGGATGGCGGATGAATAGCCAACAAGCTGACAAATCGGCAAGGCTTCAGACTTGAAACTTTTGGAGTGAGCCCCAGACATAGGTACATGATGCCCCCAGTTTCGTTTTTGTGCAGTAAGTCCATAGCAAGGGCTGTCAGCGCCAGCCGACATGGCTCTCATGTGTCGCGGTCTAAAGGTACCTTAACATGGATGGATTTTGACAAACTATAACTTGTTGGATGGCGGATGAATAGGCCACAAGCTGACAATCGGCAAGGCTTCAGACTTGAAACTTTTGGAGTGAGCCCAGACATAGGTACATGATGCCCCCAGTTTCGTTTTTGTGCAGTAAGTCCCATAGCAAGGGCTGTCAGCGCCAGCCGACATGGCTCTCATGTCGCGTCTAAAGGTACTTACATTAACATGGGATTTTGACAAACTATAACTTGTTGGATGGCGGATGAATAGGCAACAAAGCTGACAAATCGGCAAGGCTTCAGACTTGAAACTTTTGGAGTGAGCCCCAGACATAGGTACATGATGCCCCCAGTTTCGTTTTTGTGCAGTAAGTCCCATAGCAAGGGCTGTCAGCGCCACCCGACATGGCTCTCATGTGTCGCGTCTAAAGGTACCTTAACATGGATGGATTTTGACAAACTATAACTTGTTGGATGGCGGATGAATAGGCCAACAAGCTGACAAATCGGCAAGGCTTCAGACTTGAAACTTTTGGAGTGAGCCCCAGACATAGGTACATGATGCCCCAAGTTTCGTTTTTGTGCAGTAAGTCCCATAGCAAGGGCTGTCAGCGCCAGCCGACATGGCTCTCATGTGTCGCGGTCTAAAGGTACCTTAACATGGATGGATTTTGACAAACTATAACTTGTTGGATGGCGGATGAATAGGCCAACAAGCTGACAAATCGGCAAAGCTTCAGACTTGAAACTTTTGGAGTGAGCCCCAGACATAGGTACATGATGCCCCCAGTTTCGTTTTTGTGCAGTAAGTCCATAGCAAGGGCTGTCAGCGCCAGCCGACATGGCTCTCATGTGTCGCGGTCTAAAGGTACCTTAACATGGATGGATTTTGACAAACTATAATTGTTGGATGCGGATGAATAGGCCAACAAGCTGACAAATCGGCAAGGCTTCAGACTTGAAACTTTTGGAGTGAGCCCCAGACATAGGTACATGATGCCCCCAGTTTCGTTTTTGTGCAGTAAGTCCCATAGCAAGGGCTGTCAGCGCCAGCCGACATGGCTCTCATTGTGTCGCGGTCTAAAGGTACCTTAACATGGATGGATTTGAAAACTATAACTTGTTGGATGGCGGATGAATAGGCCAACAAGCTGACAAATCGGCAAGGCTTCAGACTTGAAACTTTTGGAGTGAGCCCCAGACATAGGTACATGATGCCCCAGTTTCGTTTTTGTGCAGTAAGTCCCATAGCAAGGGCTGTCAGCGCCAGCCGACATGGCTCTCATGTGTCGCGGTCTAAAGGTACCTTAACATGGATGGATTTTGACAAACTATAACTTGTTGGATGGCGGATGAATAGGCCAACAAGCTGACAAATCGGCAAGGCTTCAGACTTGAAACTTTTGGAGTGAGCCCCAGACATAGGTACATGATGCCCCAGTTTCGTTTTGTGCAGTAAGTCCCATAGCAAGGGCTGTCAGCGCCAGCCGACATGGCTCTCATGTGTCGCGGTCTAAAGGTACCTTAAATGGATGGATTTTGACAAACTATAACTTGTTGGATGGCGGATGAATAGGCCACAAGCTGACAAATCGGCAAGGCTTCAGACTTGAAAATTTTGGAGTGGCCCAGACATAGGTACATGATGCCCCCAGTTTCGTTTTTGTGCAGTAAGTCCCATAGCAAGGGCTGTCAGCGCCAGCCGACTGGCTCCATGTGTCGCGGTCTAAGGTACCTTAACATGGATGGATTTTGACAAACTATAACTTGTTGGATGGCGGATGAATAGGCCAACAAGCTGACAAATCGGCAAGGCTTCAGACTTGAAACTTTTGGAGTGAGCCCAGACATAGGTACATGATGCCCCCAGTTTCGTTTTTGTGCAGTAAGTCCCATAGCAAGGGCTGTCAGCGCAGCCGACATGGCTCTCATGTGTCGCGGTCTAAAGGTACCTTAACATGGATGGATTTTGACAAACTATAACTTGTTGGATGGCGGATGAATAGGCCAACAAGCTGACATCGGCAAGGCTTCAGACTTGAAAACTTTTGGAGTGAGCCCAGACATAGGTACATGATGCCCCCAGTTTCGTTTTTGTGCAGTAAGTCCCATAGCAAGGGCTGTCAGCGCCAGCCGACATGGCTCTCATGTGTCGCGGTCTAAAGGTACCTTAACATGGATGGATTTTGACAAACTATAACTGTGGATGGCGGATGAATAGGCCAACAAGCTGACAAATCGGCAAGGCTTCAGACTTGAAACTTTTGGAGTGAGCCCCAGACATAGGTACATGATGCCCCAGTTTCGTTTTTGTGCAGTAAGTCCCATAGCAAGGGCTGTCAGCGCCAGCCGACATGGCTCTCATGTGTCGCGTCTAAAGGTACCTTAACATGGATGGATTTTGACAAAACTATAACTTGTTGGATGGCGGATGAATAGGCCAACAAGCTGACAAATCGGAAGGCTTCAGACTTGAAACTTTTGGAGTGAGCCCCAGACATAGGTACATGATGCCCCCAGTTTCGTTTTTGTGCAGTAAGTCCCATAGCAGGGCTGTCAGCGCCAGCCGACATGGCTCTCATGTGTCGCGGTCTAAAGGTACCCTTAACATGGATGGATTTTGACAAACTATAACTTGTTTGGATGGCGGATGAAATAGGCCAACAAGCTGACAAATCGGCAAGGCTTCAGACTTGAAACTTTTGGAGTGAGCCCCAGACATAGGTACATGATGCCCCCAGTTTCGTTTTTGTGCAGTAAGTCCCATAGCAAGGGCTGTCAGCGCCAGCCGACATGGCTCTCATGTGTCGCGGTCTAAAGGTACTTAACATGGATGGATGATTTTGACAAACTATAACTTGTTGGATGGCGGATGAATAGGCCAACAAGCTGACAATCGGCAAGGCTTCAGACTTGAAACTTTGGAGTGAGCCCCAGACATAGGTACATGATGCCCCCAGTTTCGTTTTTGTGCAGTAAGTCCCATAGCAAGGGCTGTCAGCGCCAGCCGACATGGCTCTCATTTGTCGCGGTCTAAAGGTACCTTAACATGGATGGATTTTGACAAACTATAACTTGTTGGATGGCGGATGAATAGGCCAACAAGCTGACAATCGGCAAGGCTTCAGACCTGAAACTTTTGTGAGTGAGCCCAGACATAGTTACATGATGCCCCCATTTTCGTTTTTGTGCAGTAAGTCCCATAGCAAGGCTGTCAGCGCCAGCCGACATGGCTTCT
>NW_024037054.1:13086511-13179906 GCF_015706575.1 Patiria miniata
TTGAGATGGCGGATGAATAGGCCAACAAGCTGACAAATCGGCAAGGCTTCAGACTTGAAACTTTGTTGGAGTGAGCCCCAGACATAGGTACATGATGCCCCCAGTTTCGTTTTTGTGCAGTAAGTCCCATAGCAAGGGCTGTCAGCGCCAGCCGACATGGCCTCTCATGTGTCGCGGTCTAAAGGTACCTTAACATGGATGATTTGACAAACTATAAACTTGTGGATGGCGGATGAATAGGCCAACAAGCTGACAAATCGGCAAGGCTTCAGACTTGAAACTTTTGGAGTGAGCCCCAGACATAGGTACATGATGCCCCCAGTTTCGTTTTGTGCAGTAAGTCCATAGCAAGGGCTGTCAGCGCCACCGACATGGCTCTCATGTGTCGCGGTCTAAAGGTACCTTAACATGGATGGATTTTGACAAACTATAACTTGTTGGATGGCGGATGTAATGCCAACAAGCTGACAAATCGGCAAGGCTTCAGACTTGAACTTTTGGAGTGAGCCCCAACATAGGTACATGATGCCCCCAGTTTCGTTTTGTGCAGTAAGTCCCATAGCAAGGGCTGTCAGCGCCAGCCGACATGGCTCTCATGTGTCGCGGTCTAAAGGTACCTTAACATAGATGGATTTTGACAAACTATAACTTGTGGATGGCGGATGAATAGGCCAACAAGCTGACAAATCGGCAAGGCTTCAGACTTGAAACTTTTGGAGTGAGTCCCGGACATAGGTACATGATGCCCCAGTTTCGTTTTTGTGAGTAAGTCCCATAGCAAGGGCTGTCAGCGCCAGCCGACATGGCTCTCATGTATCGCGGTCTAAAGGTACCTTAACATGGATGGATTTTGACAAACTATAACTTGTTGGATGGCGGATGAATAGGCCAACAAGCTGACAAATCGGCAAGGCTTCAGACTTGAAACTTTTGGAGTGAGCCCAAGACATAGGTACATGATGCCCCCAGTTTCGTTTTTGTGCAGTAAGTCCCATAGCAAGGGCTTTCAGCGCCAGCCGACATGGCTCTCATGTGTCGCGGTCTAAAGGTACCTTAACATGGATGGATTTTGACAAACTATAACTTGTTGGATGGCGGATGAATAGGCCAACAAGCTGACAAATCGGCAAAGCTTCAGACTTGAAACTTTTGGAGTGAGCCCAGACATAGGTACATGATGCCCCCAGTTTCGTTTTTGTGCAGTAAGTCCCATAGCAAGGGCTGTCAGCGCCAGCCGACATGGCTCTCATGTGTCGCGGTCTAAAGGTACCTTAACATGGATGGATTTTGACAAACTATAACTTGTTGGATGGCGGATGAATAGGCCACAAGCTGACAAATCGGCAAGGCTTCAGACTTGAAACTTTTGGAGTGAGCCCCAGACATAGGTACATGATGCCCCAGTTTCGTTTTTGTGCAGTAAGTCCCATAGCAAGGGCTGTCAGCGCCAGCCGACATGGCTCTCATGTGTCGCGGTCTAAAGGTACCTTAACATGGATGGATTTTGACAAACTATAACTTGTTGGATGGCGGATGAATAGGCCAAAAGCTGACAAATCGGCAAGGCTTCAGACTTGAAACTTTTGGAGTGAGCCCCAGACATAGGTACATGATGCCCCCAGTTTCGTTTTTGTGCAGTAAGTCCCATAGCAAGGGCTGTCAGCGCCAGCCGACATGGCTCTCATGTGTCGCGGTCTAAAGGTACCTTAACATGGATGGATTTTGACAAACTATAACTTGTTGGATGGCGGATGAATAGGCCAACAAGCTGACAAATCGGCAAGGCTTCAGACTTGAAACTTTTGGAGTGAGCCCCAGACATAGGTACATGATGCCCCCAGTTTCGTTTTTGTGCAGTAAGTCCCATAGCAAGGGCTGTCAGCGCCAGCCGACATGGCTCTCATGTGTCGCGGTCTAAAGGTACCTTAACATGGATGGATTTTGACAAACTATAACTTGTTGGATGGCGGATGAATAGGCCAACAAGCTGACAAATCGGCAAGGCTTCAGACTTGAAACTTTTGGAGTGAGCCCCAGACATAGGTACATGATGCCCCCAGTTTCGTTTTTGTGCAGTAAGTCCCATAGCAAGGGCTGTCAGCGCCAGCCGACATGGCTCTCATGTGTCGCGGTCTAAAGGTACCTTAACATGGATGGATTTTGACAAACTATAACTTGTTGGATGGCGGATGAATAGGCCAACAAGCTGACAAATCGGCAAGGCTTCAGACTTGAAACTTTTGGAGTGAGCCCCAGACATAGGTACATGATGCCCCCAGTTTCGTTTTTGTGCAGTAAGTCCCATAGCAAGGGCTGTCAGCGCCAGCCGACATGGCTCTCATGTGTCGCGGTCTAAAGGTACCTTAACATGGATGGATTTTGACAAACTATAACTTGTTGGATGGCGGATGAATAGGCCAACAAGCTGACAAATCGGCAAGGCTTCAGACTTGAAACTTTTGGAGTGAGCCCAGACATAGGTACATGATGCCCCCAGTTTCGTTTTTGTGCAGTAAGTCCCATAGCAAGGGCTGTCAGCGCCAGCCGACATGGCTCTCATGTGTCGCCGTCTAAAGGTACCTTAACATGGATGGATTTTGACAAACTATAACTTGTTGGATGGCGGATGAATAGGCCAACAAGCTGACAAATCGGCAAGGCTTCAGACTTGAAACTTTTGGAGTGAGCCCCAGACATAGGTACATGATGCCCCCAGTTTCGTTTTTGTGCAGTAAGTCCCATAGCAAGGGCTGTCAGCGCCAGCCGACATGGCTCTCATGTGTCGCGGTCTAAAGGTACCTTAACATGGATGGATTTTGACAAACTATAACTTGTTGGATGGCGGATGAATAGGCCAACAAGCTGACAAATCGGCAAGGCTTCAGACTTGAAACTTTTGGAGTGAGCCCCAGACATAGGTACATGATGCCCCCAGTTTCGTTTTTGTGCAGTAAGTCCCATAGCAAGGGCTGTCAGCGCCAGCCGACATGGCTCTCATGTGTCGCGGTCTAAAGGTACCTTAACATGGATGGATTTTGACAAACTATAACTTGTTGGATGGCGGATGAATAGGCCAACAAGCTGACAAATCGGCAAGGCTTCAGACTTGAAACTTTTGGAGTGAGCCCAGACATAGGTACATGATGCCCCCAGTTTCGTTTTTGTGCAGTAAGTCCCATAGCAAGGGCTGTCAGCGCCAGCCGACATGGCTCTCATGTGTCGCGGTCTAAAGGTACCTTAACATGGATGGATTTTGACAAACTATAACTTGTTGGATGGCGGATGAATAGGCCAACAAGCTGACAAATCGGCAAGGCTTCAGACTTGAAACTTTTGGAGTGAGTCCCAGACATAGGTACATGATGCCCCCAGTTTCGTTTTTGTGCAGTAAGTCCCATAGCAAGGGCTGTCAGCGCCAGCCGACATGGCTCTCATGTGTCGCGGTCTAAAGGTACCTTAACATGGATGGATTTTGACAAACTATAACTTGTTGGATGGCATATGAATAGGCCAACAAGCTGACAAATCGGCAAGGCTTCAGACTTGAAACTTTTGGAGTGAGCCCCAGACATAGGTACATGATGCCCCCAGTTTCGTTTTTGTGCAGTAAGTCCCATAGCAAGGGCTGTCAGCGCCAGCCGACATGGCTCTCATGTGTCGCGGTCTAAAGGTACCTTAACATGGATGGATTTTGACAAACTATAACTTGTTGGATGGCGGATGAATAGGCCAACAAGCTGACAAATCGGCAAGGCTTCAGACTTGAAACTTTTGGAGTGAGCTCCAGACATAGGTACATGATGCCCCCAGTTTCGTTTTTGTGCAGTAAGTCCCATAGCAAGGGCTGTCAGCGCCAGCCGACATGGCTCTCATGTGTCGCGGTCTAAAGGTACCTTAACATGGATGGATTTTGACAAACTATAACTTGTTGGATGGCGGATGAATAGGCCAACAAGCTGACAAATCGGCAAGGCTTCAGACTTGAAACTTTTGGAGTGAGCCCCAGACATAGGTACATGATGCCCCCAGTTTCGTTTTTGTGCAGTAAGTCCCATAGCAAGGGCTGTCAGCGCCAGCCGACATGGCTCTCATGTGTCGCGGTCTAAAGGTACCTTAACATGGATGGATTTTGACAAACTATAACTTGTTGGATGGCGGATGAATAGGCCAACAAGCTGACAAATCGGCAAGGCTTCAGACTTGAAACTTTTGGAGTGAGCCCCAGACATAGGTACATGATGCCCCCAGTTTCGTTTTTGTGCAGTAAGTCCCATAGCAAGGGCTGTCAGCGCCAGCCGACATGGCTCTCATGTGTCGCGGTCTAAAGGTACCTTAACATGGATGGATTTTGACAAACTATAACTTGTTGGATGGCGGATGAATAGGCCAACAAGCTGACAAATCGGCAAGGCTTCAGACTTGAAACTTTTGGAGTGAGCCCCAGACATAGGTACATGATGCCCCCAGTTTCGTTTTTGTGCAGTAAGTCCCATAGCAAGGGCTGTCAGCGCCAGCCGACATGGCTCTCATGTGTCGCGGTCTAAAGGTACCTTAACATGGATGGATTTTGACAAACTATAACTTGTTGGATGGCGGATGAATAGGCCAACAAGCTGACAAATCGGCAAGGCTTCAGACTTGAAACTTTTGGAGTGAGTTCCAGACATAGGTACATGATGCCCCCAGTTTCGTTTTTGTGCAGTAAGTCCCATAGCAAGGGCTGTCAGCGCCAGCCGACATGGCTCTCATGTGTCGCGGTCTAAAGGTACCTTAACATGGATGGATTTTGACAAACTATAACTTGTTGGATGGCGGATGAATAGGCCAACAAGCTGACAAATCGGCAAGGCTTCAGACTTGAAACTTTTGGAGTGAGCCCCAGACATAGGTACATGATGCCCCCAGTTTCGTTTTTGTGCAGTAAGTCCCATAGCAAGGGCTGTCAGCGCCAGCCGACATGGCTCTCATGTGTCGCGGTCTAAAGGTACCTTAACATGGATGGATTTTGACAAACTATAACTTGTTGGATGGCGGATGAATAGGCCAACAAGCTGACAAATCGGCAAGGCTTCAGACTTGAAACTTTTGGAGTGAGCCCCAGACATAGGTACATGATGCCCCCAGTTTCGTTTTTGTGCAGTAAGTCCCATAGCAAGGGCTGTCAGCGCCAGCCGACATGGCTCTCATGTGTCGCGGTCTAAAGGTACCTTAACATGGATGGATTTTGACAAACTATAACTTGTTGGATGGCAGATGAATAGGCCAACAAGCTGACAAATCGGCAAGGCTTCAGACTTGAAACTTTTGGAGTGAGCCCCAGACATAGGTACATGATGCCCCCAGTTTCGTTTTTGTGCAGTAAGTCCCATAGCAAGGGCTGTCAGCGCCAGCCGACATGGCTCTCATGTGTCGCGTCTAAAGGTACCTTAACATGGATGGATTTTGACAAACTATAACTTGTTGGATGGCGGATGAATAGGCCAACAAGCTGACAAATCGGTAAGGCTTCAGACTTGAAACTTTTGGAGTGAGTCCCGGACATAGGTACATGATGCCCCCAGTTTCGTTTTTGTGCAGTAAGTCCCATAGCAAGGGCTGTCAGCGCCAGCCGACATGGCTCTCATGTGTCGCGGTCTAAAGGTACCTTAACATGGATGGATTTTGACAAACTATAACTTGTTGGATGGCGGATGAATAGGCCAACAAGCTGACAAATCGGCAAGGCTTCAGACTTGAAACTTTTGGAGTGAGCCCAGACATAGGTACATGATGCCCCCAGTTTCGTTTTTGTGCAGTAAGTCCCATAGCAAGGGCTGTCAGCGCCAGCCGACATGGCTCTCATGTGTCGCGGTCTAAAGGTACCTTAACATGGATGGATTTTGACAAACTATAACTTGTTGGATGGCGGATGAATAGGCCAACAAGCTGACAAATCGGCAAGGCTTCAGACTTGAAACTTTTGGAGTGAGCCCCAGACATAGGTACATGATGCCCCAGTTTCGTTTTTGTGCAGTAAGTCCCATAGCAAGGGCTGTCAGCGCCAGCCGACATGGCTCTCATGTGTCGCGGTCTAAAGGTACCTTAACATGGATGGATTTTGACAAACTATAATTTGTTGGATGGCGGATGAATAGGCCAACAAGCTGACAAATCGGCAAGGCTTCAGACTTGAAACTTTTGGAGTGAGTCCCAGACATAGGTACATGATGCCCCCAGTTTCGTTTTTGTGCAGTAAGTCCCATAGCAAGGGCTGTCAGCGCCAGCCGACATGGCTCTCATGTGTCGCGGTCTAAAGGTACCTTAACATGGATGGATTTTGACAAACTATAACTTGTTGGATGGCGGATGAATAGGCCAACAAGCTGACAAATCGGCAAGGCTTCAGACTTGAAACTTTTGGAGTGAGCCCCAGACATAGGTACATGATGCCCCCAGTTTCGTTTTTGTGCAGTAAGTCCCATAGCAAGGGCTGTCAGCGCCAGCCGACATGGCTCTCATGTGTCGCGGTCTAAAGGTACCTTAACATGGATGGATTTTGACAAACTATAACTTGTTGGATGGCGGATGAATAGGCCAACAAGCTGACAAATCGGCAAGGCTTCAGACTTGAAACTTTTGGAGTGAGCCCCAGACATAGGTACATGATGCCCCAGTTTCGTTTTTGTGCAGTAAGTCCCATAGCAAGGGCTGTCAGCGCCAGCCGACATGGCTCTCATGTGTCGCGGTCTAAAGGTACCTTACATGGATGGATTTTGACAAAATATAACTTGTTGGATGGCGGATGAATAGGCCAACAAGCTGACAAATCGGCAAGGCTTCAGACTTGAAACTTTTGGAGTGAGCCCCAGACATAGGTACATGATGCCCCCAGTTTCGTTTTTGTGCAGTAAGTCCCATAGCAAGGGCTGTCAGCGCCAGCCGACATGGCTCTCATGTGTCGCGGTCTAAAGGTACCTTAACATGGATGGATTTTGACAAACTATAACTTGTTGGATGGCGGATGAATAGGCCAACAAGCTGACAAATCGGCAAGGCTTCAGACTTGAAACTTTTGGAGTGAGCCCCAGACATAGGTACATGATGCCCCCAGTTTCGTTTTTGTGCAGTAAGTCCCATAGCAAGGGCTGTCAGCGCCAGCCGACATGGCTCTCATGTGTCGCGGTCTAAAGGTACCTTAACATGGATGGATTTTGACAAACTATAACTTGTTGGATGGCATATGAATAGGCCAACAAGCTGACAAATCGGCAAGGCTTCAGACTTGAAACTTTTGGAGTGAGCCCCAGACATAGGTACATGATGCCCCCAGTTTCGTTTTTGTGCAGTAAGTCCCATAGCAAGGGCTGTCAGCGCCAGCCGACATGGCTCTCATGTGTCGCGGTCTAAAGGTACCTTAACATGGATGGATTTTGACAAACTATAATTGTTGGATGGCGGATGAATAGGCCAACAAGCTGACAAATCGGCAAGCTTCAGACTTGAAACTTTTGGAGTGAATCCCAGACATAGGTACATGATGCCCCCAGTTTCGTTTTTGTGCAGTAAGTCCCATAGCAAGGGCTGTCAGCGCCAGCCGACATGGCTCTCATGTGTCGCGGTCTAAAGGTACCTTAACATGGATGGATTTTGACAAACTATAACTTGTTGGATGGCGGATGAATAGGCCAACAAGCTGACAAATCGGCAAGGCTTCAGACTTGAAACTTTTGGAGTGAGCCCCAGACATAGGTACATGATGCCCCCAGTTTCGTTTTTGTGCAGTAAGTCCCATAGCAAGGGCTGTCAGCGCCAGCCGACATGGCTCTCATGTGTCGCGGTCTAAAGGTACCTTAACATAGATGGATTTTGACAAACTATAACTTGTTGGATGGCGGATGAATAGGCCAACAAGCTGACAAATCGGCAAGGCTTCAGACTTGAAACTTTTGGAGTGAGCCCCAGACATAGGTACATGATGCCCCCAGTTTCGTTTTTGTGCAGTAAGTCCCATAGCAAGGGCTGTCAGCGCCAGCCGACATGGCTCTCATGTGTCGCGGTCTAAAGGTACCTTAACATGGATGGATTTTGACAAACTATAACTTGTTGGATGGCGGATGAATAGGCCAACAAGCTGACAAATCGGCAAGGCTTCAGACTTGAAACTTTTGGAGTGAGCCCGACATAGGTACATGATGCCCCCAGTTTCGTTTTTGTGCAGTAAGTCCCATAGCAAGGGCTGTCAGCGCCAGCCGACATGGCTCTCATGTGTCGCGGTCTAAAGGTACCTTAACATGGATGGATTTTGACAAACTATAACTTGTTGGATGGCGGATGAATAGGCCAACAAGCTGACAAATCGGCAAGGCTTCAGACTTGAAACTTTTGGAGTGAGCCCCAGACATAGGTACATGATGCCCCCAGTTTCGTTTTTGTGCAGTAAGTCCCATAGCAAGGGCTGTCAGCGCCAGCCGACATGGCTCTCATGTGTCGCGGTCTAAAGGTACCTTAACATGGATGGATTTTGACAAACTATAACTTGTTGGATGGCGGATGAATAGGCCAACAAGCTGACAAATCGGCAAGGCTTCAGACTTGAAACTTTTGGAGTGAGCTCCAGACATAGGTACATGATGCCCCCAGTTTCGTTTTTGTGCAGTAAGTCCCATAGCAAGGGCTGTCAGCGCCAGCCGACATGGCTCTCATGTGTCGCGGTCTAAAGGTACCTTAACATAGATGGATTTTGACAAACTATAACTTGTTGGATGGCGGATGAATAGGCCAACAAGCTGACAAATCGGCAAGGCTTCAGACTTGAAACTTTTGGAGTGAGCACCAGACATAGGTACATGATGCCCCCAGTTTCGTTTTTGTGCAGTAAGTCCCATAGCAAGGGCTGTCAGCGCCAGCCGACATGGCTCTCATGTGTCGCGGTCTAAAGGTACCTTAACATGGATGGATTTTGACAAACTATAATTTGTTGGATGGCGGATGAATAGGCCAACAAGCTGACAAATCGGCAAGGCTTCAGACTTGAAACTTTTGGAGTGAGCCCCAGACATAGGTACATGATGCCCCCAGTTTCGTTTTTGTGCAGTAAGTCCCATAGCAAGGGCTGTCAGCGCCAGCCGACATGGCTCTCATGTGTCGCGGTCTAAAGGTACCTTAACATGGATGGATTTTGACAAACTATAACTTGTTGGATGGCGGATGAATAGGCCAACAAGCTGACAAATCGGCAAGGCTTCAGACTTGAAACTTTTGGAGTGAGCCCCAGACATAGGTACATGATGCCCCCAGTTTCGTTTTTGTGCAGTAAGTCCCATAGCAAGGGCTGTCAGCGCCAGCCGACATGGCTCTCATGTGTCGCGGTCTAAAGGTACCTTAACATGGATGGATTTTGACAAACTATAACTTGTTGGATGGCGGATGAATAGGCCAACAAGCTGACAAATCGGCAAGGCTTCAGACTTGAAACTTTTGGAGTGAGCCCCAGACATAGGTACATGATGCCCCCAGTTTCGTTTTTGTGCAGTAAGTCCCATAGCAAGGGCTGTCAGCGCCAGCCGACATGGCTCTCATGTGTCGCGGTCTAAAGGTACCTTAACATGGATGGATTTTGACAAACTATAACTTGTTGGATGGCGGATGAATAGGCCAACAAGCTGACAAATCGGCAAGGCTTCAGACTTGAAACTTTTGGAGTGAGCCCAGACATAGGTACATGATGCCCCCAGTTTCGTTTTTGTGCAGTAAGTCCCATAGCAAAGGCTGTCAGCGCCAGCCGACATGGCTCTCATGTGTCGCGGTCTAAAGGTACCTAAACATGGATGGATTTTGACAAACTATAACTTGTTGGATGGCGGATGAATAGGCCAACAAGCTGACAAATCGGCAAGGCTTCAGACTTGAAACTTTTGGAGTGAGCCCCAGACATAGGTACATGATGCCCCCAGTTTCGTTTTTGTGCAGTAAGTCCCATAGCAAGGGCTGTCAGCGCCAGCCGACATGGCTCTCATGTGTCGCGGTCTAAAGGTACCTTAACATGGATGGATTTTGACAAACTATAACTTGTTGGATGGCGGATGAATAGGCCAACAAGCTGACAAATCGGCAAGGCTTCAGACTTGAAACTTTTGGAGTGAGCTCCAGACATAGGTACATGATGCCCCCAGTTTCGTTTTTGTGCAGTAAGTCCCATAGCAAGGGCTGTCAGCGCCAGCCGACATGGCTCTCATGTGTCGCGGTCTAAAGGTACCTTAACATGGATGGATTTTGACAAACTATAACTTGTTGGATGGCGGATGAATAGGCCAACAAGCTGACAAATCGGCAAGGCTTCAGACTTGAAACGTTTGGAGTGAGCCCCAGACATAGGTACATGATGCCCCCAGTTTCGTTTTTGTGCAGTAAGTCCCATAGCAAGGGATGTCAGCGCCAGCCGACATGGCTCTCATGTGTCGCGTCTAAAGGTTCCTTAACATGGATGGATTTTGACAAACTATAACTTGTTGGATGGCGGATGAATAGGCCAACAAGCTGACAAATCGGCAAGGCTTCAGACTTGAAACTTTTGGAGTGAGCCCCAGACATAGGTACATGATGCCCCCAGTTTCGTTTTTGTGCAGTAAGTCCCATAGCAAGGGCTGTCAGCGCCAGCCGACATGGCTCTCATGTGTCGCGGTCTAAAGGTACCTTAACATGGATGGATTTTGACAAACTATAACTTGTTGGATGGCGGATAAATAGGCCAACAAGCTGACAAATCGGCAAGGCTTCAGACTTGAAACTTTTGGAGTGAGCCCCAGACATAAGTACATGATGCCCCCAGTTTCGTTTTTGTGCAGTAAGTCCCATAGCAAGGGCTGTCAGCGCCAGCCGACATGGCTCTCATGTGTCGCCGTCTAAAGGTACCTTAACATGGATGGATTTTGACAAACTATAACTTGTTGGATGGCGGATGAATAGGCCAACAAGCTGACAAATCGGCAAGGCTTCAGACTTGAAACGTTTGGAGTGAGCCCCAGACATAGGTACATGATGCCCCCAGTTTCGTTTTTGTGCAGTAAGTCCCATAGCAAGGGCTGTCAGCGCCAGCCGACATGGCTCTCATGTGTCGCGGTCTAAAGGTACCTTAACATGGATGGATTTTGACAAACTATAACTTGTTGGATGGCGGATGAATAGGCCAACAAGCTGACAAATCGGCAAGGCTTCAGACTTGAAACTTTTGGAGTGAGCCCCAGACATAGGTACATGATGCCCCCAGTTTCGTTTTTGTGCAGTAAGTCCCATAGCAAGGGCTGTCAGCGCCAGCCGACATGGCTCTCATGTGTCGCGGTCTAAAGGTACCTTAACATGGATGGATTTTGACAAACTATAACTTGTTGGATGGCGGAATAATAGGCCAACAAGCTGACAATTCGGCAAGGCTTCAGACTTGAAACTTTTGGAGTGAGCCCCAGACATAGGTACATGATGCCCCCAGTTTCGTTTTTGTGCAGTAAGTCCCATAGCAAGGGCTGTCAGCGCCAGCCGACATGGCTCTCATGTGTCGCGGTCTAAAGGTACCTTAACATAGATGGATTTTGACAAACTATAACTTGTTGGATGGCGGATGAATGGATGGCGGATGCGGCCAACAAGCTGACAAATCGGCAAGGCTTCAGGCTTGAAACTTTTGGAGTGAGCCCCAGACATAGGTACATGATGCCCCCAGTTTCGTTTTTGTGCAGTAAGTCCCATAGCAAGGGCTGTCAGCGCCAGCCGACATGGCTCTCATGTGTCGCCGTCTAAAGGTACCTTAACATGGATGGATTTTGACAAACTATAACTTGTTGGATGGCGGATGAATAGGCCAACAAGCTGACAAATCGGCAAGGCTTCAGACTTGAAACTTTTGGAGTGAGCCCGAGACATAGGTACATGATGCCCCCAGTTTCGTTTTTGTGCAGTAAGTCCCATAGCAAGGGCTGTCAGCGCCAGCCGACATGGCTCTCATGTGTCGCGGTCTAAAGGTACCTTAACATGGATGGATTTTGACAAACTATAACTTGTTGGATGGCGGATGAATAGGCCAACAAGCTGACAAATCGGCAAGGCTTCAGACTTGAAACTTTTGTAGTGAGCCCCAGACATAGGTACATGATGCCCCCTGTTTCGTTTTTGTGCAGTAAGTCCCATAGCAAGGGCTGTCAGCGCCAGCCGACATGGCTCTCATGTGTCGCGGTCTAAAGGTACCTTAACATGGATGGATTTTGACAAACTATAACTTGTTGGATGGCAGATGAATAGGCCAACAAGCTGACAAATCGGCAAGGCTTCAGAATTGAAACGTTTGGAGTGAGCCCCCGACATAAGTACATGATGCCCCCAGTTTCGTTTTTGTGCAGTAAGTCCCATAGCAAGGGATGTCAGAGCCAGCCGACATGGCTCTCATGTGTCGCGGTCTAAAGGTTCCTTAACATGGATGGATTTTGACAAACTATAACTTGTTGGATGGCGGATGAATAGGCCAACAAGCTGACAAATCGGCAAGGCTTCAGACTTGAAACGTTTGGAGTGAGCCCCAGACATAGGTACATGATGCCCCAGCTTCGTTTTTGTGCAGTAAGTCCCATAGCAAGGGCTGTCAGCGCCAGCCGACATGGCTCTCATGTGTCGCGGTCTAAAGGTACCTTAACATGGATGGATTTTGACAAACTATAACTTGTTGGATGGCGGATGAATAGGCCAAAGAGCTGACAAATCGGCAAGGCTTCAGACTTGAAACTTTTGGAGTGAGCCCCATACATAGCTACATGATGCCCCCAGTTTCGTTTTTGTGCAATAAGTCCCATAGCAAGGGCTGTCAGCGCAAGCCGACATGCCTCTCATGTGTCGCGGTCTAAAGGTACCTTAACATGGATGGATTTTGACAAACTATAACTTGTTGGATGGCGGATGAATAGGCCAAAGAGCTGACAAATCGGCAAGGCTTCAGACTTGAAACTTTTCGAGTGAGCCCCAGACATAGGTACATGATGCCCCCAGTTTCGTTTTTGTGCAATAAGTCCCATAGCAAGGGCTGTCAGCGCCAGCCGACATGGCTCTCATGTGTCGCGGTCTAAAGGTACCTTAACATGGATGGATTTTGACAAACTATAACTTGTTGGATGGCGGATGAATAGGCCAACAAGCTGACAAATCGGCAAGGCTTCAGACTTGAAACTTTTGGAGTGAGCCCCAGACATAGGTACATGATGCCCCCAGTTTCGTTTTTGTGCAGTAAGTCCCATAGCAAGAGCTGTCAGCGCCAGCCGACATGGCTCTCATGTGTCGCGGTCTAAAGGTACCTTAACATAGATGGTTTTGACAAACTATAACTTGTTGGATGGCGGATGAATAGGCCAACAAGCTGACAAATCGGCAAGGCTTCAGACTTGAAACTTTTGGAGTGAGCCCCAGACATAGGTACATGATGCCCCAAGTTTCGTTTTTGTGCAGTAAGTCCCATAGCAAGGGCTGTCAGCGCCAGCCGACATGGCTCTCATGTGTCGCGGTCTAAAGGTACCTTAACATGGATGGATTTTGACAAACTATAACTTGTTGGATGGCGGATGAATAGGCCAACAAGCTGACAAATAGGCAAGGCTTCAGACTTGAAACGTTTGGAGTGAGCCCCAGACATAAGTACATGATGCCCCCAGTTTCGTTTTTGTGCAGTAAGTCCCATAGCAAGGGATGTCAGAGCCAGCCGACATGGCTCTCATGTGTCGCGGTCTAAAGGTCCTTAACATGGATGGATTTTGACAAACTATAACTTGTTGGATGGCGGATGAATAGGCCAACAAGCTGACAAATCGGCAAGGCTTCAGACTTGAAACTTTTGGAGTGAGCCCCAAACATAGGTACATGATGCCCCCAGTTTCGTTTTTGTGCAGTAAGTCCCATAGCAAGGGCTCTCAGCGCCAGCCGACATGGCTCTCATGTGTCGCGGTCTAAAGGTACCTTAACATGGATGGATTTTGACAAACTATAACTTGTTGGATGGCGGATGAATAGGCCAACAAGCTGACCAATCGGCAAGGCTTCAGACTTGAAACTTTTGGAGTGAGCCCCAGACATAGGTACATGATGCCCCCAGTTTCGTTTTAGTGCAGTAAGTCCCATAGCAAGGGCTGTCAGCGCCAGCCGACATGGCTCTCATGTGTCGCTGTCTAAAGGTACCTTAAAATGGATGGATTTTGACAAACTATAACTTGTTGGATGGCGGATGAATAGGCCAACAAGCTGACCAATCGGCAAGGCTTCAGACTTGAAACTTTTGGAGTGAGCCCCAGACATAGGTACATGATGCCCCCAGTTTCGTTTTTGTGCAGTAAGTCCCATAGCAAGAGCTGTCAGCACCAGCCGACATGGCTCTCATGTGTCGCGGTCTAAAGGTACCTTAACATGGATGGATTTTGACAAACTATAATTTGTTGGATGGCGGATGAATAGGCCAAAAAGCTGACAAATCGGCAAGGCTTCAGACTTGAATCTTTTGGAGTGAGCCCCAGACATAGGTACATGATGCCCCCAGTTTCGTTTTTGTGCAGTAAGTCCCATAGCAAGAGCTGTCAGCGCCAGCCGACATGGCTCTCATGTGTCGCGGTCTAAAGGTACCTTAACATAGATGGATTTTGACAAACTATAACTTGTTGGATGGCGGATGAATAGGCCAACAAGCTGACAAATCGGCAAGGCTTCAGACTTGAAACTTTTGGAGTGAGTCCCGGACATAGGTACATGATGCCCCCAGTTTCGTTTTTGTGCAGTAAGTCCCATAGCAAGAGCTGTCAGCGCCAGCCGACATGGCTCTCATGTGTCGCGGTCTAAAGGTACCTTAACATGAATGGATTTTGACAAACTATAACTTGTTGGATGGCGGATGAATAGGTCAACAAGCTGACAAATCGGCAAGGCTTCAGACTTGAAACTTTTGGAGTGAGCCCCGGACATAGGTACATGATGCCCCCAGTTTCCTTTTTTGTGCAGCAACCTGTAGCAAGGTCTGTCAGCGCCAGCCGACATGGCTCTCATTTGTCGCGGTCTAAATGTACCTTAACATAGATGGATTTTGACAAACTATAACTTGTTGGATGGCGGAAGAATAGGCCAACAAGCTGACAAATCGGCAAGGCTTCAGACTTGAAACTTTTGGAGTGAGCTTCAGACATAGGTACATGATGGCCCCAGTTTCGTTTTTGTGCAGTAAGTCCCATAGCAAGGGCTGTCAGGGCCAGCCGACATGGCTCTCATGTGTCGCGGTCTAAAGGTACCTTAACATGGATGGATTTTAACAAACTATAGCTTGTTGGATAGCGGATGAATAGGCCAACAAGCTGACAATTCGGCATGGCTTCAGACTTGAAACTTTTGGAGGGAGCTCAAGACGTAGGTACACGATGCCCCCAGTTTCGTTTTTGTGCAGTAAGGCCCATAGCAAGGGCTGTCAGCGCCAGCCGACATTGCTCTCATGTGCCTCGGTCTAAAGATACCTTAACATGAATGGATTTTGACAAACTATAACTTGTTGGATAGCGGATGAATAGGCCAACAAGCTGACAAATCGGCAAGGCTTCAGACTTGAAACTTTTGGAGTGAGCCCCGGACATAGGTACATTTTGCCCCCAGTTTCGTTTTTGTGCAGTAAATCCCATAGCAAGGGCTGTCACCGCCAGCCGACATGGCTCTCATGTGTCGCTGTCCAAAGGTACCTTAACATGGATTGATTTTGACCAACTATAACTTGTTGGATGGCGGATGAATAGGCCAACAAGCTGACCAATCGGCAAGGCTTCAGACTTGAAACTTTTGGAGTGAGCCCCGGACATAGGTACATGATGCCCCCAGTTTCCTTTTTTGTGCAGCAACCTGTAGCAAGGTCTGTCAGCGCCAGCCGACATGGCTCTCATTTGTCGCGGTCTAAAGGTACCTTAACATAGATGGATTTTGACAAACTATAACTTGTTGGATGGCGGAAGAATAGGCCAACAAGCTGACAAATCGGCAAGGCTTCAGACTTGAAACTTTTGGAGTGAGCTTCAGACATAGGTACATGATGGCCCCAGTTTCGTTTTTGTGCAGTAAGTCCCATAGCAAGGGCTGTCAGGGCCAGCCGACATGGCTCTCATGTGTCGCGGTCTAAAGGTACCTTAACATGGATGGATTTTAACAAACTATAGCTTGTTGGATAGCGGATGAATAGGCCAACAAGCTGACAATTCGGCATGGCTTCAGACTTGAAACTTTTGGAGGGAGCTCAAGACGTAGGTACATGATGCCCCCAGTTTCGTTTTTGTGCAGTAAGGCCCATAGCAAGGGCTGTCAGCGCCAGCCGACATTGCTCTCATGTGCCTCGGTCTAAAGATACCTTAACATGAATGGATTTTGACAAACTATAACTTGTTGGATAGCGGATGAATAGGCCAACAAGCTGACAAATCGGCGAGGCTTCAGACTTGAAACTTTTGGAGTGAGCCCCGGACATAGGTACATTTTGCCCCCGGTTTCGTTTTTGTGCAGTAAATCCCATAGCAAGGGCTGTCACCGCCAGCCGACATGGCTCTCATGTGTCGCTGTCCAAAGGTACCTTAACATGGATTGATTTTGACCAACTATAACTTGTTGGATGGCGGATGAATAGGCCAACAAGCTGACCAATCGGCAAGGCTTCAGACTTGAAACTTTTGGAGTGAGCCCCAGACATAGGTACATGATGCCCCCAGTTTCGTTTTTGGACATGGCTCTCATGTGTCGCGGTCTAAAGGTACCTTAACATGGATGGATTTTGACAAACTATAACTTGTTGGATGGCGGATGAATAGGCCAACAAGCTGACAAATCGGCAAGGCTTCAGACTTGAAACTTTTGGAGTGAGCTTCGGACATAGGTTCATGATGCCCCCAGTTTCGTTTTTTTGCAGTAAGTCCCATAGCAAGGGCTGTCAGCGCCAGCCGACATGGCCCTCATGTGTCGCGGTCCAAAGGTACCTTAACATGGATGGATTTTGACAAACTATAACTTGTTGGATGGCGGATGAATAGGCCAACAAGCTGACAAATCGGCAAGGCTTCAGACTTGAAACTTTTGGAGGGAGCTCACGACGTAGGTACATGATGCCCCCAGTTTCGTTTTTGTGCAGTAAGTCCCATAGCAAGGGCTGTCAGCGCCAGCTGACATGGCTCTCATGTGCCTCGGTCTAAAGATATCTTAACATGAATGGATTTTGACAAACTATAGTTTGTTGGATAGCGGATGAATAGCCCAACAAGCTGACAAATCTGCAACGCTTCAGACTTGAAACTTTTGGAGTGAGCCCCAGACATAGGTATATGATGCCCCCAGTTTCGTTTTTGTGCAGTAAGTCCCATAGCAAGGGCTGTCAGCGCCAGTCGACATGGCTCTCATGTGTCGCGGTCTAAAGGTACCCTAACATGAATGGATTTTGACAAACTATAACTTGTTGGATGGTGGATGAATAGGCCAACAAGCGGACAAATCGGCAAGGCTTCAGACTTGAAACTTTTGGAGTGAGCCCCAGACATAGGTACATTATGCCCCCAGTTTCGTTTTTGTGCAGTAAGTCCCATAGCAAGGGCTGTCAGGGCCAGCCGACATGGCTCTCATGTGTTGCGGTCTAAAGGTACCTTAACATGAATGGATTTTGACAAACTATAACTTGTTGGATGGCGGATGAATAGGCCAACAAGCTGACAAATCGGCAAGGCTTCAGACTTGAAACTTTTGGAGTGAGCCCCGGACATAGGTACATGATGCCCCCAGTTTCGTTTTTGTGCAGTAAGTCCCATAGCAAGGGCTGTCAGCGCAAGCCGACATGGCTCTCATGTGTCGCGGTCTAAAGGTACCTTAACATAGATGGATTTTGACAAACTATAACTGGTTGGATGGCGGAAGAATAGGTTAACAAGCTGACAAATCGGCAAGGCTTCAGACATGAAACTTTTGGAGTCAGCCCCAGACGTAGGTACATGATTCCCCCAGTTACGTTTTTGTGCAGTAAGTCCCATAGCAAGGGCTGTCAGCGCCAGCCGACATGGCTCTCATGTGTCGCGGTCTAAAGGTATCTTAACATGGATGGATTTTTACAAACTATAGCTTGTTGGATAGCGGATGAATAGGCCAACAAGCTGACAAATCAGCAACGCTTCAGACTTGAAACTTTTGGAGTGAGCCGCATACGTAGGTACATGATGCCCCCAGTTACGTTTTTGTGCAGTAAGTCCCATAGCAAGGGCTGTCAGCGCCAGCCGACATGGCTCTCATGTGTCGCGGTCTAAAGATACCTTTACATCGATGGATTTTTACAAACTATAGCTTGTTGGATAGCGGATGAATAGGCCAACAAGCTGACAAATCGGCAAGGCTTCAGACATGAAACTTTTGGAGTGAGCCGCATACGTAGGTACATGATGCCCCCAGTTTCGTTTTTGTGCAGTAAGTCCCATAGCCAGGGCTGTCAGCGCCAGTCGACATGGCTCTCATGTGTCGCGGTCTAAAGATATCTTTACATGGATGGATTTTTACAAACTTTAGCTTGTTGGATAGCGGATGAATAGGCTAACAAGCTGACAAATCGGCAAGGCTTCAGACTTGAAACGTTCGGAGTGAGCCTCAGACGTAGGTACATGATGCCCCCAGTTTCGTTTTTGTGCAGTAAGTTCCATAGCAAGGGCTGTCAGCGCCAGCCGACATGGCTCTCATGTGTCGCGGTCTAAAGGTACCTTAACATGGATTGATTTTGACATTCTATAGCTTGTTGGATAGCGGATGATTAGGCCAACAAGCTGACAAATCGGCAAGGCTTCAGACTTGAAACTTTTGGAGTGAGCCCCAGACGTATGTACATGATGCCCCAAGTTACGTTTTTGTGCAGTAAGTCCCATAGCAAGGGCTGTCAGCGCCAGCCGACATGGCTCTCATGTGTCGCGGTCTAAAGGTATCTTATCATTTGTGGATTTTGACAAACTATAGCTTGTTGGATAGCGGATGAATAGGCCAACAAGCTGACAAATCGGCAAGGCTTCAGACTTGAAACGCTTGGAGTGAGCCTCAGACGTAGGTACATGATGCCCCCAGTTTCGTTTTTGTGCAGAAAGTCCCATAGCAAGGGCTGTCAGCGCCAGCCGACATGGCTCTCATGTGTCGCGGTCTAAAGGTATCTTAACATAGATGGATTTTGACAAACTATAGCTTGTTGGATAGCGGATGAATAGGCCAACAAGCTGACAAATCGGCAAGGCTTCAGACTTGAAACGTTTGGAGTGAGCCCCAGACGTAGGTACATGATGCCCTCAGTTTAGTTTTTGTGCAGTAAGTCCCATAGCGAGGGCTGTCATGTGTCGCGGTCTAAAGGCTACATTTATTATGTAAAGTTATTATGTAAAGTTGCCAGATCGAGGCTCTGCATGCCATGGCGGATGTGTGAAAAGAGCGAATTGCCCATTGGCGCCATGCCAAGTGGGGCCAATTTTGCCTTGAATCAAAATTTTGAGAACAAGAACGAAACCAGTATCATTTGATAGCTTAGAACTTGTAGATTTATGGAAATATAATTTAAGAATGATTTAAGATTAGACTAATTAGTTAACTTAAGAACGGCCCGAAAAGCGCGGAGGGTGGGCGTGGCCGTCACCCCCTTCTTTCCTTTTCGCTGATACCGTTGCAATGCAACGGTAGAGGAGAAAATGAAACCAGTTTGGATTATAAAAATATAACTTAAGAGTGGTTTTAGATCAGACTAATTACCTTTAGAGTGGCGGGAAAAGCGCGGAGGGGCGGGGCCTCACACCCCTACCATGTACACTTTAGCTCCTATCGTCGCAAGGCATTTGTTAAATCCTGCCAAGTTTCTTTCACATCTATCGGTAGTTCTGATGTCTTGCGGTTATTTGGACACCAAGTGTATGAAAATAGGGCAAACCTTCGTCACAAATGTTTCCAATACCAAAGCATTCTTCAAAACTTCTGATTTACGATCTTTGCAAGGCCGGAATCAAAGTAGCCAAAGCGCTTTACCCAACCATGAAACATTATTTCTAGTTCACGATATCCAGCCACATTTTTTTAACCCTTTTGCCAAACTCACTGGTGCATGAAAAAGGGGACATGGGGATCAGATGCTCTAAATAACGAAATCGTCTTGGGGTCTTAATTCGTGAGATCCTGTAGAACAATAGTCAAAATTAATTTTTGATTCACTATTTGGACTTGGGACATGAAAAGTTGGCATTTTGAATACAAAGACCGCTGATCTCTCACATGGCCGTCGCGAGGGGGAGGGGTAAGGGGGCCCTGGAAAAGAAAAAAAGGGGGGGGGAAGAAAAAAGGGGGGAAAACAGAAAAGGGAAAGGAGAAGAGGCGCGAAGTCATTACTGTTCATTTAATGGGGTGATGTCCCTGTCCACCCTCGAAATTCCGAAATACGCTGGAAGAGTACAGTTTTTTAAGAGGGGCTAGCTGTGCTTTGCCCCCTCTAGAAAAAAATCCTGGCGACGCCACCAGCTATGAACTTTCCCCACCTTTGAAAGATCATTATGGTTAGAATTCATATCGTAAGATTAGATATGGGTCGTGGAAAAGTAGGGTTTGAATAATACATCTTTAAATATCAATAAACAGGGTATATACAAAGTTAATTGACCTTTGAAAATGACCAGAGGGTAAAAATGAAACATTTTCTCACATCCGATCATTACATTCATTTTATCATGAAGAACAAACGTACGAAGTTTTATGCTTTAGTCTCAAAGTGCACAACTTTTGACGATATTTGACCTTCACAGCTCTGTCAGCCTATACCGTCAGTAACTGCCCCTTAAGATTCAATTAAATCTTTAGCTTCAAACCGGAAAACTGATATGTACTATAGAATTCATTTTTTAAATTCGCCAGCTCAGTCCTGCTGCCTGTGCTTTCGCATTATTACCCATTATTTTAAGCAGAAGTCGATATCTCTAATGAAACGAGTCCCGAATATCTATCGATACCTGTAAAGTTTGAATTCCACCTGTTAAAATGTTTTGTTGTCAAGGTTATTTAGAGTCGGCACTCTCATGCGCCCTCCGACGTATGTCATACATACATAATGGAAAAGTTAACATTTTAAGCCTGTACCTGTTTTGGTATTTGAAAATTTTTAGGCGAAGGGCCCTATTTTCATAAATTTGGTGTCAAAATAATCGCATATGACATCAGAACAACTGTCAGAGAAACTTGACTAATTTAATAAATGCATTGCGACGATAGCAGCCAAAATGTACACGGAGAGGGTTGCAGCCCCGCCCCCTCCGCGATGTTTGCGCCGCTCTTAAGTTAAGTAGTCTGACCAAGAAGGAACTCTTAAGTTATATTGTAGTATGACCTAAAACCACTCTTAGATTATATTTTTATATTCCATGAGTGTTAAAGCATCAATACAAACTGGTTTCATGTTCTCCTCTACCGGTTTAAAACGGCCGTTAAGACTGATTCATTACTCTTTTGGTCCAGCTTAGAGATTTTTTTTTCTCGTTGAAAAGCGTAATAATGTAGGAAAGTCTGTAAAATTTATCTGTGTTGTAAATTTACAATTCCCGTCACTTGCTCGGGCTCTGTTTCGAATCACGAACGGTCGGATTGCATTATGAAACGCTCAAAATTGTGTCCACATGGTCCACCGTGAAACAGAAACCACATCCGATACGGTGCGCATTTCTATTGTAAGTTTTCGGATAGCATTTGCGCACATTGTCTAACTGCGGTCTTGAATAGCTGCAGCCAGATGCTTTATACATAGGTCATAGGCATAGATATTTATTCTATATCTATGGTCATAGGCCACTTCCTTCACAAGATTCTGTGCCAACTCATCAGCCTCCCGAGCGGGGCTGTTTGCAGGGCGGGGGGTACGAGCGAAACCATGCAACGTCTACCCCTTACACTATGGAACAGTAAGACATTAGGTTGTCTTTTCTTTCAACCAAATTTTTAGAATAGGATAAGTAAACAATCCAAAACATGAAATTTTCGGGGATTTCAGGACGGAGTGCACCTTTAATGGAATTTTATCACATTTCACCTATTGCATATTCATTATAACACTGTGAACTTTGACATTCTGATGCATTCTGGGAGTCTCCGCTCGAGCGCTACCGAACTGGCAGGCATCAGGGCATGGAATATTGTTACGCAGCTGGACAAAAATTCCCCGACAAATTTCGGCTTTTCCCACCACATTTTTCTGAAAACTGAACTCAAAGCATTAAAACACCATGAGCGATAAGTCATTGGAGGACTTCTTTGCGAAGAAAGACAAGAGCAAAAAGAGTAAAAGCAAGAGCAAATTTGCGAAAAGCACGACGGAAGAAATCGCCAAGCGACTCACCGAAGCCGATCTGAAGAAGGAGCGAAAAGAAAAAGAGAAAGAAAAGCCACCGCCTCCAAAAGAAACAGAGGACAAAAGTAAAGTAAAGGATATCATAGGGGTAAGGCTGATTACTCTTTTTTCCATGACCAATTTAAGATACATGTAAACTGTAATGTTTTTTCGGTAATTAGGTAATCATTGGTAATTAGGGCAATTTAGCATGACATGCATGATTAGGCCTAGCTTGAGTAACTCCAGCTGACATGCTCCATATTCATTCACATGTAACGCTGGAGGAAGGCCTGTGCATTTCCATGTGGTAGCAAGAGACCCTAAAAAAATGGCCTCTCCCAAAAATTGTTCATTTTTGATAGTGGATATTTTGCCGGAGGTAATGACGGAAAACTAACGATTACTAAAGGTTTGCCGGCGGCAATCCATATCAACAGAGGGCGCTGTACTCTTTAAAATAGGGCTGAATTATAACATGTATTAAATTCCCACCAAAATTTGTGTAGAACGTTTGGTGTAGTGGTTAAGCAAAGGCTCCAGTAAGCGGGATGACTCGCGTTCGAATCCGACCGCACCACATTTTAAAGTTTTTTTTTTCTCATCCCCAAATAAATAAGAATATTCTTCTTTTATTATTTTAACATGTCTCAAACATTTTTTGCAGAGTATTACATTTTCTTTTTCAGATTTGTTGCTCTGGAGGATTTTTTTTTAAAGGGAAATAAAGTCCGAAATTATAAAATGGTTTGAATCCCATCTTGTGGATACGAGGGAACAACGATAATTTTGGCATGGAGCCAGACTAAAACTTGTCACCGGAAAATGTTTAAAGTACAAAAAAACAGTAACTGCGCATGTTCAGTGCATATCCGGCAAACTAACGTTTACTAAAGGTTTGCTGTCTCCGGCAAAATATACACTGCCTTCATTTTTACCTCTAATATCCCACCCCAGAGTTCACCCACATACCTCATACATTCAAGGCAGTGTATATTTTGCCGGAGACGGCAAACCTTTAGTAAACGTTAGTTTGCCGGATATGCACTGAACATGCACAGTTACTGTTTTTTTTACTTAAACATTTTCCGGTGACAAGTTTAAGTCTGGCTCCATGCCAAAATTATCGTTGTTACCTCGTATTCACAAGATGGGATTCAGACCATTTTATAATTTCGGACTTTATTTCCCTTTTAAAAAAAATCCTCCAGAGCCACAAATCTGAAAAAGAAAATGTAATACTCTGCAAAAAGTGTTTGAGACATGTTAAAATAATAAAAGAAGAATATTCTTATTTATTTGGGGATTCTCGTTGTCTTGCTTTCCGCGACAACGCACCAGACGAAAATTGAACTCACTTGCGGCGCCTGAAAGCGGTGTGGTACCCACATACATCGCGCGCGCCGATTTTTTGATGTCATCACGTGATGCATGCATTAATATAATTAGCAAAACAAAATGGAAGACAGCCGTTGGAACTGGCGTATTTTTACGGACAAGCCACCAAAATCGTCAAGATTTTTCACGGTTTTTTTTGTGGTCTTGTTTCAAGTCGATCATTAGGCTTCGTAAATGACTGCTGAATGTATGAGGTATGTGGGTGAACTCTGGGGTGGGATATTAGAGGTGAAAATGAACAATTTTTGGGAGAGGCCATTTTTTTTAGGGTTTCTTGCTACCACATGGAAACGCACAGGCCTTCCTCCAGCGTTACATGTGAATGAATATGGAGCATGTCAGCTGGAGTTACTCAAGCTAGATTAGGCCTACTTTTACTTAGCTTGAGTAACTTCTGCTCTAGGCCCCCTAAATGCCTATCGCATATGAATGCCATGAATAAATTAGATGAATCAGATTCAGTCTCGGCAAATTTGGCACTTGGACCTGAGATTACATGTACACATGTTCATGTAGCAGCATATCTCACGCATGCTATATTCTAGTCTTAGTCCACTCCAAGACTGGATTTGATTTTGTATTCCCCTATTTTTGAGAAGTCCCATGGCAAACGCGTTAAAGTTGCTGCGACAGTGGAGGTCTGTATCAACAAGATGATACAGTCAATTTAGTCTTGGTGATATTGGCGGTGCTTTTCTGGAAATTCCAAGCGTACCTCACACCTGTGCATTACCTTGCATACAGCGAGGTATGCTCGGAACTGCCTGGGTAGCACTGCCAGTATTGCCAAGACTGGATTTGATATACATGTACTATTGATAGAAGGGGAATAAAATTTAAAACAAGTCTTGGAGTGGACCAAGACTAGCTATATATTCAAGGTATTCCCAGAATTTCTTGGTTCCCAAGCTTGATACTTGTATGAAATAGCTTATGAAACCGACCTTTACTGCCCTAATGACTCAACTATGCTTATTTATTATTTCGGGGATTGGCTGCGTTAGGGGAACAAAATTCCAAATCAAGTCTTGGTCAGTCCCAGTGTCTGGGTCACGTTTATCAGGCTACCCCAACTGCAGGTAGTATCCCTTCTAAGTGTAGGAATTTACTTATAGCTACCATTTGCAATGCTTATTCAGGACGAAGATGATTGGAGAGACAATGAGGAGGAAAAGGAAAAAGACTACAGTGGGTTGAAGATCCAGCTACAAATAAGGTTGGTTACTTATGTTGCTAAAAGGCTGAACCTTTTTTATCTTTAATTATTTAAGGCTGATTTGGTCTAAACTCGTAAATTTGGCTCAAGGAAAGGCTCCCCCCCCCCTTCCCCCAATTTTACACTTGCAACAGTTTGGAAAAATGTGAGCATTAGTTTAACCCTAACAGAACTCAACCCATCAAACCCCAACAGCATACTTACCCCTAAACTGACAGTCTTTTACATTGGGTTGGCACACCTCCAGAAACTAAGTCAGAAATATGTGTGCACAGTTTCCCATATGGTGTTGGAATTTGCCAGGATGGGTATGGTTCCTAGTAAATCATGCCAGGGAGTTAGGGTTAAGGAATTATGTAACAGTGTGGTGGAGCAGTTTTCGATGTCTGGTTTTTAATTGGTCAAGAGTCTAATAGCCTGAGCCGAAGGCGGGACATTATCGGCGACTAAGCCCCTAGCTGGTTTTAATTCAAATGTTTAAAACTGCTCCACGACACTATTATTCCCAGCCATAACAAAAATAATGGTCAAAAAATTCAATAAAATACCGACAGTTCTAGTGTTTTGTTCAATTTACTCAATGTTCATGCTAATACGCAACGTATCACTCTCCATACGGAAATCATTTCAGTAGTCGTAGTACGCACCCGGTTGTAGTAGGTACGTGCATCGTGTATTACCCTGTCGTAGTAAGTGCATGCAGCATGTACTGCACACATGTAGCGTGAAGTGCAGTGCCTCACGACAGGTTTTAAACATTGCTGACCTGTGTTTAAACAGCAATTAAACCACCCACATGACAGGTTCGCGACCAAAAGATATTTATGAATTCATTATTACTCGCTGAAACATTGGCACACTTGTAATTTGTGCCACATGCTGCGCAATGCAAACAGCCTGAATTAAAACTTTGGGCTCACTTTCGCGGAGCTCCCACAGAAATTATTGTTAAGCAAATGTATGTGCTAAGCATAAATCACCAGAGAACCAGTTCAAACCATGTACATTAAATGAGATTTTGGTTGGTAACATGTTTTTACTAAGAAATCATTTTCATGCACCCTAACCCCCTAGGCCCTCTTAGTCTAGTACTACTGTCTAGGATGCAACCTCAATCCTGCACAATCCTCCAATTGCCACTAAGAAAAAAATTGTATTCAGCCTCAATCCTCCAAATCATCCTTTATTTCTTGAATTTAGTCTGTGGAGGGTGACCACTGCCTCAATCCTCCAAAATCCTCTGCCTGTTACTGTTATGGTTTGAGGCAGTGCAAATGGCGTTTAGAAGCAGTGCAGATGAAATACGAGAAAAATACAGGGCTGATTTATGCATGGCTGAACATAACCAATGCAGGATACCGGTATGGCCTACTGGCTTGATGTAATGCATCCTCCACAAAAAGCGATACATCTTTGCCATTCATCCTCAATCCTCTAAAATCGTCCAAAACCGGCAGGAGGATTTTGGAGGATTGAAGAGGGTTAGGGTTAAAGGATGAGACTTAATTTTGTAAATGTGTAACAAATATTTTAAGAACTGTTTAACCCAATAGCACCTTGACTTCATTGTATTACAGTGTACATGTATTTATTCACTGGAAAATCAATAAAACCATAGAGTGCTCGGGCGGTTTCAGGCTGTACAGTGAGTAATAGGCAGGGTGGTTCGGGGCGCTACAGTGACAAAAGGGTTAAACGTTTATGTTAAGTCATTTCACAAAGGCTGATGCCTGCCCATTACATGTATGTCTGCAGATTGTCGTGATTGACATGATATAAAATCAACAACGACTGGGCAGTCAATGTAAAAGTAAAACCTTCACTACGTGTACCTCAAAAGCAATCCAGCACTGCAGTGCTGATAAGGTTTTGTAAATTGAATAGTTTTGAAACTGCCATTAATTGTTTGTGCTATGTATCTTTAACTTGAAGGAAGATCGCGTGAACGTAGGTCCCTAATTTATAATTCGGGTTTCATTTGAACGTTTTGAACAATGTATAATATTTTATGTTTAAACATGTAAACGTCACATCCTTAATGCTTTGCGCCTTTCTGTGCTAAGTAGCTTCAGGAATCTGGCCCACTGATGCATTTCCCTCTTTGTTTATCATTCTCTCTCTTTCAGTGCAAATCCTGATCAAGATGTGGAGGAAGAGGAAGAAGAAGAACTGGATGAGAACGGGGAACCAGTCAAGAGCAAAGGAGCAGGGCATAGTGGGCCGTGGAAAAAGATAGACGCAGGTAGGAAACCGTTGTTTGAAAATCCCTTGGGTCAAGACTGGATTGCAGGAGGTCTATATCCTTGGTAAACCTTTATCAAGCTATCAAGCTATCAAGCTGTCGAGCAGTGGAGGGGCTATCAACAAGATGAATCATATCCATGGACTTTGGCACTCAGACCGAGAAATTCTGAGCTTACCTTTAAAACAGAAATGCTACACTGTTATATTTTTGCAGTGGTTCTTGTTACGTAAATGTAGCAGTGAGACACACATCAGTGTAGGGTCGCCTCGTCGCAAGGCCTTGCTGAAAAAACTATATTTTGTTGAAAGGGCTACAGGTTGATGTCATGGCCAGTTAAATGTTCTGATAGGTCAGAATGCTCCCTTTATTAAAATTTTGTTACTTTTTGTATCACTTGAGTTTCTAAGTTCAGCTGTTCATTGCTTTACCTTGTAGAAAGTATACATGTAGTGTAAACAGGATCATTTGAACTAGCATACTTGTGCAGAGTACCGTTAACACACCTTTATTAAAACTGACTTACGCTGTACACGGTATGTTTTAGATGGGGACAAAGAAGCAGAGGCCGCCCCGCCCCCGAAACCCGCAGAGCCAGTAGCTCCAGCATCCAATGTGGTGGTCGGCGGGAAGTATGTACCACCCAGCATGCGCGGCCAGCAGGCCGGTAGCAAATCTAGTATGACCCCTTCCAGGTTAACCGGGAGGAGCAAGACCGCTCCACAGATCTCCAGTGAGCAAGAGTTCCCCTCCTTAGCAGCCAGCTCCGATATAGCTAAACACACGTGAGTTGATATTTTTATATTGATTTCTTCATTAACCCTTACTCTCTGAGGGTAGTTTACTGCATGTCAGTTGGTTATGCCAATGCCCTCCAGCTGCAGTTTATTGGCAGATACTATAGTTTGTCAGTGAAGGCTCCAATTGGCAGGAGTTGGAGGCCCTGGAGGGTGCCTGATACTGACCAGCTGGGGGCACTCACTTTGTTATCAGAGGACTCTCATTGTTCTCTGTGGCATGTATTGGAGTGCCTGTCCAGTTACCCTTGAAATGACATGGCAGATATTGGAGGGCCATGCAAAAAACATAGGAGATTTTCTTGAGGCACATATTGGCATGCGTTGGAGGGTCTAGTAGGGTAAGGGTTAAATTATCTTGTTCTATGAATTATGGACACAGCTTTAAATTGCATTTTTCATGAAAGCTGGCAAGTAAATTGCCCTCGTGGAACATACATGTATATATAGAGTGGTGCAGTTTCGTGTTTAATTTATTGTTCAATTTTTTCAACTTGGACTTGATCAAATATTTGAATATTCAATTTCAAGATGCAATGATCAAGTTCAACATGTGATAGCCTGCACTGGCCCCTAGTATTGATTTGTGTGCACCTACACTCGGTGAAAATTGACTAAGAGCTTTTCAAAATAGTAAACAGGTAGTGGAATGGCTGATACTTGAACGAATTTAAGAAGAAATTTCAGCTAAATAATAAACTCGTGGAAGTTCTCAAATCATGCCTTAAATTGGCATTCAACAAACAATTAAACCACACACGTTGTACATTTTTCATCTTCGTCTCAAGACCGCTCCCATTTTTAAAAATATTTGCATCGAAAAAATGTTATTTGGATATTCAGTCGGTGATCAAATATTCGGTATATTGTGCACATATTTTGCACAACATACTTCAGTGCCCGAAATTTTCATCCAGGGATCAAAAGTTATGGAGTTCTAAGTCATCGATAGCGTGATCCTTTTAGAGATCATTGGAAACGTTTACAATTTTTGCCAAGGTCAGCATAGTTTACAAGCCAGTCATTTCTATTTTGAAAAGCATAGTACATCCCTTAATGTAACACCAAGAAATGTATGGTTGTGTGCGGAGAAAGTTGTCAGTCTGTAAACATTATTTGATTTTTGTGCCACTTCTGTTTTGATTTTGCAGTGACAAGAACTCCGACAAGAATTTTGAAAAGGTGACGAGGGGAGGTCCAAGCATAACCAACCCCGGAAGCCAAGGACCCAAGCTGGATCTAGAAAACCGCTTTGCAGCCCTCGGACAAAACTGACACTTGGGAAGCTGTCCCAAACCCCTAGAGAACGAGAAATTACACCCAAAAAAAACACAAACTGAATTTATGAAACTCACTCATCATGATCATTGATCGTCCTAAAAGTGCTGAGGTGCTGGCTGTGTACATAGACCTGAAAAGAATGAGAGTGTTTAAAAGTCGGAAACTATAACTCATCTGACAGGGATGGAAAAAATCAGCAGAGGCTTCCAGTGATTGGCAAGGGATCGTGATATTGGGGAATTTTTCATTCTCTTGAAGGAATGGTAGCGGAGTCGGACATCCTGGACCTGCTGTAAATACATTGATGGATACGTTGAGACTCGACACTGGAATTCTAACCCTGCCTACAGAGGTCAACGATGCATCAACGGTTAAAGTTTGTACCTGTCTGTGATTAGGTTTCTACGCAGGATCACTGCTTATTTGAGATCTTCCGCAACTTGATTTGAAGGATGTCTCCTCAAAATTATGAAAAATATTAAAATGTACACATTTGAATCATGCTACTCCAGTAGATGTTATTGGTTCTTTTGGGGTCGGATATTTTTGTTTTTCATTTCAGGGTGCAAACTTATAACAAAAAGGGCTAGTTTTTCATGGGACACCGCTAGCCATACTGTACTTTCAAACTGTGATCGTGACTTGAAGACAGCAATGCCATTATTGGAATAAGTCTTCCTGCACTTACTGAATGGCTTCTGTTATAAATATATGTGTTTTGGAAAGCGTATACTTTCAATTTGTTGCCCAGTGGACAAACACTTTCATTACATATACAAGCCATGTGGGACTGGATAACTTTTAATTTTGCATCGATCAATAGGGAATAGGGGATTGCAAAGGGGCATTCAATTTAAATCTTTACTGTCTCTGCATAAAAAATGGCATTTGCCAATCTGTACTACACCCAAAAGCTTTTGAATTTTTTTCTCACTAGCCCTCAGACAACACCGAGTATACAGTGTTTATAAAATAGTTGGCGTACTCGGCGAAGGGCAAAACCCAATATAAAATTGATATCTCCCTGATGCACTTCCACCTTGTATTGTAACAAAACAATCTGTGCTAGGAGGTGCTCAACTTTTTGTGTGCTTCTTGTGGTGAAAATGTGCGAATGGCTGTCAAGTGACGGACTGGAATCCTGGCCTAATATGATGGGTAGTGACCTCAAGTGGCCTGAGATTTCATTGGTTGCTATCTACCTTGCCGGTTCTTCCTTTCCTGTTGTCCGATTGGCCAAATACTCAAGTGTGCATAGATGTGGAACACATTGGTTGTGTTGGAGTAGCTAACACATGTAAGTAAATGTACACAAGAGCGTTCGATTAGCCATCACGGGATGCTCGTGGCTGCACCGGTATCAACCACCACTCACGAGCAGGTCTCTGGTGGATGCCCAGATGTAATGATGTAGCTGGACAAATTGGGTGCTAGATTGAAAATGACGGGAACTTGAATTGAATTCGAAGAACTACATGTAGAGTACAAATGTAGAGATTTGTTACTCAAACAAAATGCAGTTTACGTTAACGGGATCAATTGGACAGACATATTTTTGATAATTCAGAGCATGTCTTCGGATTCCAGCATTGATTGATCTTGTTACAATGATAAAACCTAATTCCATTTTACCAGCGGAGCAGACGACAGTATGTCTGGTGTGTTTACATTCCCGCCATGTAACACCCTTTGACCTTAATTTTCCCAGAATGCCAGGCAAGTACACCACAGCATTTGATTAGCCTCATTTCGTAGCTTCCTCGAGTGTAAACCCTGTGTATACTCGGGGTAGCCTACTGGAATGGCCCCATTGATGATAGGAATTCGCATGGAAATACATGTATGTACTTATCGGCATTGTTGGGCCAATCATGCACTGGCTCACTGACTCTGTAATTGAGATTGAGGCGGTGTTTCAGTGACATCTGAATTCCATTTTCCATTGAGCGCCAATTCTTGGATGCATACCACATGAATACACTGCAAGTTAGTGCACAACTGCACATTCATTTGGGAGTTGTGCAAATTTGGCTTTGCGAACCAATGCGCGCAGTACCACAGTGCCCTTGATTTGCTTGTTTGCCACACATTATCCCCTGTAAAATGTATGGCATTATATGAAAACTATTCTGTCCTTTTAATGAATAGAAACGGAAATGAAAGAAGTCCTTGAATTATTATTTTGCTAAGAGCATACACGTATGTTTTTCCTTTTGGGTTGATTGTTTAGTTAAAATATAAGATTTACTAGCAGTTATTTTATTGGCTATGTAAACTACTTGATAATGATATGTGTATGTCGTCACACACCAAAACACAGCTCTGCTTACCTGTAAATTAGTGTCGGTTTTCATAACCCATTCAATCGGTTAAAGGCAATTTTTTTGTGCTAGTGTTCAGACTAAGTATCCATTGACATTTATTAACCATTAGCATTTGTATTATATTGTACTCCACTGTATTTACTCCTTCATGAACCCATAAAACATGAAGTATTGCTTTAGATAAAGCAGAATTGATGCACATGTATTAAGTACATGTATCCTTTTAAAACATGACATTGTGATCCAACGAGATCAATGATGAAGTTTAGGTCAAGCTGCAAATCTTGTACATGTAATACTTTCATGGCATTTATTTGCTAAAAGAATTTATTACAAAACAGTCATCAACGGAAGGTAAATGTTAATGCGGCATTCTAAATGCCAGTGTCATTTGCATATGTACAGCACATAATAAAATGTCAAACACCATGTTTAACAATCATGGTGCCAACTGAAAATATTGAATTTGCATCTTTTATTGATACTTTTATCTTCTTAACTTTACCTGCTTAAAACCACTTTTTGTGGGGTGAATCAATACTTTTTTTTTGCCAGATACTTGGTAAGTTATTTAAACTGATGAAGTTCAAGGATGTTGGGTTATATTGTGTGAAAAAAAGGACAAATAATACAGAATTTAAAATTAAGCAAAACTCGTTGAATATTTGGGGGTCCTTTGTTACATGCATACACGCAATTATCTTCTTTTTTTCATTTTCATTGTACTGTTTGTATCTTGCGTTACAAGTTCAACATCTCATTGGTAAAATAGGTAGTTATTTGCTTAAATCATTTATTTGAAATTCACCACAATGTGTAACTGTTGCACTTGGGGAAAAAATGAAGACTCTTGCACTGTGTTATACATGTTGCATACGAATACATGTATGTTCATTCAATGTGGCCAAAGCTAGTAATTACTTTTCAACCCAACAGTGTGGATACGTTGGAGTCGGTCAAAGAGACTCCACTTTCTGGCATGACTCGTTTCTCATTTTGGCACCCCCTGTTGGCGAGCAAGCTAAACTGCCAGGCTAACATATGCCATAAAACAGACTGGAATATAAATCACAGCTAATTTGTCTGAGCATTCACTTGAATCAAATGCTGTGGTATTATATGAATAAGTTTACTAAATACATGTACATGCACTAGGCATGGGACATGTTCATTCCCTCCCCCCCCCCCCCCCCCCCCCCCAATTTGGATAGTTGTGGGTGCCACATACATGTACTGCAGACCTCTGCTTCCCTCTACTTCTGTTCTCATTTAATTTACTACCAGAATCTCCAACTCCACTGTGTTTCACTTTTGTGCAAGCATTTAACATTTCCTTGGATCAGCGATTTCTAGTTTTCCTCTTCACACTTACGCCCACCAAAAACTGAAAAACATTGCGCAAAATCTTGTTGAGCCTACAATGTTCTCTTTTTCATTACTTTCAAGTTGTACATGTATGCCTGATTGTGGGGTCCCAGTGTCCCTAATGGCGCGCCTTCGGTAGCCAAGTACAGTAAGCCATGTACGTTCATGTTTTGATTTGATTTGGTTTGATTTTAATTGCTTTGATTCGTTTCCAAACATCGCAATTATAAAACTTCACTATTAAAATTAACGGAATATACAGCAATCAAACTTATTCCCGACACTTTTGTAGTCATACATGTATTCCATTGTGTCCCTTTATATCCCTTTTTCAAGAATAACAATACACTTGAGATGAAACATGGGCCTTCAGGGAGTGTGAAATAATTGAGGTCACCATTTGATGAAATTAATAAGACATGCTTGCTTTGAATATTTCCTTTTATTTTAAATCTCAGTGAAGATTATTCTCAGTAAAGACTAAAAACAGTTTCTTTTCTGACACTCAAAAAAAGTACAATGTACATTTACTTGTGTAAGTTTACACTTTATTCTTAGGCTGACACTGATATGACCCGTTTCTTTTGTTGTAAGAATTATAAAACAAAACATCCCGAGTATCAAACAGTGGCTTAGCAGTAAAATGGTGAATCAGTCAAACAAAAAATAACAAAAGTACACATGAATAGCCCTCTGTCCAAATATATAAACATGGTTTGGAATATTTGTAATATTATTATTATTAACGTTTTGTAAAATACATCCAATTTAATATTTTCAGACAGCTGCATGGCACTTTTCTCAGTGGTCGCCATATGATGAAATTAATAAGACATGCTTGCTTTGAATAAGTTGGTTTTCCTTTTATTTTAAATCTCAGTGAAGATTTATTATTCTCAGTAAAGACTAAAAACAGTTTCTTTTCCGACACTCAAAAAAAGTACATGTACACTGTACTTGTGTAAGTTTACACTTTATTCTTAGGCTGACACTGATATGACCCGTTTCTTTTGTTGTAAGAATTATAAGACAAAACATCCTGAGTATCAAACAGTGGCTTAGCAGTAAAATGGTGAATCAGTCAAACAAAAAATAACAAAAGTACACATGAATAGCCCTCTGTCCAAATATAGAAACATTTGATTGAATATTTGTTATATTATTATTAACATTTTGTAAAATACATCCAATTTAATATTTTCACAAAGCTGCATGGCACTTTTCTCAGTGACCTTTTGTGCATATCACTCATTCATAGAATTTTGCTTTTCATAGAATGTCCAAACATACCGTCGTGAGAATTTATATACATGTACCTGAGGAAAAATATACAATTTTTTTAATACAGTGTATTTTGTTACAGACATGATATAATAAACAATGTTTGTAAACAGGGGTTAATTTTGTAAAACTTTACTCAACCAAATTCATATCTTTTGTAAGTTTCCCAGATTCCAAATACCAATCTGCTCAACAATCTTCAAATTATGTTATGCAGAGAAGCATCTTGCTGGTAACACTGTTGCCAATACCAGCAACACTTTATGGAAAAACTAACAGAAACTATTTTGAATTAAATATATAAGTTCATGTACATATTAAAACCTCCAAAAGATCCTCTTAAATGTGTCTCATAAAAAACAGAAAGGCAGTACGTTATATGAATAATGAGTAGTATACATTTCAATTTTATCCATTGCGATCAAGTTAGACAAACTGTGTCAGTTTAAGCACATACTGCATTGTCGAATTAGATTTCATCAGGACTTGATATGTCATCAGTGCTGATGAAAGAGAAAAAAATTGAGGATTTTCATTTAAAAAAATTATATTTTGATTCTGAATATGAAATTGAAATTGAATGCTCTTGTGACTGATATTATCTCAAAGAGTACAATGTACTGTGGGTTCACATAATATAAATACACTATAAAAAGTACTTCTGTGGATACTATAGAAACTGCAACAACAGCAAAAAAGTACAACGCACGGGTAAAAAGAAAAACCTGAAACAGCCTCACTGTTGTAAAACTGTCTTCAAGTTGAATATGCATGAACATGGAAAGTAATTTAGACAGTATCTGAATTACTGCAGGCACAGTGCTTCTGAAGGTTTAAAATGAAAAATGGAACCGTCCATTTCAATATTCATTATAATTTTTTCTATTAAATAAAGTGGATTTACTTTCACTGCTGCAGTATAATCTGGCAGTGAACATGTTATGTCCCAACGTACCACGATCCCAAGTTAAGCTGGGACCGTCCCGACTTACAATGTACGTGCTCCCGTTGGAACACTTTAGTTTGGACAGGCACAACCTAAGTTGGGCCATCCCAACTGCAGTTGGGACTGATGATCTAGTTGGGGCATATAACAAACACATTGATTGTTAAGCTAATGCAAGCCCAGTGGATATTTCAGGAAGCCACTGTTAGTGGCAATGGACTCTCAATCAGTGCACAAGTACCCCTCAATGGTGACAAAGAGGTAGATATAAGAGGCACTTAATCACTGCCGGAACATACACGCCTAACGCCCTCTCCAAATATTTTGCTTAATATGTACACAAACCAGTGTTCATGCTAGGGCTGTGCCAAATACATGTATGCTGAATATTCAAGTATTCAATCATCAACTGAATTTCCAGTTCAGATCTTCAAAACATTCAAGAGGTGATGAAAGACATCCACAATGTTATTTTAATCACACAGGTTGCATAGTTACATTGTTTGTCAAGTGCGACCCTTTGTTGAAAGCCATTTTCACACATAATTTCCATGAGAGCTTCACATACAGCTTCCATGACAATTATCTCAACATTTCTTCTCTGATATTAGTCAAATATCCGAAACATTTCACTACCTGTTCTTTCTATTTTTAGTTCAATAAGCTCTTTATCAATTTTTCGACAAGTGTGGGTGCATTCAAGTCCCAATCGAGGGCAGTTTAGGCTGGTGTATGTTTAACTTTAATATTGCATTTTGAAATTGAATATTTGATGAAGTCCAAGTTGGAATAATCGAATACTAATTTATTCCAAAATGCACCTGTAGTCCTAGTTCATACATGCATGCAGTGTGCCCCATATATGCTTGACCTCTCTGCACTGTGCGACCTTCTGATCCGCAAAGAGTCCATATTGCATAGAAACTCTTTAAGCCTTTTCTTTCATCACTTCTAATCTATGATTAGCATACTCCCTCAGTCGCTCATACCTCGACCTGTACGTTAACCCGTGGGGACCACAGCTATCGTAACATTCATACTGCGGCAACTCCAACATGAAGTCTTTGAAGTCCCGCAGGACATACACAAAGATGTCGTCTATGTTGCCCTCAACCTTTGACCCTGCACTATCCTCAATGAGTTGCACCTGAATGGTTGTCCTCTGGTAGTACTGCGGACAATTCTCAAAGACGTCACAGTGCTGTAGCATCTTATCATCTACTTCATATATTTCACCTATTATGTTCTGGGGGGAAAAAGAGTCAAATGGTTTGGAGGGTGTGAGGCAACAATGTAACGTTTATGTTTTACATAAAAAAATTCCATCTTAAGTGAAGGGGTAGGGGGAGAAAATGTTGAAAGAGAGACATACATGTACATGTACATGTATAGGCCTATACCATTTCTTATAAGATTTATGCCACTGTGCAGTCAAGTTGTTACAAGTCATTACAGTTGTCAATAATATTGCAATCACAATCAAAGCTTTCCTTTGTCGTTACATGTATTTATCTCCTGTAAGGCCAAAAAAAAAAAAGTCGGTCTCTGATCAGTCCAAAGTTCCAGAATTGATACGGCGATGCGGGGTTTTTTGGGGGGTTTTTTGGCCTTTTTTTTTCATGCTTGGATTGTACAGCTGTCACAACGTGTCGATTGACTGGCCGCCATTGTTGTTGATCAGCTGGCAGCAACTTCGTACCCACGGTCTACTATCATTCGTTCAACATCAACCTCGTACTGGATCTATCACTGGGTATGAGCTGCCCAAGAACATTTAAGGCGGTGCAGCAAGCAATAAAGGGCGCTGTTGTAGCTAGCGCAGACAATTTTGGGGAAAAAACCATTGACGTGCACGATCAAAATCTACGCGCGCGTTGATCAGAGACCGACAATTTTTTTTGCCTGACCTATGGGCTCACTCGATTAACTCGCGAGTTGACCTGTGATTCAATTGTGATGGACGTGACTGTGATGGTGATATTGCTGGATATGTGTTGCAGCTTATGGATGTCATCATAAAATAATAAGGGGAAATAATTAAACTATATACAACAACTATACGGAAGGTATCAGGCTGGCAAGACTTATTAGCTCACAAATTAGCTTGCATATACAATGTATAGACAGGGATGCATTTTTTTTACAAATACTAAATCACCGATTTGCTAATTAATATCGGGCTTAATAAATAAAACGTACATTTCCAATCCCCTCCCTGTCCAGAAGATATGGAATGTTGCACTGCGATGCTATCACAAGGGGCCATTTCTGCACCGTCCGAGCCTGGCCTATGTAGTTGGCGACACCGTTCTTAGGACCAAACTGCTCAGCATTGGGCTGTCCCCGTTTAAGAGTTCCGTATACAAACAACCGATGAAACGCTGCCATGACAAAGGTAATCCTGTCCACCACACTTGAACTTGAAAAGACAAGAAAAAGTCTTTTTAATGGCACGAAGACATTTCCCAAATTGCCAATAAAACAATTAATATGCTATAAAAGACATTTCCCAAATTGCCAATATAACATGCTATAGCATTGTTGCCCGTTTCTCGGCTTACACTTTTACAGCCCGAAAGTGTCAAATTTACACAATGTTTTGGTTGAATTGACACAACAAAGGCTAAAATTAGGCCTACTTCCTCAGAAATCACATGGAAAACTAGACATTTGCATTTGTTGAGTTACAAATGCAGGGTGATTGGGAGATTAGAAGAAATTTGGTTGGTTTTTGAGCTTCTGTCTATATTTCACAATATGATCATGATTGATTATTTTGTTCAAGAGTTATGAATGAAGTTGGTTACTTTTTCAATTAAAATCACTTGTAATTTGATTCCTGATGACATCATAATGACTTCAGAGTAATGCACCTATCAATGTTTCCTTCCCCCCCCCCCCTTCCTCACATTTTTCATGCCCCAGGGTGAGGCTTCTAAATTACATTGTTACCATTGACATCCTACATGAAAAGGCAATCACTAGCAATGACTAGTGCGGCCACTTATGTACGTCGGGGCATGGTTGGGGATTGTCACTTAAAGTTTGCCTGAGGGGCGGGGATGTTTGTCACTTCTAAAACACGCATCTTGGGTGGGGCAGCCCGGGGGGGGGGGGTCCAATGGGAAACTTTTGAGACTCTGGGGCAGCAAACACACCAGTCCTTTTTTATGTTGAGCATGCGCGCTTTAGCTTAAACACAACGTAAACAATTGAAAAGACCGGTGTGTTTGCTGCCACCAACATCTCAAAAGTCTCTCCTTGATAGGCACATTTAATGCACCACTCGGGATTAGATCAGGGTCGATATACAGTGCATGTTCAAATTTTCAAGTCTATACCATTAAAACCTTTCAGGAGAAAACTCACAGAGAATTGTTGTCTGAAAAAAAAATAAAGATTAATTTGTCATGTTTGCACCATTCTAAAAACTTAAAAGGTGATCGGGTCGTAGGCCTACCCGACAATGCCCAACATTGCCCGGTCATGTACGAATTAGACATCATGATCATGATGATCTGTGTGCTAGGAATGTCTTTAATTTCTTTGTCCAGTTCAGCATGTTCAGTGTGCTTCTAAACCACAAGGCCATGCCAAACAACAACAAAATGTTTAGCCTCCTGCCCTTTTGAAAGAAAGGCCCTTTTTTTCCCAAAGTGGCCGCCCGAACCATTTGATGTAGGCCTACGTAGCATAATGGTAGCTGGTATAGCCTACAAAAAAGGGGTACAAATCATTTTGGGGTATGAATTATTTAGAGTAGCCAATTTTCCTTAGTAAATACATACGACCTTTAAGTTGTACCTGTAGTGTTAGCCCAGTGGACTCCTCCGTTGTGTACAACGCAATGCAATGTCGACGACGTCCAACCTGGGCTACTGTAGTGTAATGTTTCCAAGTCCTAGTCCTGCCTTTAAGTGTATATGCCCGATGTTGTTTCAAAAAGTTCTCGGCAACTCATCACAATGACAATGATCATGCTGGATTCACAATAATCATGCTATTGCTGGATTGTCGTACATGACAAATTGACAAGCTCATTTTATGTCTATGGACTGCAGACGACCATTATTTAGTTGTAGCGCCCTCTAACTAGGCCTAGTTACTATTATGTGTTGCAGATCGGTGATCGCCGTGCTGAGAACATCGATAGTATATGTTTTTTGTTGGTTTTTGTCCAACCAAGCTGACCACTTTAGTGGGATCATCAGTAGTATAACAATTTTTAGGTGTGTCAACTCAATTTGGCTGTTTATTGGTAATGTTTTATCAGAAATGCGGAATGCGCATTTTGTTTTCTTGAAGAAAATAATTAAGATTGATTCTTGAGGGCGCCATTCATTTTGGCAGTATATTGATAAGCGTGTTGGCATGCCACTTGTAAACAAAGCTTCGGAACTGCGGAAGTGATGTGACCACGGGTGTGACGCGACGGGAATTTTGAAAGTATTAATTTAAAGGAATTTAAGGCGTGGATGCTAACTGCTCGGCTTTTCATTGGAGAGATATAATTTGAGGTTGAATTGAAGTTAACACAAGATGCCGCGCACGTGTGCTTCTATTTACGATGTGAATGGTAAGTACTCTACTATTAACATCAACTTGAATACTGCACCGTACAAGTACAACTCTCTGCCCTGCATGGATAGTTTTTTAAACTGCATTTTAAAGAAATGTTGTGGAAATTGATCACTGTGTCTTTGGGGGTATTTTTTAAGCTAACCTTTTCATGAAAAAAAAACGGACGGTGAAGTGTGATGATCGATCAGTATAAAAACAGGAATATCAAGGTGGATAAGGATTGAAACACGTCAGTATGAGTATGTAGATACAGTCATCCTACTTTAAGTACTATTCTTTATTCAAACGTGTCTTGACGCAAACTTTTATCAAATTGGTAAATAGTTTTCCATATTTTGCTGTATTCCACTTTTTCTTACTCTTTTTCTTTTTCTTGGTTAATTTATCTGAATTGTGTCATTTCAAACATAGTGGCATTTATCTTAAATATGCACAGACATACATACAGGAACATTTTGTTACTTATGACATCTGTTGCCCAGTCCCCCCATTTTAATATCTAAACGTCTCCCCTCCAGGTGTGATGTGCGATCGCAAAATCCTGACCATCTCCACCCTGATTGGCCAGCGTTATCCAGAGCTCGGCCTCAAGCTGGGACTGACAGAGGCCCAGCTGGCACAGATCAAGGCCAGCGAACCTGCGGATCTCCAACACCAGGTGTTCCACACCTTGGACCTGTGGAGACGGCAGGAGGGGAAGGGAGCAACACTGGAGAAGTTGAACGATGCCCTGAAGGAACTGGGATGGATCTCGGTGCTGACTCAGATCAGGAACACTCCAGACAACTTCTATGTTGTCGTATAAACTGTTTTGCATAGTCCCTGTACCATCCTGACCCACCCTGCCTGATGTTCCCCTTAGTCCCTGTACCGTCCAATGCCCCAGGAGCACTTGTATGGATTCATCAGGGAGTAAATATAATGTAACACAATGTAGTGCAGGTCATAAATAGTTTGCCAGATCAGTTAAAACACCATCCAAAATCAAAACACAAAACCCCAGCCCCACCCAACTCCACCCAACCCAAACCAACCTAACCCAACCCAGCCCAACACAACCCAACCAGACCCAACCCTTTACAACCCAAGCCAAAACAACCCAACCGAACCAAACCAAACGCCAACCAACCCAAACAATCCAACCCAATTCAAGGGCGGATCCAGAGCACAATTTTGGGGAGCCAAAAAAATTTGGTCCCCCAAAAAAGTGGGTAAAAAAATTACGGCGTGGGGTTCAGGGCCCGCTTAAGGGCCCCGACAAATTTGTGGATTCTAGATGCTCTGTGGTGCGATCTGAGGCAATTTCTGACCACTTTAACCAATGTTTTTTTGAGGAAAAGATGGTGGTGTACTCATTGCCTGCCTTTATTGCGATGTCACATTAAAAAAAATAAAAAAATTGGTTTCGTTTTTTTTTTTGGGGGGGGGGAGGCATGGCCCCCTTTGGCCCCCCCCCCCCCCCCGGACCCACCCTTGGTTGTTCTGTATCCTACTCAAAAGATTTGGCCAAGTTCTTTGCACAAAAAGCAAATAATCCCACGTGCCTTTACAAATCTGGTTAACCAATGTTTTTTTGAGGAAAAGATGGTGGTGTTCTCATTGCCTGCCTTTATTGCGATGTCATATAAAAAAAAAAATTGGTTTCTTTTTTTTTTGGGGGGGGGGGCATGGCCCCCTTTGGCCCCCCCTGGATCCGCCCTTGACCCAATTGAACTCTCAACCCAGCCTTGTACAGTCCAACCCAACCGGCACCTGAAGCAGCCCTGGAACAGCTCTACATTCAACCCAATCCAATTACCTCACCCTTAAAGCAACCTAATGCAACCCATTCCAGCCCACCATGGGCGTAGCGAGGAGGGGGCAAGGGGGGCACTTGGCCCCCCCCCCCCCCCCGGAAAAAAAAAAAAAAAAAAGAAGCAGAAGAAGAAAAAAAAAGAGAAAAAAGAAAAGAAACAGAGGCGCGAAGACAAAGTGGTGTAAATTTAATGAGGTTTTTTTTTGGGGGGGGGCAACATGTCCCTGCCCCCCTCTAAAACTGATAAATCGAGAATATGTTGAGAAATGCAAGCATTTTTTGCCAAAAAAAATGTTTGCCCCCCTCTAGAAAAAATCCTGGCCACGCCCATGCAGCCCATGGCAGCTGGCATAACCCAACTCAATCAAGCTGGCCCCATCTCAACTAAACACAAAGACACACTCTTTCTCATGATATGACAAATCTTCTTTTTATATATATGTTTGATTTCATTAATATTTTTCATAATATGGGATGGATTAGATTTTGCAAAATCTGGACACTTTTTTTCAAGATTCTGCAAAGTTTTGCACAAATACAATCTAGACCCAACTGACAATATCGATTTGCCATTGGTAATAGGATTTATACACTCCAGTAACGCAGTATCTGTGTGGACCGGATATAACTGGTTGCGTGTTTATTCCTGACCTAATATTGAAATGATTCAACACAGAAAACAACCACAAATCTTGTGACAAGCTCAGTGTTTTGTCATTCTAATTGTGTGAATTTGTCTGCATTAAACCATGGAGCTGTAGCTCCATGATTAAATGAAGTTTTAAGATTTTATGGATATGCCTACAAGTGGGGCACTTTCACATTTTATGGACAGTGTAGTTAAAGGGAAAATACAACATTTGCAAACATCAAAAAATAAAACTACCAAATCATTTTGAAATGCCTTGCTGGACTGTTAGTGAATGACAGTGTAAAGCATCCTGTAAAATCATGGCACCTGGTATACTGTCATTTTAAAGAAAAGTGGTATTTTTGTATCAATTTCCAACGCTGATCAGCCGATCAGCGTTGGAAACAACTGGCTTTTTTTTCAAATACTGGCCCCAATTGACCATCGCACTTGTTTGCAATCGATTACAAGCCTAAGAACGGGTACGAGCCAGCTAGACTGGTTCCCTGACCTTACAAAACTGCTGTGTTTCTTCTTATATGGAGTCAGGGAATCAGACTACAGGAAAATGATCGTTTTTCTTGGTTTTTATAGCATTTTCGAACCCAAAACCTCAAAAAAGTCAGTGTAACTATATTTACTATATATTTCCAACCCCCCCCCCCCCCCAATTCCATCCATTTCTGAAAATTACAGCAAAAGCAAATGATGTATATTCCCTTTAATATACTGACAGATTTTTTGTTTGCTTTACTTAAAAACAATAGCTAATAAAACCCTACTGTAATATCAGTGATGAACATTAAAGGTTAAGTTAAAATCCATGTCAATGAACATATCTGTTTGTAAAATTGTGTAAATATACATGTATATCTCAGTTCATAATAAAAATGGTCAACAGTTTGGGTTTTTTTTCAAGAAATTTAAAGACGGTGTTTTTTGTCATTTTATCCAGTTGATTCAGGGCTCGCTCGTAGTCGATTGGGAGTATTAAAAGGTGTTTAAGTTGATTTGTTTTTTATCACCCTGGTTTTTTAAAGATTTGATTTTCATTACTTAGCCGATAGTAATTCATTTTTTCATCCATTTTTTCAAGGTCATACACTTTATACAAACATTTGATAGAGTTACATGACCACTCTAGATGCAATTGTTTATCCATTTCCCCTATCATCAGGACCAGGGCCCCGTAGGGGGTCAAAATGCGGCGCCCCCCTTTAAAAAAAACATTCTAAATAGTTCCTCAAATTCACGTTTTGGGGCAAGGTCACGAAAAATGATTTGCCACCCCCCCCCCCCCCCCCCCACCTCCAGAAAAAGTAGGTATAGAGGTCTGTAGTGGTGACATTATTTGGGTTTTAAAAGCTGTGTTATAGAAGGAAATTAACTGACCCGAAGAACGTTTGTACCAAATTTGAAAACAATTTAATGTAGAAATCGTACAAAAGGATGGATGACGAGTTCAAACTAAAGCTGAACAATATATGCTGACATTGGGTTACGGATTTACAGATGCGAAAAACTTTCCGAATTCGTACAGCGTTAGCAAACAAAGTACCGGTATGCCATCTTCTTTTCTTGTCAGACAACCAAAGGCCTCACAAAGCGTCTCTGCGAAGACAAGAACCAGAAGTCAGGCAATCGGGTATCCTCCTGCAGCAGGTAGTCAACATCCACGCCATCACCATCGACGATTTTTTCATGCGAGCGCTGCAGAGAGAACGTGTTTTTTTGCGCTTTGGTCTGACTCACCACACCCGCTTGAACAGCTGCCTTATGCAGCTAAAGTTAAACATGACGAGGGGAACGAAAGAAAGATACTCAACAAAACTATTTTTCGAACAAAAGTATGCTCTGATATAGTAATATACCATCTTGTGGTGGCAGCAGCGCAACCAAATGACGGCATTAGGTTATACAGAATTGGCCAACCAATTCCTGCAAAATTTACGCGCCCACCACTACCTGCTCTCTCACCCTGGTATTGGATCATTTGCATGTGCAAGATTTTTGAACACGTATGCAAATGAGGAATAGTCTGCTGCCTGCCTGTGCGTTACATTTGCGTTTGTTTTTGTATGCGGTGTCTGGTGTAAAAAAAACAGAGTCAATTCGTCGCAGCGCGAGCATGGCGTGAGTAACGAAAACACGATTTTAAACTGTAACGATCTTAACGAAACAACATGCAGTATCACGTCATATTAATATTAACAAATTGGAAAGGAAATGCATATTTTCGAGAATGTGTGGACGAATGATCGCGAAAAACACGTACTGCACGTTGTGAATATCAATACCAAGTACACGATATAAATCCATTTCCAGCCAATTGCGGTATCGAATCAGGATACAGGTTTAGGAAAATTTCAAATTAGAAGGCAAGTCACTGTTGTTGTGAAGCCATTTTATGACGTTTAGGACCTTTCAGCTTCAATTCAGTGATCATCTGACATCCCTGTCCATTCGGCGCCATAATTGGGCGAAACGTTTAGATAGATCGATGATTATAAAGTAACATTCAAATGAAAAAAATCATCATGAATTTCCCATCTGATATTTCAACAGCAAGAAGTCTGTCCTGTTCACAAGGTCCGTCAGCTTGGGTATGATGCTCAGCAAGCCGCGGTAGAATTGCCGCTCCTCTGGCCCTTCAAAGTACTCTTCGGGCAAAGCGTCCACGCTCGGGTGGTCCAACTTGGTCAGGTCCGTGTCCCGATTAGTCAGATTGGACCACGTGGTCAGGATGACCTCAAGGTCTTCCCTGGTCCGCCGCTGCCGCTGGTTCTCCATCTCCTCAGGCAGCTGACGCAGCGTGTGGTAGACGTTCATCTTGACGTGCTGACGGAGGAGCCGGAAGTTGTGGAGGTTGTTTAGGAAGGTTTTCAGCAGGGAACGGAGGTCGATGGCCGGAAGGTCAATTGTCTCATCGAAGGTCCAGGATGAAATGCAATCTTCCAGCATCCGGAGAGAGGAGAAACACTGGACCTGCCGGTAGGTACGTATAATAAATCAAAACGTTTTCTTTAACCGGTACTCAATTTTTATCTAGTTTGATCGTTTTGTCAAAAAAGTAAGAAAATACATTCGTCAACTTTGACAAGTATCCGTCACAGTGGTAAAAAGGCTTAAAGGTTCGGCAAGTGGTTCAAGGTTCGGCAAGTGCGGGATGCCGATTTTTGTTCATTTTATAGCGTTTTGTACTGCTTCAAAATCTCACAAAATCACTTACTGACCACACACGAGCGCGTTTTGATTCTCTGCATGCCATGCAAGGTATTATTTACGCTATTATAACCCAACGCTAAAATCAGTAACTGACAAGTGGTTCTTGCTATTATTATTAAAACGGCGATAACTTTGATCATTTCATTTTCATTTCATTTCATTTATTAATTTCACAGGTAAAAATTCAAGTACAGACAATAAGAACAGTAAAGAAAACAAAAACAGGCACATACAGTTAGGAGAGAGAACAAGAAAAAGAGAAGAAAAAAAAGTAGCACCCCTGATGGATTTTAAAAAAGTAAACTAAATTACTATCGAGTTAATCTCCTGATGCCACAATTTAAGAAGAGACAATACAAAAGGACATTACAAATGGACATTATTAAAACATGGCTTACAGTATAAGAATATAGAACTATACAAGCAGTTAAAACTTTAAAAGCACAAATGGGCATTAAAAAATACAGATTCGGTAAAAAAAACAAGCAGCAAGGTATTTGAATGGGCAAGGCAACTAGAAATTTAAACTGTTTTGGTCAAGGGGACCTCCTGGCCAGGGACTAATAAATGATTTCTGAGAGAATTTGTAAAGGAGGATAAACTATGGATAATTGTATCTTTAATGCAGGCCGGTAGTTCATCCCATAATCTAGGGAATCTGTGAAAAAGAGAATGATGGGCAGCATTGGAACGAGCCCGATGATGGACAAATTTAACAGATTCGATATGTCTACAATTAATGGGAATTAGAGTGTCAGTGTCAACGTCAAATTTATTATATAAACATTTAATAACAAACGTAATTGAAAGAAAATGAACCCTGTTGATTAAAAGAGGCAGACCCAGCTTGACACACCTGTCTGAATATTCAATTTCATTTACAGAATCAATTAAAACCCTTCTCGGCAGACCCAAACAAAAACGGGTGAATCGCCTCTGTACCTTCTCTAGCGTTTTTTGCTGAGTCGAAAGAACAGGGCACCAGACTGGAGCTGCGTATTCAAGTATGGGTCTGCTAATTGAGCGATAAAGTGAAGTCAGAATGTTAGGGTTTCTAGTTTTAACTACTCTACCAATAAATCCGTTGAGTCTAGTGGCTTTGGAAGTGACTTTATTAACATGTGTTTTCCAGCTTAAGTCCCTGGAGATAATAACACCCAAGTATTTGTAACTATCCACATTTTCCAAAGTGTTTTCAGCAATTTTATACAGTGGTTTAGCAGGGTTTCTAGACCTGGTCACAGTCATCAATTTACACTTATTTGGGTTTAAAGTCATACAGTTTAGATTACACCAAGTGTTTATGTGCTGCAGGTCATCCTGGAGTGCCACTTCATCCTCTTGATTTTTAATGACTCTGTACAAGACAGTGTCATCTGCATACTGACGGAGATTAGATTGAATGCAAAATGGTAAATCAAAAGCAAAGATATTGAAAAGAATAGGTGCAAGAACAGCACCCTGTGGCACGCCAGAATGAACTGCAGCCCAGTCAGATGATGAACCCATAAACTGAACCCGTTGATCATTGATTATAAAGGTTATACCATTGTTTTGTAAGTTTGTTCAAGTTTAGCGGCAAAAGGGCGATACTTTCCTCAACGATGCACCTGTACTCGACTAGAAAAGAGTCCTATAAAAACCAAAGCAATTTTGAAAACTGTAGCTAGTTCAATTCTTTGTTCAAATACAAGCTCCAACTTAATTGAGGTGGGAACCTTCATCTTGATGCCATAAAACTCCATTAAAAAACTGCATATAGACCTTCATGTGTTAGTGGGAAGACCATGGTTTTGTATCTCGTGGATAGGCACGAGTAGACCTTTGTGGTCATCCCTTGTTACTGAAACCAAGTAACACGATTATATAAATACTACATCTTATTTCTATAAAATAATTAGAAAAAAAATAATTGTAAAACCATGACAAGCGAATCGCCATTTGTTCGGTTTGTGCAGCTTGAATTGATGCAGGCAGAATACTTTGAAACTCTGTAATCTTGTCTTGGGGCTTTTTCATCCATTTGTGTGTTTAATGTTTCTTGGAAGTACAATCAATTGCTACACATAATGATCTGAGGTCGCTGGGTTGGGCATCTTAATATTACAACTGTTGGTATTGTCTGGGTACAAAGGTTGACCGTTCCTCCTGATTTCCCAAAGAATCTTCTCATCATGAGCGACCAGTTTAATACGCAAAATGATAGCTCTGGTGATTTGTGCCCCATTTTGTTGGGTTGGGTCTCATCATTATAGGCCTACCATTGCCTACCTGCTCAGGCCTGATCCGTCGGAGAGCTTTGATGAAGTACCGCACGGCCTTGTCAAACTTGCTGGTGCAGACCAGGGTGGCGTGTAGCTGCTCCTGGTAGTGGGTGTGTAGCTTCCGGACCAGTAGAAGAAACTGCGCCTTCTGTTCAGCTGCCTCTGCGGATGAAATGAAAAGAAAATGGCACAAGTCAAAGAGGGAATCTAGACAACCCTGCTGGTTATACCTCGACCTACTCTCCCAAAGGATCGGTTGTAAGGCGATGGCACGATTGATGGTGGACTTGTTTGCTAAAGAATCTTCCTATACCCAATTCTCGTATGGTTGGAACTCGGCAAGCATCTCCGGTTTTTAATATCCTTTTCTAGTCTGCAGTGTTGGACCCTGTTGCAACAAACAGATATATGTTGTTTAGTTATAGCTTAACTGGGTCCAAGTGCACACGGAGACAATATTTTAAAAACTTCAGCCAAGAAAATAGGTATCTGCCACTGTGTTTACACCTACAAAGAACTTGAGTGATTCCAGATAGGCTACTACGTCATAGGCAGGCACCCCGAATTCAAATCTTCACGTATGGAGGTTCGCTCAGTTAAAATCGCCTTGTCTTCCGACCCACGCAACCTTATATCATCCCACCCAGACTAACATCTGCATTGGATGTCTAGTCCGTAGCTATTATGCCGTGGATTTGACCCAGAACTTGGGTTTTTTCCTCCCTCCTCTAAAACTATTTAATGAAGACGTAATTCTTCGTTGTCTACTATCCATATAAATTTCATTCGTCATTGGCTTCATTACTACATTATTATAGAAAATAAAAGGCGTCTGCTGCTATGTACATGGGTAGGATTATATACCATTACAGCCTAATAATTCTTCCACGAGTGCAGAGTGCCATTTAAAATATAAGGAATCCGTTGATTGAAAGTGAAGATTTGTTTTACTGACCGCCGCTAAGACGATTGTCAATGTCGTCGTCCTCCCAAGAAGCATTGGATAAAGCCGCCATATGGTGCTGCATTGCCTAGTAAACAGGAATTCCGATGGAGCAACTTGGTTTAGTACCCAATACACAGTTCTGTCCTTCAAGTCCACTTTTATATACGATTATGTTGAGAAAGAAAGCCTGCTTCTCCAAACGTGCACCGTTCGTCGTCGTTGATTCAAACTTTAGTTTGTCAATCAACGTGAGCTTAGAAAATGATCCAGTTTCCAGACTGCTATAGTTTTAACTTCAGGGAATCGAGAATGCATCTAAAGCGTGAAATGGTATAGGACACATTCTTTCTCAGGTATATACAGACTGTTATAAATCTCGCCTTGCACGGCCAAGTTAAGGCTAGCCTGAACTTTCCTTACAGTGGTCACACTGCTGCAGCAGCAATTGGCAGCAAGAGGTTCCCAGGCCTCTAGTTTGCAACAGGTTCCCAAAAGTCGTAAACCTTTGAACACACATCATTATAATGTATTTCGTGTTTGATTTAGCGCGGTAGCACGGCCAGCAACGCTGTTCGCATTCATCACTAAGTGACGAAAATCGAACTCTGCAAAAAGTAAACGCCACCCGTTAAATACAATGAGTGCTTGTTGAAAGAGTTTTACGTTTAATACATCGCACCACTTAGCGACCCTGAAATTATTATTGACTCTCTAATTCATTTATCGTTCACATGAATCATACAAAGCAGGGCATATAGGCCGCATGTTTTACATGTTGTTCTACATAGGGTGGAACTTAACACGTACGTGTTAGGTATACAGTTACCGTTTTGCTCCATCAGTAACAATGTCATAAAATAATTGCAATTAGTAATCATTGACCTCATTAATTAATTGAAGGAAATTAATGGAGCCGAAGGTTTGAGAATTAGGGAAATGCATCTATTTGCCCATTGATAATAAATTACCGGTCTTAAAATCAACTAAATGTATATCTTTAGTCACCACGAGTAATTGCCAGGGGAGAATCTAGGTTATAGGGTTGCCAATTGGGAAAGACGGAACTATGCATTGTGGAATAAAATACCTCGAGGTAGTTGCATGTAAACCCCACAAAATCACAACTACTGTACGCATGCATGGTATATACATGTATATGATGAGAAGGCCCTTTACATTCATTTGGGAACCGATCAACCGATTTATTCGCTAACAAAGGTTGAATTTAAGATATTAAAGGGTCGCAATCTTTTCAGTTTAGTTTGGAATCCGGAAAGGGACTTGTTGACTACAGTGTTGACTACAACGCTGAAAATGATAATCTTTGCCTGGATTTATATGCCCCTTGGGTATAGGGGGGGGGAAACAGGAGCAAAAACATGGATAATCTCTTTGAGTTTGAGAGTTATTAGAGATGTTCAAAGGGCAAGTGATCCGGCGAATCGGACTGGAAACACTCCAAAACTAATTTGGGTTTTTTGTGGGTTTTTTTGGAGGGCTGTAATTTTTTGTGGGGGCGGCACTATAAGAAGTGGGCTAATTTCACAAAATTAATTTAATCTCAACAACATTTCCTTCCGTGTAATACCGATAAGATATGATATTCTAATACCTTGGCGTAAAACTCATACGCGGACATACATGTTTGAACGGTGACCCAACATAATACATAGCCAGGTATATCCCCCGCCCAAATCATTGGTACGTGCAGTTTGACGGAGATATTATCTTGTTTAGTTTTGACTTGATCACACGAGTCCGGTCCACAATATTTTTTGTACGTTTTCCAATGCTTGATTAGAATTAAACGTTATGCCTTACTTTTGTATAATTATGTACGTGTGTATACAGTTTACTCTAATATTCTTAGGAAATGTTGAGGGTAAAAAGTACACTAGTTTTGCTGCAAGCAATATGTTGTTGATAGTTTTCGCGGTAGTTGAATATTGGATTGATGGAGGACTCTCGTTTGAACGGTTGATTGATTGAGGACTCTCGATATGCTGCATGTGTGAAAAATAAGAGCTCTAGGCACGAAAGGAAAACTGTTAATGATATGAGAAGTTGAGAAGACTGCAGGCGTGTGGCGCCTACCAGTTTTAGCAATAGCAGAATTCAAAGTGTTAAATGCCCCATGCAAAGGTCTCTTTTGTTGTATTTGGTCCTCAATGTCCTACCGATCACTGTGACCCAGCACTGAACGCCCAGGTTAATATTCGTTGTAAACATGTTGATGTCGCCATCCGTATAACATATGTGGATGGACGAGGCACTCCGCGCCAGTATAATACAGTCGCCATCCGACTTATCACGAGTTGTACATTAACTATAAAAAGAGGATAAGAAACTGTAGGCCTATGTGTCATTTTCAACAATGACCACACGTTGATTAGTAAAGCTTTATCAAGAACAGTGGAATTAGCGATGTATTGTTAAGGTCGGGGTCTACCCGATGTTCCCCAATACCGATGTTCATGGTTAGGGTTAGGGTTAGGGTTAGGGTTATAGGGTATGGGATTTCGGGGAACATTGGTATTGGGGAACATATCGGTATTGGGGAACATAGGTATGTATCCGTTAAAGTCGTAGCGCAATTATTGATTACCAGCAATTACTTAAGGTTGGGGGTTGTTTGTGTAGACATTTATAGGCTGTACCGATGTACACTTTTAGCAACCTAAAAGGAGCGTGTTGTGGAACAAAATTCACATGAGACAAAATGTTAACAAAAAAACTTAAATCGTACATAACGTACCACACGACACAAGAATTATACTTTAAAAAAAAGTAATCATTAGGTGTGTGACGTGTATTATTAACCTTACCTGGCTTTGTTTTGTGCCTCATTTTTGTTCCTTCAAATGTCGTGTATCCCTGGTCCTAAATGTTGAATTAAACTGAATTGAGCTGTAATCGCGACTTCCACGCGCTAACGTTACGCGCGTCTTGCACAATGGAAATCAATAGGAATTTTACCGCCTATGTCAACCGTTGTCATTTGTTGAATGACATATCAATATGAAGAGCCAAGCACATCCTCTTTTTAATGAGGGTGAAAAAGCAATACATGTTAGTAAAAAAAAATCCCTTCAGACTCATTTTGTCGGATCGGGTCATTTATTATAGCCTATTATATTGCTTTCATTCATAATTCCTATGACGCTATTTGCAGGGGGTATTTTACGACAAAGGCAACAATATGAAACGATTTTGCCTACACAAAGACTTTAATTAACAGCGAAAGCCTTGATTTCCCATACCTTTTATTTGAGCAAATTGGTTGGCAATTCAACTCAAAACTTTCTATTTAAGTTCAAGGCACAATCTCAATTATAGTATTCCTGACTTCCGCATTTAGCGTATAATTAAACTCATTATTCATCCTGACAGTCTGACCTTGCCGCCCTCACGACCAGAGCGGTGATTTGGGAATATGGCTGTATTGTATTGTGTATTTCCATTGATCGGTTTGTGGGTTGAAGTAAGTCGCAAAACAAGTTTACCCAAACACGTACACATGCACACATAGGCCTAATCTACTTTCGCATACAAAATAGTGTTTCTGCAAAACGTATAGCAATATTCCTCGAAGCATCGGGAAAATCCTTTAGTACGCAGGTTTGATTTCCACATTAGGCCTTGCGGTTGTGTTTAAAATTTAAAATTCTACATGGAGAACTTCCCTAAAACAATGGTCCCAACATTTGGGTTTCGTTTTTTTTACTCACCCTGATATAGTCGTGTTATTTGTGACTCGGCATAATACCGGCTAATTCCGATTGCCGCAAGAACTAGACGAACGCCGAACTTTGAAAGCCAAATATTGACTGACCGAATGCCAATCTCTCCAAGACTGTTTTTTTAATACGTCATTTCGCCTCAAGAGCTGGAGACTTCCATTCAGGTGTTAATGATGCTCCGGATTTTTTTAAGGGAAAAGTTGGGTGTCTGATTGGCCGCTTGCAATGACGTAGCCCTCGACTTCAAACCTCTCCGGCCCTGGTTCGAATCCCCAACTAATGCCGACATATGACGGAGGACCGGATTTTCAATCACTACATGATACAACGGGTTCCTCCGGAGATTTCTTCTCACTTAAAGGTTTTTCTTGGGACTTATAGCATGCAGGTACAGTGCTTGTACACACAATGTTTAATTACTAGGAAGAGTTGAATAAATTAAAACTTAAAAAGTAAAAAATACCTATTGCAGGCGTAGTCTTTTTCGATGGTGGGTGAAGACGGTTCAAGTGGTCCATTATGATGGTGACGTTGCTGCTCGATGTGGACGCTGGCCGTGCAACTCTCCCGAAGGCGAGTCCGTGACAAGAGGGGAGTACTTTGCACTCGCACTCGTCGCGCTGCTCTGCGGAACCCGAACCGAGCGTACAACGAGAAGTGTAGGCGTGTCGTTGCGAAGTGCGCGAAAGCCACTGTCACGGTCACCACTGTGACAAAGCTTGAACCTCCATAAAGGACGATTAATCTTTGCTAACTTGTTTTGTGATCGATAAAAGGCCCACGTTCAATTTATCAGCAAGATGCTAATAAATATCGACAGATGAACAACAGCCGCACTTTTTTCATAACTGATATACTTTAGGCCTAATAACACACGCTGCGAATATTCCTTTGCGGTGAAAAGCTCTCCCTAATAAGAAACAGTGTACGTAACGGTTATACTTCTAGCTTCACTCGCATGAGACCGGCCGGTCCGTCAGACAAGCCAGCTCCGCCCGCAAAACAAAATGGTCCCAGCGATTATAGTCAAGCGTCTCTGATGTCACTGGCTGTTGCCTATGCCGAATATTGTCTGGGCCGCAGTTATACGTCTCACCAAAAATTCGATCGAAACTCTTGTAGAATCTCTCCATCAGCAACTCGATTGGGCCTTTAACCCAAAGGATACCGCACCGCTTGGAACCCTTGAATCATTGCCATATACCCAACTGCCAGTGTTGTTCGCGCAGCAATTTGCTCTGAATTTGACCTTTGCCGTCAAATTCTCAAGTTCTCGGGGAAAATGATGTAGTTGTAGCACCCAATGTGCAATTAAAATGCCCGTAAAAATACGAACTGGGTCGACGTACAGGGTTTTGATGTGAGGAGAGGGCGGGTCTCTACCCGTCAGTCATTCAGATTGAAGGTCTAAACACGGGATGACAGAAAACACTGAAATACATCTTTAAAAGGCCATGAGGATGTCAATATCAAGGCTGGCGCACTCATCATGCGCATTTACAAATGACAAGGATAATATTCGTTAATAAGCTTTTCTTTTGTAATGAGTAGCTGGTAAACTCCATTATTTCACATAATGGCAACTATATGTATTGTACTTAAAAAAGTATGTCATTGTTGCTTTAAATTGCACAAGTACTCAACTGAACGGTTATTTTTTTCTACAATGTGTACAGCTAGTCCTGCTGTCGACGGAGTACCGCAAATCATGTCACCTCATAACCCTTCTCGTTGTAATCTTATAGTGTCTCAGAATGCACACCCTGTAGTATTTTGGACATGATCCTATCCATGGGTGCACGCGAAATCTCTGGAGTGAACATATTGCAGTATCTTCCCCAGGGACAAAAACTGACTATTCTAGACTGCTAAAACCGTTGTTACTATGGCATGAATTAGTACATGTACACCTAGTCTCTCGTCCGTTAAATCATGGAGGTATAGCAGCAGTGATGTTGCAGCTGTTTATAAACAGTGAACAAAAATATTCATTAATGGGCACTGTTCTTCCTTGAAGACTATAAGACAAATTTCAGAAATATATATGTTTCTGGCAATCGTGAGTTTGTCGAGAAAAGGCACGAACCGAAGGGTTTCGGTGTTAGGTTATCTTCGTGGCGATAGTTTTGCGGATTATAGGCTTTCGCGCTTTTGTACAAACATTTTCGTGCCGGGCAACGGGTTGGAGTGGGTGTTGTTTGCTATCAACTAAGAGATCTTGTTGGATTCCAGAACGAGATTTTAATCACTTCCCTTGAATAATGGCCGTGGGTCAAAGGTCAAGTTTATACGCGAAGGTGCTTTGTGACGTTCCCATGGAAACGTTGTGAACTTCCCGTTCTTTTTCCCACATCAGTCTGCACCAGAAGTGGAATATATTAATGTTTGTCCGGTTTGGGATCTCTACCGTAATTGCAAAGAACGAAACAAATTCAGCTAGTATAGTGATTAACGATGTACTTAATTTTCATGATCAACAAATTCGACTGTATTTTCTCCCTCAATCGAATTCTCAACTAGGATGTTTCATTTTAACGTCATATTCTATGGGTGTCTGCAAACCTCTGGTTCTCAGTCCCCACATTATGAATTGTATTGACTGGTTTGATATTTTGACTCATATCTCCTACATCAGTTGACGTAGTCAAGTTGGGAGATTTCCTCGTGTTTCCTGAGAAAATGGTACATTGGGAAACTCTCACAAAAGAAATTATGTATAATGGGGATTAACTAACCAAAATCTACTTTCAGGGTCTTTTAGGGAAAAGTCCCGAGGAAATTGTATTAGCGACAATACAATCAATTCTTTGATTCAAATTTGTTTTAAGGAGGGAGTTGTTAAAATTTCAAAGTTACGAAAACACATGATGAAGTATACAACGCAAGAAATGAAACCAGGACTACACCAACAGCTATAACAAACAATTTTGTTAAACCTAGACTGATAAAAACCTGAAACTGAAAAAAAAACACATGTCAAAATCAAAAACAGTTAGTTCCAACATGGTTTTAACTTGATTTAAATAATTGTCTTTAAAGTACTAAAATCTGTAAAACAAGGAAAGAACGACCAATAATATGATAAGAAACAGTAAAACAAAAACAAAATCAAGTTCCATGATCATTTTGGTCTTATTAAAATGTAAACAGTGTCACATGTGCTCGCAAAGATGTCTTCCCCCCCAAAAAAAAATCTCCTGTGAAAAGTGTTTTCCCTAGTCTTTAGGCCACGACTGGATCGTTGGATTTTGTTCCCTTAATAATACAGCCAGTCCCTGGCAAACACGGTAGAGCCGCCGCGGCGGTAGAGGTCGCCATCAACTTACATGAGGACTTCAGTATTGTGCCCTCTACCATCACCGCAGCGGCTTTCCCGTGCTTATACACAGAGTTGTACATTGGGGTCCACTGTACTAATTCAAGCCCCATTGAAAACAGTGTAAAATCAACAAAGTTCAGGGCCAAGTAACATGCAAGCCAACATCACTGGGGTTTCGGAAACAAAAATTAAATTATTGTCTTGTCTTTCATCTTTTCATTTCTTTTCAATTTTACGTACATTAGCCAATTACATTTTTAAATATTCACCCCCAAATAAAATCACCTCCCGAAAAGTGATAGTTCCCAAGCCTGAATGTAGCCATTTGAAGAGTGGCACCCTTCCACTTTCACAGGCAAATAGGACCCATTTTTTATCCGTGATTTTATCAAGCCTGCCCTCAGATGGAAGCCCCAAAACCAGGGAGTTGATTCTTGGGTATATTTAAACAATTCCACCGTTTTTAAAGCCAAACGGTCTCCGTTTTCAAAAGAAATTGTGGGGGCACTTTTTATGCTAATCAGCTGGCGTAGAAATTCTCGCTTGAATTAGTTCAGTGCACCCTATTATAGGGTCCACTGTACTAATTCAAGCCCCATTGAAAACAGTGTAAAATCAACAAAGTTCAGGGCCAAGTAACATGCAAGCCAACATCACTGGGGTTTCGGAAACAAAAATTAAATTATTGTTTTGTCTTTCATCTTTTCATTTCTTTTCAATTTTACGTACATTAGCCAATTACATTTTTAAATATTCACACCCAAATAAAATCACCTCCCGAAAAGTGATAGTTCCCAAGCCTGAATGTAGCCATTTGAAGAGTGGCACCCTTCCACTTTCACAGGCAAATAGGACCCATTTTTTCATCCGTGATTTTATCAAGCCTGCCCTCAGATGGAAGCCCCAAAACCAGGGAGTTGATTCTTGGGTATATTTAAACAATTCCACCGTTTTTAAAGCCAAACGGTCTCCGTTTTCAAAAGAAATTGTGGGGGTACTTTTTATGCTAATCAGCTGGCGTAGAAATTCTCGCTTGAATTAGTTCAGTGCACCCATTGGGTTTTCTCGCCCGCGATGTGTGCACCTTTCTGTCCACGATGGGAATGAGGTACGTCCCATCGTTGGTAGCGCTACCCCCCCCCCCCCCCCCCCCCCCCCCCCCATCGGCGGTATCAATCTTATTAGCGGCAAATGACACTGAATCAAGGGAAACCTCAATGCAAACGGGTTCTTTATATTCTGAGATACAAGTTGGGCGATTCTGGTCCCGGATTGGCTACTCTGTCCCTCAATGATTTCTTGATCAGGTTGTCTTTGACTTCTGAAGGGGTCAAGTTGGGGTTCCTGCCCAGTTCCAAAGCGGCTGCACCTAGTGAGAAAATGGCATTGACGAAGTTGCGTAAGAAAACCCAGTTAAGAAAGATCGACTTTTTGGGTAGCAAATTGAAAAGAGATCTTTAATGGTTGCGGTAGTGAATGATTGGGGTTCACCCTGGTACTGAGAAAAGAAAATGATGAAGATTGCTATTGATATTGAGAATGACCACGACAGCAACAACAAAAAGAAATAACAGTTATGCCACTGATGGTTGGATTAACAGAAGCATGGCGATGGGGGCGGAGTTATATGTGTTGCCGGGGGAGGGTTGTCCCCACAGTGGTGACACGTACCACCCCCCCCCACCCCCCCCCCACCCCCCCCCCCCCCCCCACTCCACCATCACTACCGGCAAAAATAAAGTTTTTAATTAAAATTAATAATGTTCCAGGCTGAGTTACTGTGCACACACAAAAATTAGATAAGGGGAAAGCGTCATTTACTGTACTTCACGGTTTAGTGAGTCTTTTCGCTTATTTACCTGGCGCATATGCCCTTTACAAAAGGGCAGGTGAGTGCTATTTTCTTCGTGCTCTCAAAGGACAGAGTTTGTTTTAAACTGCTTGGTGATCAACATTTCACGTGTGGTGAGATACCCTAAAGGCTTTGCGTTTCCTTCGAGGTACTTAGCCGTCACCAGAGGCCTTTGGGTGTATAGAGAGAGGCAAATGAAAGTTACCCGCGACATGAGGGGTAGCCATAGACGTTCCGCTCTTGGTAGCCACGTCTCTGTCGGACTTGATACCAGCACTCAGGATGGAACTACCGGGACCGAAGATGTCAACGCAGGTGCCGTAGTTTGAGAAGTATGATCGAGCGTCGGTTTTCGTCACGGAACCCACAGTAATAGCCTACAAAATAAATAAGAAAAATATTGACTGTTTGATTCATCGAGGCAATTACGATATTGGTGAGACACCCAACAGCTTTTGATGAAGATTTAGAAAGGATTTAATCCTTCCTAATACGGAAGATAATAGGTATATGTTCCAACGTCATGCACCGAGGTACTGCAGAGTTATAGTGCCCGAATTAGATTACCTTTTCGGCACTTGCGGGCGATTTACGACAGGCTGAGTAATCGTTATTTCCCGCTGATACGACCACAGTGACGCCCGCATTGTGCATCTTGGCCACCACCATGTTCTGAGCGGTGGAGGCAGAACCACCGACTGACATGGAGACTACGGTAGGAGTCTTGGCGTGGACGGCAACCCAGTCCATTCCTACACGGGGGGGAGAGAATCGGTATTAAGGGCAAATGGGGCTGGTTTGCGCAGAAATTCGGTGAGCTCAATAGTACAATTGCTTAGTCTGGCTACAGTTTACCAGCTAGAAGTCGTGTTTATCATTATGGCTTGAGATTGGTTGAACTAAAATAACTACTAACACAAAAAAAGTGCCAAGGAGCATTTCCTGTAGTGAAACTAGTACCAGTTGGAAAAACGGTGTAAATCTGAACATACGGATACAACAAACTGTCGCACATTCTTAACTGTCGGGACAACACAACTGATGTCCCGTGGTATTATTGGGACCGCAAACGCTATGGGAACAGCAGAAAATCCCGATTACTCGGTCCTAATTTCTCTAACGATAAAAACACTTCCAAATAACGCAGTGAGTCCACCAACTGGCCTTGGAGGCACAATGACTTGGACACGTTTCGCTAGTTATTTGACTCAACACTGGTCGGCATGCCATTGACTTTTAGTGATTTGAGAACTTGAACACAACTCCTCCTGAAGCGCTTTTTAATTTAAAGATAAAAAATAATTCAAAGTAAAGAATAATTCATATCTATATGCACCTTCCATGACTCCTGACTTTGTTCCAGACCCACTGCATCCCAGCACTCTCACCGACCACAGAGTGACATTCTTAGCCACCCCGTAAGTCTTCCCACCCACTGTACCAGCGCAGTGCGTGCCGTGCCCCGTGCAATCCAGTCCCGCCCGACCGTCGTCGTAGATGTCGTAAGCGAAGTGGGCGCGGCCTCCGAATTCCTCGTGGGTGTAATGAATTCCCCCGTCGATGACGTAGACGTGAACACCAGTGCCGTCACCTGACATTGGTCAACCAAAGAAAGTTGGCTTTTAAATATCCAAGATTTAAAAGGTAGGCCAACGCATAAGTAAAATGTGTTTAAATAAATAGCACATCCTAGGCCTATCTTTATGCTCAGAGCTTTTACTTCTCGTTCCCCCGTCGTGTACCATCACCTACACCGCTCGATTTGCTGTATCCTGTCAGTCGTATTTTTTTCCCTTCAAAATGGCTGGTAACGGTACAGTATTGTCACAATCTGGTTTACCATTTATTAGTAAATTTAATTTAAAATGTCAACGGATTCAGTCTTTCTCCTTTAAAAAGTTGCATGTTTCTTGGCTGCTTTTGGCTTTGTGGTAAGCGCATTCCATAAAAACGGGAGATACAACTTTTACTCTTCTCTGTAGACCCTATTAACGAATGTTGCAATAAAGATACCGTATAATGACATGATTAATATATTCACAACATTTTTTTTACGGCGGTGTGCATGTAGAATGGGAAACCGGACCCATGTCGGGGCCCTGGTAAGACGGTAGCCTATACAATTCTCCTAGCCCAAGTTTAGAAATGTTGATAGTCAAATTTTATATAAAGCGAGGCATTATAGCCATTATTAATGATTATACATATACGTAGGCTTATTTGAAAATGTTCTCAACTTCTTTTTTGAGTGGTATGTTTGCAGGGCAGTCCTCTTTCATACACCACTGCTCCCAAGCGCAAAATTGGTTCCCAATAACCCCTAGGGCGCCTGACAAACAACGCTAAAATCTTTGTCTAACCTTGGGGGTTGAACTTTTCATCGAGGGGGAGATCGTCCTGATCTATACGGTCCAGTCCCCACGATCCCACGACGTCCGCGTATACTCGTCCATCTTGCTCAACATACTCGACACCATCTATGGAACGAACCTGCAATATAAAGTGAACCACAATTATATCCTTAATTCTACACGCTGTTGTGGATCTTTCAGCCGCTTGAAATAGACTGGCAGTTGCAGGCCACAATCCATGCCAATTTAAATGGTCTCTACAATGAACTTGTCCAACTTTCTACTCCTCTTAAATGTATGAAAACTATTTGACATCCCTTTTTGGTTAATTTTATTGAAAAGCGTACTTTAGTCTTTAAACATTTAAACTGTTCCATTCTTTTCTGGACAACTGAGGGCGCTGTTGCTATGATGTCATTTCAGGAAGACACTGTTCAGTACAGTTTAGGGGGTTTCTACTCAAATTGTGAACCCACAGTGTTGATCATTGAAAACATTTGTGAGAAACGGTTGCTCATTGGCTAACTGTGATGTACTTACACAACAACGATTCACCAAAGAAAAAAATGTTGATGACTGCAGCACATTATCCAAACTTCTAGCAAACTTTTGTGCTGAAATAGCTGTAACGTTGAGGTTTCTACCCGGAATGACATCACCTTTTTGCTCATGAATATGCTTATTTCATCAGCACAAAAACCAAAAAGGCACCAAATACTCAAAATTGAAAATAAGGTTTAATTGGACAAACAGGTGCATTTTTAAGGATTGCATATTAAACATTACATTGTAGGCCCCTATGAGCCCTTTAAACGGATAAGGAGACTTCGATTCGGGCAGTAAGACAAACTAAATAGCAAAATGTCTCAATTCAAGAAAGAAAGAGCTAGTATCAGAATCAGGGAATCAAGAAAAATCAATTCCTCTGCACGAGATAAGCCAACCGTAAAAATTATTAATATCAACCGAAAGCACTTTTTAAAAACCTTTCCTCTTGATCTTGTTCGCGCACTTCTTGTTGGTGCTTGAAACTCACCGAATCTACTTGATCATCTGGCATATCCACAACTGCCATACCGAAGACGTTAGATGTTCTCTTGATGGCGTTTGGAAAACCAGATCGCGTCAGTTGCTCTTTGAATTCACCTTTCAGAAAAGCTCTTGCATGCTTGTCCTGTTCGCGAAAACCAAATATAGTCGACAGAGACAGGAGAGATGTGCTGGTTTGCATGATGTAAATTTAAAGCTTCTCATTTTTGACGTAAATAATTTCATGATTGCAAAGTTAATCTCATGTCGAAAAAAACTCATTTGGTATGAGAAACAAGCTTATTTATGAATTCGAAACGAACTGTGGGAAAGCCGTCATACCAAGCACAGAGCCATATATGCATGGTTACCCCAGTCGTCACACATTTGTGAATCAATCAAGTAAAAGTAAAATGAAAGGTTTGTTTTAACAATACCTTGATCTTGACGATGTAGCGATTTGGTATCGGTTCTTCATCGTAATACAAAGGCGCTAGCGGATCACAGCTTACCAGGGCGAAACATGCACACAAAAGAAGCAGCACACTCATGACTAAAAGAAGAAAAGACAATGCATGAGTTCCACAAGAACAATAAACATTACATGTTAACTAATCCTAAGTCAAGAAATCATGGCTGAAAACAGTAAAATGGTTTATTGATCAGATGATGCCTTAATTGGTAAGGTAATGAAGATCATGGCGACAAATAATTGACACGATCGAAAATGACGGTATTAAAGATTAACGACAGTAGTGAACTAAGCTATGTTACAAGCGGAGACAGGAATAGATCTACTGCAAAACCGATAAAGTGACGAATTTAAAAGCCCCAAACTCATCACCTCGCGAATGAGAAACACTTACCTAAATGGCGCAAAGTGCACACAAAACGATGTTAATAGGCCTATATGTGTTTTTTCTTTTCAAAATTTAGACGTAAGGTTTGTTTTCTTACCTGATCTTCGTTGTATTTTCATGCTTCAACACACAACAGAAACCGTTTCACGAACACAGCCGTCTTCGTTGACCCTAACAGACTTGATAATGGTTGGAGCTAATCCATGTAGAGTCAATAGTGCGGGACTTCAGTGAGACCTATCGGGCGCTGGTTTTCATCTTTAACCTTTGTACCGATGTATCGTTAACCGATGTACGGGGTACGCAGGTACCACAAAAATAGGTTATGTATATTTATCTTACTGACTAATAAGCATATTTGAGTTTCACAAATAACTGCGTAATCAAGGTCATATAACTTTTTACGATAGAAAGAAACTATCGTGCAAAATGTACTTTGGTTTACAAGTTTCGAACGGCGCAACGTACGTGCACTCCGCCAATAGATTTACATATTGTCAAATTTAATTTTCTCGTTCAAGCTTAACCTACTAACATTTTCTGTTAGAGTTGTGCGTTTTCTGTAAACGGTACGCTGTTTAGAAACTTTACTCGAGATTTGTTGGTCCGAGCAGGGAGAGTTGATAAAATAACGAATGTCAGATAAAGCGTGTACTCACATAGTGTATTTTCATGGTATAGTTTAAGGGCAGGACAACAAAAGAATGCCAAAGGTCAATTGTTTGACAAATGACACGGACTGGAACTGTTGAAGTTATACTCAATTTAACCCCCAAAAATTATCTCGTATACATTATTTGTTACTGGTAGACCGCTATGGATTTCTGTACTCAGAAACTAGTACAGTGTCAGCTTGAGTCAGTATAACCATACAACACAAGAACAAAGTGAAGGACAAAGCCTCTGTGGTACAAGGAGACGACTGGTAGCAAGGATTTTTGTTGCTCGTGCAAGTTTAAACGTAAGTCAAGTACGTCCACGTGTTACATATTTTAGTAACAGTCTTAGGCCATCCAGAAATTTCGCATCAGCATCAATGGAATTAATGTAAATCAAAAACTGAATTGTAAGGGGTAGTAATGTCAAAATTGTTTTCCTAATTTATGCTCGCTTTTAGTCATAAATTCAAAATTAAATTGAACCAAATTAAATTCGATTAAATTTAAACCCACTTTGTTTAGTTTCGTACTTAGGACTTTCCTAATATTAGGACTTTTCTTATTTATGACTTTTCTAATTTAAGAACTGTCTATCTCATAAGCTATATACACCCTCTTCGATTGATTGTATACAAAAAATACCTTTTGATCTTTTGTAGGAAAACTACCATGAAGTCTTTGCTATTTTTATGTCTGTGGTTGGCGATAGCTAGCTGTGATCCATTGGCTCCTTTGTATGAAACTGACGATCCTGTTCCCAACAGCTACATCGTCAAGATCAAGGTACAAATCTGAAACGACGGCTTTAACTTCAGAATACGTAACTTAGACGTTTAGAACACATTCAACCCACATAAAATATTTGGTAGTCGACCCAAAGAACAATATTATGCCTCTTCTTTTTCTCTGCACCTTTTGACAGGACAGTGTCGCACGGAGCTTTATCAATGGACAATTCCAAAACCAACTTGAGAGATCTGGATTTCCAAACGCAATTAAAAGAACCTCGACCTTGTCCAATACAATCGTAGTGGCTATTCCACATGATAAGGTTGACATGGTGAGTTTCAACGGCTATAACTTGCTTTATAATTACGACTACCAATCCAAATACTTACAAAACATAATTCATTTAAAATGAATTGCAAAACGATGTGAATGAAATTTGTAAAAGGTTTTAAATTTCTATGGGAAGTAGAAACATTATCTGGTGGTGCTTATTTTGTAATAGAAATCCAATGTTAATTTCTGTTCCGTTTGTTCATGCTAAAAAAAAATTCAAAAGAAATAGAAGGCAATATTTCTAACTATAGAGCATAAGCTTGCTTTAGGTAACAATAGACTACAATTTTCATTGAAAGTCGGAGTAAAAGACCTTCATCTAAAGTAGTTTGGTCGCTAATATTGTCAAGAAGTCAGCTGCCTTTACTCCAAAATGGTTCTATTTCTAGGTTGTTAAGACCAGACATAATCACACATAGGAAACAAGGGTCATGAAGAATCAAGGATATGACTACCGATACCAACTATTCTATTTCAGGTTCGTTCCATGGAGGGCGTTGAGTACGTTGAGCAAGATGGCTACGTCTATCCTGATGATGTTGGGTCTTGGGGAATCGACCGTATAGATCAGAATGATCTCCCCCTCGACGATAGTTACGAACCAGGAAGTAAAGATTTGACCCAGTATCTAGCTTTTATGGGGCCTGACACTTTCCCGGGTCAAAATGACCAAGAAAAGGAGTCAATTAGTTTGGCCTGGAAAAGTGTCAGGCCCCGTATGGGACTCGGATTTCGGGTCAATTCTGATCCGGGGCTTTTTAGAGTGTGAAAAATCAAAAGGAATCGGGAACTTTGCTTCGTCCCCGCTTCGGCTTTAGGAGATTTTAGGCTCCTCACTTGAACGACTCCTAAAGAAAACAATTGCAAAATTAGCGTTAATTTCTATTTTAGTCTGGACTTTAAAGGATGATAGAAGATTCTTATAAGCCGGAGACAGAGCAGTCTCGGAAACCCCGCAACATTCCTGATCGCGCATGGAAGCCACATTTTGTTGATCTACTCATTTAGGACCCTGATTCATTCACTCTGTCCATCGCTATAGGTGACGGTGAGGGAGTTGACGTCTACGTCATAGATACGGGCATCCTGTATGACCATGAGGAGTTCGAGGGTCGAGCATTCTTTGGCCAGGACTTCATAGAAGACGGCAGGGCGGGCTTGGATTGCCACAGTCACGGCACTCACTGCGCGGGGACCATTGCTGGCAAGACTTACGGTGTGGCAAAGAAAGCTAATGTCTGGTCGGTTCGGGTCTTTGCTTGCTCCGGTGGAACTCCCAAGTCTATTGTTATAGCAGGTAAAATAATTTGGGGGCTTATACTCCAATCAGCGCTTAATGCAATGATATCGATACCCCATCCAGCATAATTATTATCTGAAGCACCAAACTTGCACATATTTCAGGTCATTCCTGTTTGTTTTCTCCACAGCTATGGAGTGGGTAGCTGAGAATGGCAAGAGCCCTGCTATCGTTTCCATGTCTCTCGGGGGCTCATTCTCTGTAACTCAAAACAACGTGGTGTCTCGTTTGTTCAACGTTGGCTTTACAGTCGTTGTTGCCGCGGGCAACGCCAACATACCAGCGTGTCAACGATCACCAGGAAGCGCTCCTAAGGTAAATGCCTACTAATTGGAGCTCATGTCAAGTGTGAACTTTTCATTTGAGGTCCTATGGTTTTAAAACATAATTTTACTGTTGTGGTCAGTTTTGTACCGTCATTTTAGCCGGCACGTAAATCCTGGGAGCGGTGGATAGAGAATATCCGCCCTTGGGCTAATATAATGATCTTCTTAACTAAAGTATCTTATTGTTCTTTTGGTTCTCTTCCGTTAGGTTGTACGGTTTGCAAATGAAGATAAGTTTACAACTCAAGGACAATTAGTCCTCTTCATTTTGGTGTCTGTGTAGGCCTAAATACACCATAAGATCGCAAATGTAAATGTTGATGCCACCATTTTAGTGGTTTTTTCCGATCTTACCATGGGTAAAAACAGATGAATACTAAAAAATGCCTTGACGTTCGTATCAGTCCATAACAGTGGGATCTACGACAGATACCGATGCCCGGTCCTATTTCTCAAACTACGGGACCTGTGTGGACATCTTTGCCCCGGGGAGCTCCATCCTGAGCGCCGGTATAGAATCAAACCGAGACGTCTCAACCAAGAGCGGTACATCCATGGCATGCCCACACGTCGCTGGTGAGTACAAGAGATTCATGTTCGCTCGTACTCACCATCCTAGTAAGGCAAGGGCGCTAGTGTAGGTTGGAAAAAAACATCCGTCCCCGTTGGAGAAAGGGCGGTGAAAATACGAGCAAGGGATTCATGATACCTATAGTGGGGCAGATAGGGGAAATATTTGGGGGAGTTGTGCCGTTGGTGATATGTACAAGCTTGGAATTTGGCAAACAGTCAGAGTATGCATGATCACGATATTTGGCTTTATAGGACCATTGCAGATTTGTCCTTATTAAAAAAAAAATATAGGTATACATTAACAAACAATTTTCCAAATTTTCAAAAGGACTACTTTTGCTTGTTATATTCTACCTATATTTTTTTTCAAAAGACAAATCTGCGATGGCCCTATAGCCAAATAATATATAAGTAAGTATGCCATGAAAAAGATATTATCTTTCTCATGACTGAGAAAGATGTTTCGTTCTCATGACGGCAAGCAATTTTTTCAAAATTTCAAAATGACTACTACTGTTTGTTATTCTACCTATATTTTGTTCCAAGGACAAATCTGCGATGGCCCTATAGCCAAATACCTTATAAATAAGTATGTTATGAGAAAGATATAATCTTTCTCATGACATAGCCTACTCCGACTGTGTGCCAAATGCAATGATTGTATCACGAAAGGCACAATTATTACATATATTACATTATTGATTAATTTGGTATTTCTTTATTATAATCAACAGGTGTAGCAGCCTTGGAGCTTGGTAAGAACAAGAATCTGACCCCAGCTGACATCACGGAGATTCTCTTGAGTAAAGCTGTCAAGGATCGCGTAGCTAATGCCGGACCAGAGTCACCGAACCTTCTCCTCCGAATTTAAAAGATGACAGCTAGATAGATGCACATTCCCTGTTGGGTAGGCTGCGTCGATCGAAGTTTAATAAAAGAATATAAATTTAGGTAGTGTTCACCAGTTATTGCTTTGCCGAATTTTCTGACACTTTGTCCATCTTCAGGGTGTAGCGAGGTTGAGGAAACACGGAGAACTCGCGGAAAACTTGTCGATCGAAGTTCGTTCGTCCGTCACTTTTGTTTGGTTTATATAATGTTCATTGTCATGAACATTTATATTTCATGGCGTGACAATTCACATAATTTGTGTTACTTTTCGTTAGTTTTGGAAATCAATTATGCAACCTAAACTTCACGCCATCTAGGATTACGTGTAAGTTTCAGAAAGTAACAAGGACATGTAAAAAAAAAACCATATAAACTTACTGGATAATCCGCAATACGGAATGTTTCAGATTTTATGTTATCTTAACTAGGCATTGCAACTGAAGTCACAACTCAAAATGGCTAGACGTACTATTAAACCGGAGTCCGGGCTGTCCAGAGACTTTATGGAAAATGTCAAATAAAGGAAGTAGGCCTATCAGGCTTCAATTTGGATAAAGACTTTTAAAAGAGTTTCACATTAAATAATGTGCTCCATGACTACATTTTGATTTGGATTTGTTAGTTTCATGAGTTATCGGGCACTATAGTAAAAGTGGGCTTTATGTGTTTATTATGTTAGTTGTTTCGTGACAATGTTCCGTCGTGGTCACCAGCGCGCATCGATCCCCGGTCCACTTATTTGGTGGTTTCGTCAGGGGCAGCAGCGCAGTTATTTCCAACGTACACCGCGTGTTTTCACGTTCATTGTAATTATTACGTCCACACCATCTTTCAAATAATAAGTTCCTTTCCATTTGTTCATATTAACATGAAATGTGATCGTCCACATTGACTTGATAAGATTGTGACATTGTAATTCAAAAAAAAATTAAATCGTGTTTTCGTAACTCACGCCATGCTCACACCGCGACGAACTGATTCTATTTTTACCCCAGATATACCTCTTACAAAAATCAAACGCTGATGCAAAGCACAGGACGGCACTAGACTATTCCTCATTTGCATACGTATTCAAATATTTTGCACATGCAAATGATCCAATACTATTCCTCATTTGCATATGTATTCAAATATTTTGTACATGCAAATGATCCAATACCAGGGTGAGAGAGCAGGTAGTAGTGGGCGCGTACTGCTCGACACCCTTGGAACGAGGTTGTGCCCAGCTGCCTCCAGTGCCTAGTCGTTTGAGGGAGACAAACGTAACTTGTGATCGAGATGGTGGCCAGGCGGTTTATAACGTAAAGCGGAATTATAATTATTTCAGAATACCGACACTGATCTGGCTCAAGACTTTTGACGTCTGGCTTATACGGGGTGATTTTGGACATCAAAGTGGCACTACGTGTCTTATTTTAAGTGATTTGTTTTATGAGTTACGTGTAGTTGTATGACTTCGCTCGAACCCTGCCCTGGTTGCATGGCTGGGAGTACGAGCTATAGTTGTATGAGATCATTCACCGCCAAAATGGATATTGCAGTTGAGGGCGCTATCACAAATTCGGTTTAAAGCCTATTAAAATGGCCATCAGTCATGCTCCTGGCTGGATGAAGACTATAACTTTCAACTTTATTGTGCATTGCAATGGAGGGTGTACACCTATATTTCAAATTTAAAAGAGAGTCGCCACCATAGGTCTAGATCGAGTCATTCATTATTATATCGGCGATAGGAGAACAATCTGACCCCGTGAGTGCACTCAAAACCCAAGATCATGTGCGAGGTCCAATTCAAGGCAATTTAGATCTGGACACAAACCAAATACAGCTCCCAAGAAAAAGAAAATGTGTAAACGTTCAGTTGTCCTGAAGGGATCAAGTCTTGGCCCGTAGTAGTTCAGTCATCATCAGTAATTGCGATCCTTATTAAAGGGAATGTACAACATTTGATTTTGCTGCAATTTTCAGAAATAAATCGATTTGGAGGATGAGTATGTTATAGCAAATGTTGTTAAAATGACCCTTTTTCACGTTTTGGGGTTGTAGATGGTGGAAAAACCAAGAAAACCAATCATGTTCTTGTAGTCTGGTTCCCTGACCCCACTTAAGATGAAGGAGCAATTTATAGACTTTGGGAAATTTTTGAACAATAGTCAGTTTTTTTCAAAGCTGGTCGGCCGACCAGCGTTGGAAAAAATACCATTTTTCTTGAAAATGTCAGCACACCAGGAGCCACGATTTTACAGGACTGTCATTCCCTAACAATCCAGTAAGGTATTTCGTGATAATTTGATCGTTTCGTTTCGTGATGTTTGCAAATGTTGTATCTTCCCTTTAAACTTAGCCATTTTACAAATAGGCCTAAATTAATTGGGCAGATCAGACCCAACAAAGACTTGCACAGTAAGAGTGACGACTGCAGACAGAGAATAACATGCCCGTATATTCTTTATTTTCTCTGTTGGTTAAATAATGTTTCAAGCTGAAAGCAAAATACTTATTTTAAATAGCTTTTTACCTCTGAAGAAGGCCCGATAAAGCTGAAATATCATGCCACTAGTTTTGTTTTCCATTTGTATAGTAAGGTCAACCCAGTCAGTGAGCAGTTGGCAGCAGTTCAATTAATTTCCATATTTAAATATCTGACAGTAATTGATAATCAAAATGATATAACTTTTTAATAAAAATAATTGATATAACTATTAAAAATAAATATAAAGTATATAATTGGCAACCCTTAACCGTTTTTAAATTATAGAAATCGTCTTGAGATATCCGTGAAATGCAGAAAGACACAAACAAGTCCCAAGATTACATCAGTGGTCATCAGATTTGTTGCCCAAAATTAAACCCATTAACCGAGTGGTGATTCCAGTGCGAAAATCAAACGAACAACGTTGAATAACGCTGAATAAAAAAAACCGCAAATGTTTTGCTTGCCTTGAAAATGATGGTGCAAACGAAATCGTGCAAGTTAATGTTTTATATCTATTTGGGGCGTGTTAAAACATCTACGATTAAAAGTGTGCATTGTTACAAATGCGTACACGCTGCTAAATAACAAACAAAGAGAAACCGAAAAAGGCACACTCAACCAACATTAACTATTAATGTGAAGTACGTTGTTGGAGATGTTTCTCAGTGGATATTTGCCTAGTTATACCAAACAATTCTATTTCATTAGCCCCTTGAAAATATCCACAAAATAACTCAGTTTTTTATTGGTTTGTGAAGTAAGTTGTTCGAGATGTTTCTCAGTGAATATTTGCTAAGATATAACAAACGGCTCTATTCAATTAAAAATGTCTACAAAGTAATGCAGTTTGTTTGTTGGTTTGTAAACGGTTTTCCAGTTTATATGTTTTTCTCAAAAATAAAAGAGGAGAGAACCTTGAAGTTTACCAAATAGCTTCATAGATTGTGCACAGTCTTGTGTTAAAACATAATATGCAAAAGGGGGTTAATTAGGTCACGCTTTGTCCCTGGTGGTCGCAGCAAACTTGTCTCAAGCAAAAAAAAAGATAATATGATAATTAACCTCATCAGCCTCATATAAAGCTGTTGATCTATCATGCGACTAGTAAAATATAAATATAAGACTAAGTGTCGGAAACAAACGCTCTCCCTATTACAATCGGGCTTTTCCACCTATTAAAATGTATCCTTGCCCCAAACGAATGCAATAATGTCCCATGAGCTATAAACCCCCGTGGACAGTGTCTTGCTTTAAGAAAAGTGCACAATATCCTTTGGACCATAGTGTACATATTGGAATTGACTCATTTTTAATGAATTTGTTACAAAGCCAGGAAAGCGTGGAGTGTTGCAGCAAGGCAGATTGCAGTGAAAGACAACGTTACAATGTTGCCATCATTGCCATTACTACTTGTTATTACCAGTAGGACAGGAGTATGACTCAGGCGGTTCGTAAGCCGGACATTCCTCCCCATTCATACAGGCCATGATCTTCTCAGCTTCACGTTTACCGCTACGAGTTGCCCCAATGATGTACCCATTGAACATCGGATCAGTGTGCTCGCCAGCAAAGAAGATGTTCCCAACACGGGACTGGATCTGCTTAAAACCCTCGGTGGAGACCTCAACTGGCCAGTTGGAGTAGGCGCCGTAGTGAAGCGGGTTGGTGTCCCAATCAGTCACGTAGATAGCTGTAGCCTCGGGGACTGTGGCATCGGGATACATGTTGCGCATCACAGCCTCAACTTCAGCTTTGGTCTCGGCCAGGGGTTGGTTCTGGATCCTGCGGGCTTCATCTCCAGTCACGAAGCCTACGAGGATGTTAGTACCAGCCGGAAACAGTCCAGGAGCGTTCAGGTTAGAGAAGGCGGGAAAGTAGCCACGACGCTCGCTGGCATACATGATCCACTCATCATCATCCCAGAACTGATTTGGGAACTTGACGAAGACCTTGGCAAAGGATGCCATGATGAATTGGAATATTTTGACAATCTTCCAGTCTGGGAGGGCTGGCTGAAAGTCAATGACGTCGTTCTGCAGGACTCCAAGACTAACCGTGACAAGGGCATGGTCTCCTGTGTAGACGGTGCCGTCTGCACACCTCACTTCCACTCCGTTACTTGATTTATCGGTGACCGACACTACAGTCTTATTCAAGCGAAGATGATTCTTGTAAGGATCCATCATAAGCCAAGGTGTAATCTCCTCAAAGATGCGTTTGAAGCCGCCCTGGTCAGTGACAAACAAGTTGCCACCTGTGGCAGAGATTGTCTGGATAGGAGTAGTAGATTTGAGGGAGGTGACGGCCGGGATATCTGCCCACTCGAAATCAAAGTCGAAGAATTCGATGGCTTTATGGATTGGTGTTGTGGGTTTCCAGCCGGCTAGACGAAGGGCGGCTCGAAGGGAAATGTCTTCACGACACTCTTCGTTTAACTCGCTACCGATCTCCTCCAATCGCTCCAAGGCGTGTTCCATATCTTCCCAGATCGGATCAGCTTCTTCGCTCACATCGTGCCCGGTCTCGTTGCGGATGATGACAGAGTCGAAGTCTGATTCGTGGTACTTGATGGAGAGTCTCTCGACCCAGTCGATGATTTCGGTACCCGGGGGCTGGGCCCAGTTAGCCCCAGCCTCAACCTGCACCCCAGCAAAAGTAACATCGTGGACTCGCCCACCGAAGAAATCAGCAGCTTCGATAATGATCAAATCATCCATACCTTGGTCGTGGAACTTCTTGGCGGCTTGCAAACCTGCCGCACCTCCGCCGATGATCAGAACCTTAGCACAGTTATCATCGTAGTTTTGAGCCAAACCCAGTTTCACAGCAACAAAGCAAAGCGATAGGAAAGCTGTGGCCTTTGCCATTTTGGTATGTGAACTGCAATATGCTGCTTTCTACTATGGATCAAGGTATAATATACAGTCCCTAAGATACACCACTGCCACAAAAACGTTCACTTGCCGCATGCATGTAAGGGGAAGTTGGGTGCGCACTAATTTATGAGAATTACTACGCGAGCTCATTAGCATCAAAAGTGCTCCCCCAACACCCAACTGTTTTTGAAAAGGAGGCTGTTTTTTTGGGGGGGGGGTAAAAGGGAGGGTCGGATTGTGTGAATATAGCCGAGACTTAACTCCCTGGATTTTGGGCTTCCATCTGAGGGCAGACTTGATAAAATTACCGTTGAAAAATTGGTCCTATTTGCCTGAGAAAGTGGAGGGATACCATCTGTAAAACGGCTGCATGTAGGCCATGGGAACTATCACTTCCCGGGAGGTGAATTTGTTTTGGTGTGAATATTTAAAATTGTTATTGGCTAATCTACCCAAAATTTAAAAGAAATTGGAAGATAAAGGACGAAACAATAATTTAAGTGAGGCTTGCATTTGGCCCTGGAGTTTGTTGCTTTTACACTGTTTTCATTGGGTACCCATTAATGCGCACGTTCCATACACATGGCCTACATTATTGGATTTAACTTGGACTAGTCAATTATTGCTTATTTAGTTATTTATTCATGCGACTGAAAATACAGTCCTGTGTATACAGAACATGCTCAAATCCACTGCACGCATCAAAATACGCTGCTGACGGGTTGACAGCCGTGAATTAGTCAGGCCGTGAATTAGGACTGCTCATGAAGGCAAAATAAACAATGCCAAACTGGAAAATTGTGGACAAACATCAGCTGTTTCGAATGCCCTTTTAATGAAACGTCACATGAAGTGTATGGCATCACAATGAAGTCACTTGAATGTCCATCTATAATACATCCCGGCATAGGTACATATCAAGTTAAAACCAAATAGAACCCATAGTTATTTAGGTATAGTCCTTAGAAAAGCGCAGGCCCGTTTCATTTGACGTCAGATGACTGTGATGAGTAAAACAAAAGCACATTAAAAACACACAGAAACCTTGTACCTCATCCAGCTATTTTAGTCCAATTATGCTTATTGGTCTTAAGAAGTGAAAAAAAAGCAACATAATTGTGGCACTTCTTATGTTTAATTTGATAGTTTCGTCAGGTAACATTTGATTAAACACTTATTATTTCCTCGCCCCCAGTGCAGCCCCGATGTCCTTTCTTATTAAGTCATTCTCAATGTTACATGTAATTGGATTACAAATGACAACATAATCAACCATTACCACAAGTTTGTGGGATTATTGTGTCAAAATTAATTTGAACTTGTTTATGCCCTAGCCACGCCCTAGGCCACACCCCAACCTCATCTTCCCAATTCCTCCATTTTTTAAGGGCTATTCTGCTTCATGCAGCTGAACAGGTTAATGATGGACATCTGTGTAAGTTTTTTGTTTGTTCAAACTGTGCAATCACCATATGGCCTACTGTGGTCCAATGGTTACGGTGTTCGACTCGTGTGCCGTGGTACATGGGATCGAATCCTGACCATGGGAACATGGTGCTTGTGCTCTTGGGCAAGGCACTTTACCTTTATTGCTTCGTTCTTCGGATGGGACGTAAAGCCGTAGGTCCCGTGTGTTGTGTAATGCACGTTAAAGACTCCAGTAACCCTTTGCGCTAAGAGAAGGGGTTTGCCCTGGTGTTTCCGGCAATGTCTGCAATATGTGCCGCAGCACCCAGAAAACCCTTATAAGGTGCTACCAAATTGTTGGTAGATACGTGCGCTATAAAAAATAAAAACCTCCGGTATTATAGTATTATTATTATGTATTGATAGAATATCAATAAAAACATAAATAAGCGATATCCAAAATTTCCCAACCCTGAGAACTAGAAGGTGTCACCATTCAAGTTCTTCAAAAGTATGGCCTCCTTGCTTGGGATATGCAAAAAGAAAGACACACATAATCCAACAAAATACAGTTCATCCCTCTGACTGACGCACACGCTTTTGTTTTACTTTACTTCCGAGGACAATGCTTTGTGTTTTCCTTTGTCCCTGTAATATAACACCCTCCCATAGTCTAAGCACACAAACCTACTACAGAGGACCGTTTTGAACAAAAGGCCCGACTCCCGAGAACTCAAATGATCTGTTGTTCTCCCTGTGTGTGTGTCCTCGGGGTTATTTAGAGTACACTATAGCACGTTTTGTGTTGTAATTGATACGCTAATAAGTAAGGTCGGTAAATTAACAGCACAGATGGGGTAGTCGGATTAGGTGCTCCAACGATGGATGCACTGTAAACGATCTGTTCCACGTCCAGGTGATCTATATGTACATGTAAATACAATTGTATTTTGAGAAGTCAGTTGGTTGAATGTAGGCCTGTTTGTTTTTGCACTTTTTACATCTGTTGGAGAAATTGAGAAACTTCCTCACAAATAACTACGGACATGCACCAAAGACAAGCCTCGTGAATCAATTATATCTGGCACGGAACATACTCAAATTCAAATTTATCAGCCTTTCAGCAGCTGTTAACTACGCGCTATAGGCTACTATGACTAAATTGGATACACGCGACACCCCGGTATGACTTAAAACTCCAGCTGTTGAATTAGTGGCTTATATTCGTTCATATATTCGTTATATATCTACAATCAAGGTTTCACATTTACCCGTTCAAGAACAAAGATGGGGTCTGAGGGGTTGAATGTAAGTTTATATGACGGTTGAAAATACATTGTAATGTAAACGTTTGTATGTGTATTATGCGTTTACAATTTAATTTACGTACTGCACGAACATGTATAATAACTGGTTGCATCTTTTCTGTTTGATTGACTAAAGTACAGATTGACCAGGTACAATTTACAATTGCAGCACAACTTGAATTTTGGCCGTTTTGAGATGAAGTCACTTTGGGGTTATTGGGGGCGCTGTTTCCATTTAACGAACTTTCAAGTCCATAACGCCTTCCGTTTTAAACATAGGGCGTATCGCTAGCAAAATTATGCATGTATTATTCAGTTTCTTGACAAAAGGGCGTTTATTGACATTGTATCCTGTTTTGTGCTAGATTGTACCTGATGTGACGAGGCAAAAGGGCGTATATAAGATGTTATCCTTTTTTTTTCTTATTACATAGCGCGTTATGCACATCGTCAAGTGCCATCATAAATAGTGCATGGGATATGCTATCCCAAGAAACATCTTTTTTCCAAAGTAACCCATTTTATTTTGTTTGTGATATTTAATGGTAAAATGGTGCAACTAGTTTAATTTCTTTTTTCAAAAACAAACAAAGACAAGAAACTGAAGTTTCTACTGTATGTTTACCACATTTTTTACAACCTGTGGTGGAAAAGTTGGTTTAATTGATGGTAAAAATGGGGGGGGGGGGGGAGCAAATAGAAGGCCTTGAACTTTAAAACAGATTTTGCTCGAAATGAGTTTCTTTTTTTTCAAGTTACACAATTTTGCCGCGAGAGGGCCGAATCGCTGTATTTTTACTGAAATATTTATTTTTTGGAGTGGGGTGGGGTGGGGAATAGTCCCGAAAATTAATCCAGATTTTACGTACGTCATCTCGGGCTACGTTTCGGAAAATAAATGAATTAAAGATATATATTGGACAGAGGCAGCGGAACGCTTTTCAAACTGGGGGCATCACCAAAGAGGGGCACTTGCTCAGAAAAAAGGCACTTTCCGTCGGTGTGAAAGAGAAAATTGTGAAACTATATTTTCGTTTACTCAAATTCAAATTTATCAGCCTTTCAGCAGCTGTTAACTACGCGCTATAGGCTACTATGACTAAATTGGATACACGCGACACCCCGGTATGACTTAAAACTCCAGCTGTTGAATTAGTAGCTTATATTCGTTAATATTTACATTGTAATCCCATCCATTGTTAAGAAGACCCTAGATCTCCTGATCTAAAAAAAAAAAAAAAGGAACCAGGTCATATCTTATGTTTTTGTGACGTTTGTATGCAAGCATAGGTTAGGTCTCGAATAGTGTATTGAGATAACTTTTTTCGCTGATCAAATGCCATGGTTTCCGAATGGAATGCTTGAGTGCTGGGTGTTTTATTTGTGGGTGGTATGGTAGAACAAAGACAAGCAGAATCTTTGTTCGGTTTTATCTTGCTTACAGATCACTAGAGTCTCATCTTTTTATAGGGAAGAATGGCTAAATGTTCTCTTTTGTGTGCGCGCTATTGAAGTTTGTCTCTGAAGAATTCAACCTTATCCTCAAACTATTCATAAGATGGAATTTGCGTCGGAGTGATGTAAATCCTAACAGGTTTTTGCCCTTCACCGACATCAGTGTGTTTCCTCCCGAGAGAAAGTTGGAAAACAATCACTAAGGTGGGACTCGAACTGTGACCACGATCTCCTGCTTACAAGCGCAATACGTCTTACAACTCGACCACCGAGCTTGCGGGATCCAGGGCGGATCAAGGGGGGCCAACGGGGGTCATGCCCCCCCCCCCTTAAAAAAATCCCAATTATTTAAAGTGACGTCGCAATAACGGCAGGCACTGCGCAGGCCTACTCCACCATCTTTTGCTTAAAAAAGAAAGTTAAATTGATCAGATATTGCCTCAGATCGCACCACAGATCATCTCCAATCCAAAAATAAAATCGGGGCCCTTAAGCGCGAGCGGGCTATAATTCCAGCCCAACTTTTTTGAGTTTTGCAATTGACTGTTAATCTCAAACTAAAAAACAAATCCGAAACGAGCGTTTTGTCAATGGATACACTGCAAATACTGTGTTTAGCAATTAATCACTTTTCTACACATATTCTTGCTATCAGTATGTTTAGATATTGATGAATAATGTTTAGCTATTGAACATTGATGTTTCAGTGGCGAAGCAAGGTCATTTTGATTGGGGGGTAAACAATGTTTCGAAAAGGGCACTTGCATGTATTATTCAGTTTCTTGACAAAAGGGCGTTTATTGACATTGTATCCTGTTTTGTGCTAGATTGTACCTGATGTGACGAGACAAAAGGGCGTATATAAGATGTTATCCTTTTTTTTTCTTATTACATAACGCGTTATGCACATCGTCAAGTGCCATCATAAATAGTGCATGGGATATGCTATCCCAAGAAACATCTTTTTTCCAAAGTAACCCATTTTATTTTGTTTGTGATATTTAATGGTAAAATGGTGCAACTAGTTTAATTTCTTTTTTCAAAAACAAACAAAGACAAGAAACTGAAGTTTCTACTGTATGTTTACCACATTTTTTACAACCTGTGGTGGAAAAGTTGGTTTAATTGATGGTAAAAATGGGGGGGGGGAGCAAATAGAAGGCCTTGAACTTTAAAACAGATTTTGCTCGAAATGAGTTTCTTTTTTTCAAGTTACACAATTTTGCCGCGAGAGGGCCGAATCGCTGTATTTTTACTGAAATATTTATTTTTTGGAGTGGGGTGGGGTGGGGAATAGTCCCGAAAATTAATCCAGATTTTACGTACGTCATCTCGGGCTACGTTTCGGAAAATAAATGAATTAAAGATATATATTGGACAGAGGCAGCGGAACGCTTTTCAAACTGGGGGCATCACCAAAGAGGGGCACTTGCTCAGAAAAAAGGCACTTTCCGTCGGTGTGAAAGAGAAAATTGTGAAACTATATTTTCGTTTACTCAAATTCAAATTTATCAGCCTTTCAGCAGCTGTTAACTACGCGCTATAGGCTACTATGACTAAATTGGATACACGCGACACCCCGGTATGACTTAAAACTCCAGCTGTTGAATTAGTAGCTTATATTCGTTAATATTTACATTGTAATCCCATCCATTGTTAAGAAGACCCTAGATCTCCTGATCTAAAAAAAAAAAAAAAGGAACCAGGTCATATCTTATGTTTTTGTGACGTTTGTATGCAAGCATAGGTTAGGTCTCGAATAGTGTATTGAGATAACTTTTTTCGCTGATCAAATGCCATGGTTTCCGAATGGAATGCTTGAGTGCTGGGTGTTTTATTTGTGGGTGGTATGGTAGAACAAAGACAAGCAGAATCTTTGTTCGGTTTTATCTTGCTTACAGATCACTAGAGTCTCATCTTTTTATAGGGAAGAATGGCTAAATGTTCTCTTTTGTGTGCGCGCTATTGAAGTTTGTCTCTGAAGAATTCAACCTTATCCTCAAACTATTCATAAGATGGAATTTGCGTCGGAGTGATGTAAATCCTAACAGGTTTTTGCCCTTCACCGACATCAGTGTGTTTCCTCCCGAGAGAAAGTTGGAAAACAATCACTAAGGTTGGACTCGAACTGTGACCACGATCTCCTGCTTACAAGCGCAATACGTCTTACAACTCGACCACCGAGCTTGCGGGATCCAGGGCGGATCAAGGGGGGCCAACGGGGGTCATGCCCCCCCCCCCCTTAAAAAAATCCCAATTATTTAAAGTGACGTCGCAATAACGGCAGGCACTGCGCAGGCCTACTCCACCATCTTTTGCTTAAAAAAGAAAGTTAAATTGATCAGATATTGCCTCAGATCGCACCACAGATCATCTCCAATCCAAAAATAAAATCGGGGCCCTTAAGCGCGAGCGGGCTATAATTCCAGCCCAACTTTTTTGAGTTTTGCAATTGACTGTTAATCTCAAACTAAAAAACAAATCCGAAACGAGCGTTTTGTCAATGGATACACTGCAAATACTGTGTTTAGCAATTAATCACTTTTCTACACATATTCTTGCTATCAGTATGTTTAGATATTGATGAATAATGTTTAGCTATTGAACATTGATGTTTCAGTGGCGAAGCAAGGTCATTTTGATTGGGGGGTAAACAATGTTTCGAAAAGGGCACTTGCACATCCGTGCTAAAACGTAGACACGTTTTTTTATTCTGACAACTTGGTCTCCGTAAATTCAAAAAGCGGGGGGGGGGGGGGGCTGATACCATATATCGATGGGGGCGCTGTTCAAAATTGCATACTAACGGGCAATATATGGTGCTTTTCAGTGCACAACAAAGGCATTTTTTTTTAACAGGGCACTTGTTTAGAAAAAAAGGGCACTTTTTAAGAAAAGAAGGGCACTCTTTACCAATATTGGGAGCGGGGGTAAGCGCTGGTGAAAAAAAGGGCGTTTGAAATTGATTTGAGCTACATGTACTATATTATACTTCATCAGCGCTCTCTCAATGCGGACGACACAACACGGAACAATATCTAACACTAGATGGCGCTATTTACATGTACATAACCGCTCTGTACAAAATACACGTACGGCTGAAAATAACGTCCACTGTCTAATGGATGCAGCCACTTCCCATTGACTTGTGTGTTATTGCTGGCTTTAGTCCTGTGATTCGGAAACAGCCTCCCCGCTGGAAATTTGCCAACTCCAAAAAAGTCCCATAAGTTACAATGATAAGCGGGTAGAATAGGAAGTGCGTATTGTACACGTTTTGTGTCCATTTTTCCTGATAACCCTTATTTTCCGATTGGCTGTTCATTTTAACGTCCCGTACGTGGAAAGCGAATAGCGCCACCTATTGTCTGGCATAGACCATGATTTCGGTTTTGCATATCGCCCCCATTAGAAATGGTGTTCGCCCCCCCCCCCCCCCATTTTTTTCCCCAAACGAGCAATATCAAAAGAGGGCGCTCTCCCTGCATTATGCATATTTATGATGTCAAGGGCTTTAGAGAATAATTTATATAACAAGTAATAATGTATTTTAATTCACCGACGATTGGCAGCTGATTCGGTAGGAATCAGTCCTGACTTCTAATCAGGTGATCCGAGTTCGAATCTCAGTGAGCATTTTTCACAACTTCTCATTTTACCTTTTAAATAACTTAAAGGGAATGAACATCATTGACTTTTGCTGTAATTTTCAGAAATGAATTATTTGAGGGGTTAGTATAATAGATCAAATATTGTTTAACTGATATGTTTGAAGTTTTGTGTTCGAAACTGTTTGAAAAACCAAGTAAAACAATATTGTTTAAGTAGTCTGGTTCCCTGACTCCACTAAAGATAAAATGGATCAATTTATAGAAGTCGGAAAATTGTAAGGTAAGGGAAACAGTCTAGCTGGCCTGCACCCGTTCATGAACATGTAACCAAAGCAAACAAAATTTGGACTGAAAAAAAATGTAAACAAAAATACCATTTTCTTGAAAATGACTTGACACCAGGTGCCATAATTTTACAGGATGCTTTAGACTGTCATTTACCAACATCCTAGTAAGGTATTTTGTAAAAACTTGGTAGTTTTATTTTTTGATGTTTGCAAATGTTGTATATTCCCTTTAAGTGAGGGAGAACATTTCTCACAAGACATAAGCCTTTCTTGGGTTTGTGTCGTGGAGAACAATGCATTAAATATGCATGTAATGGACCAATCAGAAGATGGAAAACGGATGTCGTTTGGGGAAAAAAAATTCGCCCCCGCCCACCTATTGTACATTGACCATGATTTCGGTTTTGAGAAGCGCCCTATTTGAAAATGGTGCACAGCCACCCCCCCCCCCCCTTCACGAGGCCGGATGTGCGGTGAAAAAAAACAATCTACCTTTCAGCACGGATGAAACTGGGCTCCCCTCCACTGTTACCTCCAGACCCCCACTCCCCCCCCCCCCCCCCCCCCCCCCCCCCCCCCCCCCATCAGGATGAGAACCCTGGCTATGCCGCTGCCTGAGAATGCACTCAAAACCCAATATCATTTGTGAAGTCCAATTCAAAGCAATTTAGATCTTGACCCAAACCAAATACATTTGTACCTCTCCCAAGACGCACATAATGTGTAATGTTCAATAATGTCCTAAAAAGGGAGTCGTGGCCCATAGTAGTTCAATCATCATCAGTAGAGTAATGACGATCCTTATTAAACTAAGCATCTTTACAAATAAATCAACTGGGCAGATCAGACTTTAAAAGACTTGCATAGGAAGAGTGACGACTGACATATTCTTTATTTGCTCCGTTGGTTTCAAAACAAATGGTTCTGGCTTGCAGTTGCAATCCAAATACTTATCGGAATCTCTGACAGTAATTGATTATCAATGATATAGCCCTGAAAAATATATAGATCTTGTGTTGGGAGCCATCAATCGATTCCAAGTTAGAGCAATTGTCTTGAGATTTTTGTACAATACAGAAAGAAAAAAACAAATGCCAAGATCAGTCCTCATCAGATTTGTTGCCCAAAATTAGAACCCATTACCCAGTGGTGATTCCAGTACGAAAATCATACAAAACCATAAAGTAATAAAATGAAAAGATAAAGATGCGACAAAAAAAAGGATTAAAATAACTGTACCTTGCTTGCCTTGAACATTATTGTGCAAACGAAATCGTGCAAATTAATTTGTATTATTCTATTTGTGGCTTGCTAGAACATCTACGATTAAACTATGGGTGCATTGCTACAAAAGTGTATACGCAAATAATTTCTTTGATACTAAGCCGACAAGGCCCGACATCGAAAAAAAAAACTAAAAAAGGCACACTCAACCAACAGAAACTACTCGTGAAGTAATTCGTTTGTGAATATTTGCCAAACAGTTGGGCCCTATTTTTAAATTAGCCCTAGAAAATGTCCATTCAAAAAATCAGTTTGTTAATTAGTTTGTAAACGATTTTCAGACATATGTATTTTCTCGAAAATAAAGAAGAGGAGTGATCCTTGAAGTTTACGAAATAGCATCATAGATAATAAAGCATTGTGCACAGGGCCTACTTTGTGCCTGGTGGTCGCAGCAAACTTTTCTCAAGAAAAAAGAGAATAATCACAAACGACATCATCAGCCCCAAATAAAGCTGATGATGTACCATGCAAGTAGTGAAATACAAATATGAAACAGTACCGGAAACATACGCTCCAACTATTACAATTGGTTGGTTTCTTTGTTCGCTTGAAATGGAAAGACCCGCCCCTAAAGAATGAAATTTGGTCATGAGCTAATTCCTTCATGGCAAGTGTCTTACCTCAAGAAAAGTGCACAATCTCGGCCAAAATAAACTTTATGAACCACTATCATGTTGATAAATGCGAGTGTTAAGTTGGATCATAATGTACCTATCGGAACTGACTCATTTTCAAAGAATTGGTTACAAAGCAATGAAAGCGTGGAGTGTTGCAGCAAGGCAGATTCCAATGAAAGACAACGTTATTATGTTGCCATTACCGGTAGTCTCGGCAGGACAGGAGTATGACTCAGGCGGTTTGTAAGCCGGGCATTCCTCCCCATTCATACAGGCCATGATCTTCTCAGCTTCACGTATACCGCTACGAGTTGCCCCAATGATGTACCCATTGAACATCGGATCGGTATGCTCGCCAGCAAAGAAAATGTTCCCAACTCGGGACTGGATCTGCTCAAAACCCTCGGTGGAGATCTCCACCGGCCAGTTGGAGTAGGCGCCGTAGTGAAGCGGATTGGTGTCCCAATCAGTCACGTAGATATCTGTAGCCTCGGGGACTGTGGCATCAGGATACATGTTGCGCATCACAGCCTCAACTTCAGCTTTGGTCTCGGCCAGGGGTTGGTTCTGGATCCTGCGGGCTTCATCTCCAGTCACAAAGCCTACGAGGATGTTAGTACCAGCCGGAAACAGTCCAGGGGCGTTCAGGTTAGAGAAGGCGGGGAAGTAGCCACGACGCTCGCTGGCGTACATGATCCACTCATCATCATCCCAGAAGTGAGTGGGGAACTTGATGAAGACCTTGGCAAAGGATGCCATGATGAACTGGAAGAACTTGACAATCTTCCAGTCTGGGAGGGCTGGCTGAAAGTCAATGACGTCGTTCTGCAGGACTCCAAGACTAACCGTGACAAGGGCATAGTCTCCTGTGTAGACGGTGCCGTCTGCACACCTCACTTCCACTCCGTTACTTGATTTATCAGTGACCGACACCACAGTCTTATTCAGGCGAAGATGATTCTTGTAAGCATCCATCATAAGCCAAGGTGTAATCTCCTCAAAGATGCGTTTGAAGCCGCCCTGATCAGTAACAAACAAGTTGCCACCTGTGGCAGAGATTGTCTGGATAGGAGTAGTAGATTTCAGGGAGGTGACAGACGGGATATCCGCCCATTCGAAATCAAAGTCGAAGAATTCGATGGCTTTATGGATTGGTGTTGTGGGTTTCCAGCCGGCTAGACGAAGGGCGGCTCGAAGGGAAATGTCTTTGCGACACTCTTCGTTTAACTCGCTACCGATCTCCTCCAATCGCTCCAAGGCGTGTTCCATATCTTCCCAGATCGGATCAGCTTCTTCGCTCACATCGTGCCCGGTCTCGTTGCGGATGATGACAGAGTCGAAGTCTGATTCGTGGTACTGGATGGAGAGTCTCTTGACCCAGTCGATGATTTCGGTCCCCGGGGGCTGGGCCCAGTTAGCCCCAGCCTCAACCTGCACTCCAGCGAAGGTAACATCGTGGACTCGCCCACCGAAGAAATCAGCAGCTTCGATAATGATCAAATCATCCATACCTTGGTCGTGGAACTCCTTGGCGGCTTGCAAGCCTGCCGCACCTCCGCCGATGATCAGAACCTTAGCACGGTTATCATCGTAGTTTTGAGCCAACCCCAATTTCACAGCAACAAAGCAAAGCGATAGGAAAACTGTGACCTTCGCCATTTTGGTATGTGAACTGCAATGCTACTTGAGCATTCTCCTTAAAACACATCTACGGCCACAAAGACGTCCACTTGCTGCCCACGCATGTACATGTACGGTTGGGTGGCCGCATGTAATGCAATGCCCAGCCTACATTGTTGGAGTGAAGTAAACTTGCGTAAGTCAATTGTCGTTTAGTTTTATTCACACTGAAAACACATTCCTGTTCACACAGAACATGCTCAAATCCATCACAAACATCAAATACGCGTATACGGCGCTAAGTAATTGGTGAACACTCCGTGAGTTAGTTAGGTCATGAACACGATGGACTGCTCAGGCAAAATAAAACAATGCCAAAAAATGGTAAGCTAGAGCACTTCTACAAGTTTAGGTTAATACATGTAATTAACATAAGCTTTAGCTGCAACCACTTTTACTTCATCAGATTATGCCAGGACAATCCTGGGACATACCGTTATTTCGTTTTACCGTTCTGGATTTCCTCCAAAACAAAAACAGTAAACGAACCGTAGACCGTTTTGTCGTTTTACAGTTTTATAAAACGACAACCGGTATTATAACCGGGGCCATTCAGAATTTTCAATGTTTTAAAATTTCGATCTTTTTTCCAAATTGTGGGTGGGTGGGTCACGCTAAATAATTGAAAATCGAAATTCACTTTCCATGGAAAAAAGATTTAAAAAAACAAAGAAAGATAGATCTTTTGACTTAGGAAGGAATTCCTTCCTCCATGATGTCATATAGTTAAAGTTTATGTAAACTTGTATGAAAAGTCAAAGAAAAGTAACTACCATGATCTATTTGACACCAAGTTTGTGTTAACTTGCCGGTAACGCCCTAAAAAATTATCCAGACAAATATGTTTATTTTGTAACATTTTATGTTCGTCTGTCGGTCTTCTATGCTGTTATGTTTACTTTTAGGTACCTTCAATGGTACTATGTTTAATTAACCTGTTCATTTGGTTAATTAAACTAATAACGCACATATAGTTGCCAAATATGGCACTAACAAGTTTGAGGTCGGCAATTTCGTCTTTAAAAATCTGGGTACGTCGGGTTACCGTACACACAATTGTCCTGGAAACAACAGTATACAGAAAGTCGTACGCAAGAGCTCCCCAGCAAGTATCGCTGACGCCATTATGATTCAAAAATTTCTCACCGTGTCACACAGTGAAATAACTAAACAGCGTCGTTGTATTGTGAACACATAAAAACATTAAGTCGCGTTCTTGCACACTTTCTTCAAGTCAACAAAGATATCCTTGAACCACTGCCCTTGCTTTGCATAACAAGTGCACATGAATGAACGAGTCTACTTTTTTTCAAAGAAATTTCTTTGTACAGTCACCAGACTCTATTCAGTAAAGTCCCCGTCAAAACTAAAGTAAACAATCCACGGGCATAACGCACGGCTACACCATCGTACAGTGTGGCAGGGACACCAACAAGTAACACAACAATTAATTTTTTTTTTTAAATTGATAAATATTCTGATTGAATTTCGTTAAAAGATACTTGTTGGTGAGGTATCACATATTCTAGCAAATTGATAAAAATGTACAATATTACAATATGCAATTTTGAGGGAAATGGGCAAAATACTGCATAAATAATTTCACTTGATCATATTCACAATACACAAACCGACAATTTTCATTTTCAGACCCACAACGAGAAATATTGTTAACACTGGACTTATTGTGAGGAGTTGTGCTGGGAATCCATGAAGATGTTATTTTCACAGAGTTGCTGACTCAAGTCATGTGACTTGGACTCGAGTCGGACTCGAGTCGCTATTTTTGTGACTTTTGACTTGAATTTTAAATACCAGCTTTGACTTGTGACTTGACCTGGACTTGCAAACAATGACTTGTGACTTGACTTGGACTTGCAAAAAATGACTTGTTACCAACCCAAGTCAGACGCTACTCGATTTTTTTAAAATTGAAGTCGCCCATCACAAGGCCCAAAAGGCCACTCAAGGTGTTTATAAATGCAGTTTATAGATGCAGCGAGAAAGTTTCATTCCAGAAAATAGACCCCAGTGACTGAATCCAGTAAAATGAATAGTTCCCACTAGTTTCAAAAGTTTTCAATAAGACTGTCACAACAAACTACAGTTTTCAATGACCAAGTCTCTTGCTTAATGTAATGGTTGAACAAACTTTGAAAGGAACCTTTCATGAAAAGAAAACGTGCCTTTGTCAACTATAGGCGTTTAGTATGTATACATGAAAATTGAACAAAGGTGTTAGTATACTTTCATGTCATCTCAGCATTTATTTCTACAATGTAAATGTCGCGGGGTCTATTCCAGTTAGGAAAACCCCAATGATATAAATCCAACCGGTTCAGTTCGACAAAATAATCAAAGAAATAAAAATGTACAGAAATAGGTGTATTTACAGCTCGAATTAAAAAAGACTTTTAATTCAAATCACTCAAACACTCTTCAACTTGAAGTCAAAACAAAATATAAACAAAGAAAGTGGATATGTAAACACAAATGAAAATGCACAGAATATTACAATAATTTATACAATGAAAGAAAAGGATAAGCTTTCAGCAGTTGCGTCTCCCGTGGTCTTGTCCAGATCCAGCGATGACCAACGATTCGAATCCAGTTACGTCCACGAACGCGCGAGTACAAAGTTCGCGAAAAGAACAAAGTTCACGGAGCGAGAATTCAAAGAAGAAGAGGAGATCCGGGGACGTCAAAGGACTGCAACAGGCGGGAAACTAGCGACTGCAACTCCCGGAAGGACGCAACTCGTCAGGGGACGGCCAGGGGTGTGATGAGATGAAAAGGTGATATGGAGGAAAGCGGAACAGAAAATCGTCACTCAGCTCCAGAAGTGGTAGAAGTAGTAATACACAGCTAGGTCTCGTCCTCGTCCAAAATGACAAACGGCAGGAGAACCTGTGCCAGGAAAATGATGGGTTTACAAAATAATGAAAGTGTTCAGCGGTGACTCCAGTCCAGAGCAAGGAGAGTGATGTACTCTACACCAGAGCAAGGAAAGGAATCATAATTAACTAAATTATTTTAAACAAGTCTATAAAAATAACCAAAAGAATATCAACTAAAATATATTATAAACTAAACCTACAAAATAACTAAGGTCATCAGAAGAAGATCCATAAAATCCTTCTTAAAACCAAAACACTGAAACTATTCCCACAGATCATTAACCTGGGCTCACACTGAGATAACCAAAACACAAGCCTAAGGCCAGTTCTAAAGTAAAGATAAAAAACGAGCACAGTGCGACTAGCCTACAACAGGTGGATGATGATAAAACAACAGTAAATTCTCGTGCATACGAATTGAGCAATCTACAGTGTACCCAAGGTCAACCAAAACTTTCACACACTCTGGCCTGGTCTGGACCCTGGACAGAGTCTTGCACACAAGATTACAAGATAAGATCAGTGCTAGAATGTCTCAGATAACAGAGCAACTGGACCCACACGTGGTCAAGCTAGCTTAAAGTGGCAGAACTGTGACTAGTGACTGTGATAATACGAAAAATGTGTTTGGCTAAATCATAGGCTAAATACACTTACAGTTAAAGGAGCAAGCTAAGAACTCAAATCTAAAGCAATTAAACAAACCAATTCCTACAATGAATGAATTGTCATAGCTCAGAAATGGCACGATTCATACAAGTCTCAGACATATATTAAACTTCAAGCTATATCTGATCTAATCAAAAGGAAATGCTCAACTTATCTAAAGAATAAAATAACTATTCAGTAATCAATAAATAAGAAAAGTTTAAGTAAGTTTCAACATGTTCAAGCAACCCTATGATATGAAATCATAAACCAGCATCAACTTGAAAAGTTAAAAGCCATAGGTTGAACATATATCTTCATCAACTTCAATCTATCTAATTATCATTCAGAAACTCCAAACAGTCCAAATGAAATATAAGTGAATCAGATCATTAAATATCTTTCACAAAATAAACTGAATCCATGGACCAATGGAGGTTTCCACTCAAGATAACTTTCAAAACAGAAGTTATAAAGATACATTCAAATATATTATCGAATATTGTAACGACAGCATGAATTGGAATCAGACGCAATCAATATGTACAACGGAAAGAACTCATTCAAATAAGTTTCATAGTACTTAGTAGAAAATAACTATCGACTCATCATCAAGCAAGGAAGTTGAGAATGAAAAGTAAATATTCTCTGAAAATATTCAAGACAACTAATTGTTCACTTATGGTCTAATACTAGTGAAAAATATATACTTAAATGAAGACAAATTTGGAAAACTTACCTGTGCCAGGAAAATGATGGGTTTACAAAATAATGAAAGTGTTCAGCGGTGATTCCAGTCCAGGGCAAGGAGAGTGATGTACATGTACTCTACACCAGAGCAAGGAAAGGAATGCCGCACCCGCGCACAAACAACCCATCACTCCAGGCCAGGCTGTTGCCCCCCACATTGTCTTACATAATACAAGTGAACCATGCCTGACACAGGGCAGCACCACAGAGGGTACAAGAAGAAGAAATTTGATGAGGCAGCATAACCACCTTGAAAACAATAGACTTAATTGTTCTAGTCATACAACAAATTAAAATAATGGCAATTTTGGGGGGTATGACATAGTATTAATCTTATTTATGGAACACGAGCACCTTCTTTTACAGCGGGTGAATTCCCAACCTAATTATTAGTCTTTAATAAGATTGTACTCAGATCTCTCAGCTGCAATTAAGAGCTTAACTGAACTGTCTGGGAGATTACATAACAATCTTTAGTAAAACCCGCCAGGGCAAACAGAACTATTGTTATATATGGGTGTCTGCGTCTATAAAATCCCGGGACATACCGTTATTTCGTTTTACCGTTTTGCATTTCCTCAAAACAAAAACAGTAAACAAATCATTGACCGTTTTGTCGTTTTACAGTTTTGTAAAACGGTCAAACGGTATTAAGATAAATACGGTTTCTCTGTTTTATAAGTTTAATAAAATTCATTACCGCATAACGATCAATGAGTTTTGTTTTACAGTTTTACACAAATAACTTTGAAAAACAGCAAAACGGTCAGTATTGAATACAGACTGTTTTTTTATTTCAGTGTCATAGTGAGCAGTCCGTGGTGCATTTTGTGGTGCTGGGCAAGGGGGATGGAGGGGGACCATGCTTTACATGAAAAAGTGTTACCTCGGCACAATGCGTGGTGTGATTCCTGGCGTGACCATGACCCCCTTCTCACGCGATTCAGTTGGTAGGGCTTAAGAGTTGCAAGCAACTTAAAAATGGCGCTGGAAAACTTCAAGGGGGGACATTACTTTTTACAATGGATACAGGATGGTAATACGTTTGAAGAAGTTGCAGATATTTGAAGGAAATTGGAGTTTGGCGCGGCTCTTCAATAGCCAGTTCGAAAACTATGTCGTGAGAACGAAATGTGAGGAGGGTAATTTGAGGACGCATTAACATTCCTAGGTGCGTTGCTTAATTGCCGAACCTAAATCAAAAAATGGTCGACAGGACTATTGACCGTTTTTCATTGTCATGTTCTTGTAAAACAACACTCTGAAAATGAAGCAACTAACCGTTTATCGCTTTCAACAATCAAGAAAAACAACAAAAAGGTCACTGTTTTTTGTGACCTAATACCGTTTGACTGTTTTACAAAACTGTAAAACGAAAAAAACGGTCAACGGTGCGTTTACTGTTTTTGTTTTGGAGGAAATGCAAAACGGTAAAACAAAATAACGGTATGTCCCGGGATTCTATAACAATAAACGTCTGAGTCTCATAAGGAGGCGTATAGCATGCGCAAGCCAAACGTTCATTTGACCACCTCCCTCCCCGCCTACCAGACAGAGATGTTTATGCTTGATACATGTAATTAAGTCAAGCCTCAAGGGAACATCATGGTGCAAAACTTGACTTAAAGCAGACTTTTCAGTTAGACAGGGTTGTATATATCATTGTTACAATACTGAAAGGAATGGATTCTTTGTTCGAACATTTGTTTTCAAGTTGAGTTATCAGAGTTTGACTTATCGACATTTCACTGTATATTCGTTTAAAATATAACAGGCGATCTATATAGCGGTCCCATTAAATTTAAGGCGAATTTGCCTACTGAAAACTTTCATTAGATATTTGTTGTTAAACAGTTTATCTTGTATAGAATGAATATACATTCATCGTAAGACGAAATAGGGAAAGTATTTCTAAATAGCATACTTTCATGTACTTGACAAATTATTACAAGTTCTTTGTATTCGTAAATTATGGAAACCTTAAAATGATTATGTTAAACGGATTATTACCCTATCGAAACTAAATCAGTTGGTCAGGGAATATGTTTAAATATATTTGGTTAATGACTGACCGACTGATTTAAAACACAATTGTATTAATGTATAATTTGATTAAGCTCAAATGAATATTAAAGGGAATATACATCATTTGCTTTTGCTGTAATTTTCAGAAATGGATGGAATTGGGGGGGGGGGTCTGAAATATATAGCAAATATAGTTACACTGACTTTTTTGAGGTTTTGGGTTCGAAAATGCTATAAAAACCAAGAAAAACAATCATTTTCCTGTAGTCTGGTTCCCTGACTCCATATAAGAAGAAACAGAGCAGTTTACATACATTGGGAATTGTAAGGTCAGGGAACCAGTCTAGCTGGCTTGTACCCGTTCATAGGTATGTAATCGATTGCAAACAAGTGCGATGGTCAATTGGGGCCAGTATTTGAAAAAAGCCAGTTTTTCCAACTCTGGTCGGCCGACTAGCGTTGGAAATTGATACAAAAATGCCACTTTTCTTGAAAATGATAACAGGTGCCATGATTTTACAGGATGCTTTACACTGTCATTCACTAACAGTCCAGCAAGGTATTTCAAAATGATTTGGTAGTTTTATATTTTGATGTTTGCAAATATATTTTCCCTTTAAAGCAGTGGACTCCTAAACCCAAAAGCCAAATCAATTGCCCAAAAGAGCGGGGTCTTATTTTCAGAATCGTGAACGCATAAAATCCCTTATCTTATCCCCAACAATAAGATAAAGAATATCCCTATCGAACGATATATGTGGCAAGAATGCACTCCGATCTTTCGTTCCGGCGACGCTTCAATGCCCCGATCCGATTTCGTGCAGCTCTGAATTGGCTTAATTAAGTGAGACCAGGTTGTACGTTTGTCCTGTTCATGGCGATTTCTTTTGACTATCCAGTTTGCGTGCAGATGAATAGTCCTTCGTTAAAGGACCACAGAGAATAGTCAAACACACAGGAGCTACATAAGCTTATTAGTTTATAAAGGCAATGAAAAGAAAACAAACGTATAGGCCCTAGGCTATAGGCATACACAACAAGAAATCCAATCCCAGTCCGGAGGTCAACAAGCCCGCGGGAACGGGCCAACGGGGGTGCTGCGGGTGCTGCGGGTGCTGCAGCAACCCTAACTTTTTGGATTGGGGTGCTGGAATATGCTTCAGCATCCATATACTCCCGGTCAAAAATGTGTTCCAGCCAGCAGTGTTCTACAACGATGAAATTGCGCCGCTACGATATACATTACGCTTGCTCTACAAATATTTCCTTCGTTTTGTTCGCTTCGAACGGCTAGCACTAACACTGTAAAATATCAAGAGGAGGTATTTTCTAAATCTGCAGGCAGTGCAGAATCGATACTTCTCTGGTACATCTACTGAATCATGACATGTCTATGATATTTCCGCCATGATGGAAGCTTTGACCCGAAAGCATAACCTCGGCCATGCAATGGTGGCAATTTTGATTATGCTTGCCAGGTTTTTTGTCATGTTAATTCGAGCTTTCAAAAGGGGCAAATGTTCATACCTTTCCCCTGAAGGTTTTTCTTTTCATTTAAAAGGTTTCATACGTTGCTAGCATTCTGTATGTACTCAAAATTAACAACTATAGCAAGGTTCACACACATCCCCAACCTAATAGGATTGGGACGGGCTTTCATTGAAACTAGTCATATCATGCGGCCAATTCCAGTGTAGTTTAGTTTTAATAAAAAAAGCTATTCATGTTTTACCCTCCGCAAGTTTTTCCTCATAAAAACTCAGTACACCGATAAATCCTTGCCTAGCCCCAAACTTGCCATATACCGATCATAAACATAAAGATGCATTTGTTCTTTTAGTCTTTTATATTTGCCATTCCCTGTAACAAACAAATAACAATGCAAATATATCGAGAGCTACATCGTTTCGTGAGTTAGAACTATGTGAATATTTTTATGAACAGAAATTCATCCGCTTCCAGTGGAACCATTTATTTAACTTGAACCAAAAAACATCCTTTCGGGTTTTTTAAGTTTCAGTTTACTTCAGTATATTTCATCACAGTGCATCCAGAATCCAACATTTTCCGTGGCCTGAAAGCGGGCCCCTGGCCCTGTGGCCCCACGTTGTAAGGGCTCAGAAAATAAAACAAAACATACACGAACTCACGAAGGTATTTACTGAATGTAAGAAAGCAGCCTTGCAACAATTATATTTACATGCGGTGTCATGCATAATGATACAATTCTTTTTCCAGAATTAAATGGAACCAAATAGCCTATGGAGATTAAAAAAAAAAATACAGGGTTCTCCACTTTTCAGTGCAGTTAGACCTAAACGTTTTAAGATTAACAGTATATTCTAAACAAAATAATGAAATAAATTGTCTTTATAATCTCAAAAAACTTTTGCTAAAAAGTCAAATGAAAGTGGCCAGGAAGCGCCTCAGTTTGCACCACAGAGCATCCAGTCCATATTCCAAATTAAGCCACGACGTGGGCTTTGCGCTGCACTTTCCATTAATTTTGTCCGTCCTTAGAAATTCCAGCCCCCCTGGCAAAAGTTTGTTCCAACGGTAGTGGAGATCAATCGATGAAGTCGTAGCAACGGTATATACAGTGATATATGTACTGCCCCCATGCCATGCAGCCTCGCCGTTGTTGTAAGGCTTATATACTTCATTCTGAATGAACAATGGCGTGGCAAGGTCATTTTGATTGGGGGAGTTAAAAAAAAATTGGAAAAGGGCACTTGCACATCCGTGCTGAAGTGTAGACACGTTTTCCCTTCTGCACTCAGCCTCCTTAAAATCAAAAAGCGGGGGGGGGGGGGGGGGGTGACCGACGATTATGCACACTAACCATAGACATGAAGAACTATGTCTAGGACACTAACGGACAATATATGGTGCTTTTTTGGGCGATACATGCGTAAAATTGAAAGAAAAAAGCACCTGGAACGGCCAATGGCACAATAAAGGGCACCACTTGTGTTTAATAGGGGCACTTGTTCAGAAAAAAAGGGCATTAATAAAAACAGGGCACTCTTTTCAACATATGGGGGAGCGCTGGTGAAAAAGGGCATTTGAATGGAAAAGGGCAATCTTTAGAAAATATTGGGGGGTAAATAGCATGAAGTTCTCCCCTTTGACAGCGGCGGCGGAACGGTTTTCAAACCCGGGGAGGCGGGAAGGAGGGGCACTTGCTAAGTATTTTTTGGCACATATATAGTTCGATAGGGATATTATTTATCTTATTGTTGGGGATAAGATAAGGGATTTTATGCGTCCACGATTCTGAAATAAGACACCGCTCTTTTGGGCATTTGATTTGGCTTTTGGATTTAGGAGTCCACTGCTTTGATATTCATTTGAGCTTAATCAAAATTATACATTCATACAATTGTGTTTTGACAGCGGCGGCAGAACGGTTTTCAAACTGGGGGAGGCGGGGAGGAGGGGCA